>NW_006408691.1:1001876-1013623 GCF_000296735.1 Chrysochloris asiatica | reverse complement strand
GAGTGCCCTCCCACCTTCCAGTCCTATATCTGACAATGTTTCTCCGCTATGCATAGAGTTTTCAGTGACTAGCGATTCGGAAGTAGTTTGTCACTCTTCCTAGTCTGTCTTTGTTTTGTAGCTCATCTGAAACCTTTCCACCATGGGTGACCCTGATTGTTTCTCTAGCAGATGAATATTGAGAGGTTGTCTTCAAGCTCACTAATTAGAGCTTCCATTGATTCAATTCTAATTATTTGCCCTTTCAATGTATTGTTTATTTCTGAAATCTTAGTAATAATCTTCTGACTTTCTAATGGCTATTTTTGTATGGTTTCCAATATTTCACTTATTTTGTGAATTTGTTCTTACAGTGTTTTCCTGAATTCCAAAGTTTTGTCTCTTTTCCTTGGTTTCATCTGCAGTTTTCTTAATCATCTCAACCTATTAAATGGACCTAAATATCATTCTTTAAAATTTCCCATCAAGTAACTCTGACACCATTTCTGGTATTATATTTTCTCTTTATTTTGGTCACTTGTATGAGGTACTCTGACTTGCTTCTTCCTGGAAGCTGAAATTGTGTGTTTTCTCTGAGACATTGTGATGTTATTGTATTTATATTTCATTGACAATTACATGTTGGTGTGTTCTCAGGCACTCAACACTTGTCTCTGGGTGGATGTGATAGAGTCTGGAAGTGTGACTACAGCTTTCTGTTCACTGTTTGTGTGGCATAGTTCAGGGTGGGTTCACACACCTCCAGATGCGGGGCTCTGACCCCCAGTAGAGCTGAGGCTCCACAGAATGTGGTGTTACTGATCTCTGGATTAGCAAGGGTGGGGATAGGCCATGCCCCTGGCTACCAGCAGGACTTGGAAAACAAGGAAGAACTGCATCCACTTGCTGCCAACCCCATCCATGTCCTGTGCCTCCAGGCTGCCCGCAACTGCCCGCAAAAGCTCAAGATGGGTGTTCCACTCCGGACTAGCTGAGAGCCCACCCATTTTCCTTGTCTTTCATTGCACCTGTTCAGCTTCCTCTTCCAGTTGACACTCAGTCCTCTTCTGTGTCCTATCCTCTGAAACTCAGGGTTCCAGGATCACCATCCATATTGTCCTCACTTGTTCTTCCATATCTTTGTTGCAGAGGGGCTGTCTGCTCAGCATATCTACCCAAGCTTCCATCTTGCCCCAGAAGTCCCAAAGGGGAACTCTTGATAGATTATCTCGCAGGATGCAGGAAAACCATGGTGGCTTACTATAAAGAAGTTTTAAGAAAATTGAAATTGCATTGGAGGAATTCTTTTTTCATTAGAACAATGAACCTGCTAGTTTTTGAGGGTAGGAAGGGCTGCCCTGTGAAAATTTCTTTCGGAATCCTTACCTCATCCATCCTACAGTGCTGATCTAGTCTCTTCAGACTTCTTTCTGTTCCTCACACTCAAAGAACATTTAAAAGGAATATGATCTGAGTCCCTCAAGAATGCCAAAACTGTCATTTTGATGTAGTGTGAATTGAAAATTACAGAATTCTTAAGGCAAGGGTAAGAAATATGTAAACACTGCATTCACCGATGACTAGACCTAGACGGAGGATATGTCGGGAAACCATAGCTTCATATTTTGATATTTTTGTTTAATAAAGGTTTCTACAATTTTGTAGCAATACTTTTGTGTGGTCATTGCAGTGACTTTTCAAACCCAGCAGTGAAGTAGGAAGTGCTGTGGGAGGAATGGTTTAGTGTTCGTTTTTTACAGTGTATCTCTGCAAACGTGTGTTTGGTTGTGTCTGGTATGTGTATGTGTGTCTGTGTTTCTGTGTGTGGTTGTGTCTGTGTGTGTATATGTGTGTGTGGTTGTGTCTGGTATGTTTGTGTGTCTCTGTGTGTGGTTGTGTCTGTGTGTGCATAGTATGTGTGGTTGTGTCTTTGTGTGTGTCCCTGAATACATGTGTGGGTGTATCTGGTATGTGAGTGGGTGTGAATTTGTATCTGTGCATAGTTGTATCTGTGAATATGTGTGTCTATGAATACCTGTATGTGGTTGTCTGTGACTATGCGAGTGTGATTGTGTCTGGTGTGTGTGTCTGTGTGCGACTGTGTTTGTGTCTGGTCTGTCTCTGCATGCCTGTGGTTTTCCTTTCCAATAAGTCTGCTGCCTGGAATGTCCGAATCACCAGGAACAGAAGCCAGAATCAGATTCTCAGTCTTTGAGCTGAGTTGCTGGCTGACCCTCTCATGGAGATGAGTCCAGGGGCTCTGGGTGGTGGGAGCTTGGTGGGAGCTACAGGGGGACTATGGTGATGTGATGGTAGGGGCATCTTATATCTTTCTCTATCCTGCTTGAGGGAGGCCACATGCTCACAGCAGAGTCTCAGCCTCTGTACCCTTCTGCAGCCTAGGGAGGAGTCAGAGGAGCCTTGGCTGTGGGAGGAACTGGGCGTCTGGTCACCTCCTCCACCCGCTGGTCTCTGCTCTCCTCTGGCTATTTCCTGCCAAGGATGGGGCCCTTTGCTGTTCATGTGGGATTCACTGGCCCTAAGTGGAAAAAACAGAGGATGTGGCAGGCACTGAGACACTCCATGGTATCTGTCCATCCTAGGTCAGCGACCCAAGGGGCCCTGATGCCTCCCAGGTGGCTCTCCCTCAGCATGCACCCAGGGATGGCAGCACCAGGGCCTGAGCAGACCACTGGGTTTGCAACCCTTTTGGACCTCTGTACGAGCCTGCAGCCAGGGAATCGGGAGGGCAGGCCCTCCATGGAATTTAGGGTGACCTGGCTAAGGCAGAGGTGTAGGTCAGGAGCTCCTGACTGTGGCCAGCTCTGAGGCTGATCCTGCTTCCCTCCCATACACTCTGCATTTGGAATGGATCCCCCAGACCCAAAGGGCACGCCTAAGCCTCCCTCTATGGTCAGAGACACCAAGGAATCAAAGAGAGAAAGAATGTAGTGTCAGAAAGAGACAGAGGCAGCAAGAAGGTTAGGGAGAGAGGGACACTCGCTGGGTAGCAGGAGATGCATACAGGATAAAGGGTAACCACAGCCCTAATCAAAGCCAGTTAGAGAAACACAGGGACAGCCAGGCCTGAGACCGCCAGACCCAGACCGGGAGGGGTTTGTTTTTCCAGAATGAAAGTCCCAGGGAGGGGCTGGTCCAGATTCCAGTTTGGAAAAGGAGCTCCGCCCTCAGGCGAATCCTGCTGGGGAAATGGGTCCATTAGTTAGGTCCTGGGAGGGGTACTTCTCTGTGTGCTCTGACCGGTCCTCTCTGTTGTCACACCTCAATCTCTCTCACTGCAGATGCTACTGCCTTCCGTTTGCCAAAGAAAAGTTGGACTGGAGACTTGGGGAGCCGGGCAGGGTCCCAGGGGCGAGACCCCAGCTGAGCAGAGACTGGGGCCTGTGGTATAAATTAAATCCAAACAGGCAGTTTAAAAAATGCACTGAGGATTTTTTGTGGTTGTTTGGGATTTTTTTTTCCTTTTTCCTTTTCTTCTTCTTGAGGTTTGCTTAACTAGAAGGAGTGGGTTTGGGACACAGTGTGAGCTCTGTTATTTTGCATTTGTTTATGGTACTTTGTAAGTTTTCCCAGAGCTTCAAATTTGTGCCTTCCGTTGGTGGGGGCAGGGAATGGGACTCTTATTCCCTCCCTCCTCCCCTCTTCTCTGGGAGGACTCCTATGCTTTCTTTTTCCTCCCTTCTCTGGAATGAAGGATACTACACCCCCCTCCCTTCTCCTTCCCTTTCTGGCTGGAGGAGTCCCCAATATCTGGGAGGGGCTGTCAGTCTCTAAGAGTGGGGTTTACATAGATGGTTTGGGGGTTCCCCTTCCCCCTCTCCCTTCTTCCTTTTCTGGGTGGGGTGAGAGCTCTCAGGAGTCCTGTAACTTGGGGTCTAGTTTCAGGAAAGCCAGGCTGGGCCCAGTATGGGGGAGGCCCAGCCCGGAAGGAAGGGGGCTGCTCCTTGGGCAATGCTCACATCTCTGCAGCATCTGTGCCCTTCCTGGCACATCCCCCATTCCTACCCACCCAGCCCAATAGGGCAGGTGCCACTCCCATCTCCACTTTCCAGCTGAAGGAGCTGCCACAGCTAACAGTCAGAACCAGAGCGGGAAGAGCCTCTGTCTGGCAGGGGTGTGTTGGGGTGCAGTCAAATGCAGCACTGACTCCCTGGGGGTCCCTGTTTGAGACATCTTTCTGATGGGTGTGGTGAGGACCCCGCCCAGCCGCCACCACACTGCTGACCTGGGACTGTCTTGGCTCCACTACAGGCTTGGGGTTTGAGGCTGCCCCCCCCCCCCCCCCCCCCCCCCGGCAGAGGTGGACAGAGGGGCTTCGCCACAGAGCCCAGCCCTGAAACTGCCCAGGAGTTCTAGGCCAGTCCTTCCTGCTCCTCCAGGGCTGGATTCCTTCCCGTCCATCTCTCAGAACTTGAGCCAGAGAAGGGGGCCAGGCCCTGCTCGGACAGTCCCCCACCCCCACTGAGTCAGCTGTGGATGGGGGAGGCTGAGAGGCCAGGGCGGAGCCAGAGGGGTGGTCTGGTCTTGGTTGTTTGGGCCCAGGGCTCCGTGATGTCATAGCGGGTGCTGAAGGGGGGAGGGGGCCGGGCTGTTTTTCTGGAGTTAGAGCCGGAAGAGACAAAGCGAAGCCAGAGGGCCAGTAGCGCCATGGAGCTGCTGTCCCGAGTCCTGCTCTGGAAACTTATACTTCTGCAGGGTGAGTGCTCAGTGGATGGGAGTCAGGGCTCATGGGGTGTATGTGTGAGGGGGCTCAGGGGACAACCTGCTTCAGGGCAAGTGGTCTGTCTGAGTGAGTTCATTTTTCAGGAGTTTTGAGCAAAAGTGTCTGCCTGAGCTGGAACCAGGAGGAGGCCAGACACCCAGGTCTGGAGTTGGAGGCTCCGAGGGAAGAGCTCACAGGGAGACCTAGTGCCTAAGGAGCAGGGGTCCCTAAGTTAGACCTCCAGAACTTCTCTTCCAGGGATGAGTGGCTCAGAGGCTCTGGGGGACAAATGGGTCAGGAAGGATGAGGCAGAGATGGCTCCCTCCTCCAGGCGACAGTATATCCTGCATTTTGTGGGTGTGCTCAGAGGACCCTTGGGTGAATACCTTTCCCAGTGGAGGGAGGTGGTGATTGTAAGGAGGGAGATGGGTTTGAGGACAGGGGGAGCTCAAAGGGTCTGCAGGAGAGGGAGGCTGGGAAGCTGCACTCACAGGCTTACGGAGTCCTCCCTACTGGCCGCTGACCCGGCACATTCCTCCTGCCTGGGCACTCAGCCACATCTTGAGCAGAGTTTGGACTGTGATAGGTCAGTCCCCACCTCTGCAGCCTTGAGTCACCCCAGGGTGGTCTTGTGTCTGAGGAGCCCTTGGCAGGTTCATGTCTCCCACTGGAAGGTATGCAGAAACATGGGAATGAAGTTCCCAGAACCAGCCCTAAAGCACATTATGGTATCAGGCTTGGTAGCCTTGAGTGGCCATGATGGTGATGGTGACCACTGTCTCTGAGAAGTGTCCTATGGACCAACCTGCAGGGTGTCTAGTCTTGACTGCACTACTCATCTGATGGGCAATTTCCACACCAGTGTGATGCTGTAGCACTGGAACACAAGGTGGGTTGGAACCACACAGTTGGTGGTTCAAACTCACCAGGTGTTCCTTAGAAACCCTATACAAGGGTCTCTATGAGTAGGAACCAACTCATTGGCACTTAACAACAACAGCCTCTTAAAGAGCAGTCACCCTCCCCACAGCCTGACTTCTCCACTTGACCCCTCCCCCCAATCTGGAAAGTGGATGTCTCATACTCTCTCATTAAGGGTTATGTATGGAAGTGGCCCAGGGGCCCATGTGGGGCCTCATCAGACACAGGGCCCAGGAGTCTCCTCTGAGGTCTCTAACTCTCCTCCCTCTCTTTTCAGGTACTGCTGTCCTGGTATCCTCAGGTTAGTGACCTGCTGTGGGGGCCAGAACTCCCGCCCTTTCCTGTCTTGGTGACCCTCTTCCTACTCCCCCACGGACTTGCCCCCTTCCTCCAGGGTCCTCAGGGCTGGCGACCGCTGGCAGCTCCGTGGTATCCGAGGCAGTCGTGAGCTGGGCGGCAGGCACTGGGGCCGTGCTGCGCTGCCAGAGCCCGCGCATGGTGTGGACCCAAGACCGGCTGCACGACCGCCAGCGTGTGGTCCACTGGGACCTCAGCGGCGGCAGCCACGGCCCCGCGCGGCGGCTCGTGGACATGTACTCAGCAGGCGATCAGCGCGTGTACGAGCCGCGCGACCGTGGCCGCCTCTTCCTGTCGCTTTCGGCTTTCCATGATGGCAACTTTTCGCTGCTCATCCGTGGTATGCCCGGGGCGTGGGGCTCAGTAACCTTAGAGTACGGGGCGCGGGGTTACAGAGCTCAGGGCTAAGATCTTCTCTGGGTCGGCAGCGGCGGAGGAGACAGACGCTGGTCTGTACACCTGTAACCTACACCATCATTACTGCCACCTCTACGAGAGCCTAGCCATCCGCCTGGAGGTCACTGATGACCGTGAGTGCTCTGTCCCGACCTCCTGACTGTCCCACCCTCACTCCACCCACCACCCCGGCCTCCTGTGGCCAGGACCAGACTATGCTCATCCTCCTCCCACGCACATCCTGCTATCTGGCCGCCCCCCCTTCTTAGACCCTACCCCTCAACGAGGAAACCCCTCAGCACCCTCGCCCTGCCCCCATTCACTCCCACCACCCGGGCTGCCCCGCCCCGCCCTCTGCTCTGACTGCCCCCGCCCCGCCCCCAGCCCTGGCCGCTGGTGCGCACTGGGACGGTGAGAAGGAGGTGCTGGCGGTGGTGCGCGGTGCGCCAGCGTTGCTGACTTGCGTGAACCGCGCGCACGTGTGGACTGATCGGCACCTGGAGGAGGCGCAGCAGGTGGTGCACTGGGACCGGCAACCGCCCGGGGTGCCGCACGACCGTGCAGACCGCCTGCTCGACCTATACGCATCAGGCGAGCGCCGCGCCTACGGGCCGCCCTTCCTGCGCGACCGTGTGACCGTGGGGGCGGATGCCTTTGCGCGTGGTGACTTCTCGCTGCGTATCGACCCTCTGGAACCTGCTGATGAGGGCACCTACTCCTGTCACCTGCACCACCACTACTGCGGGCTGCATGAGCGCCGCGTTTTCCACCTGAAGGTCACCGAGCCCCCAGTCGTGCAGCCTAGTCCCAGGGACTCGCCAGTCAACAGGTCCAGCTATGGCAGCGCGCCGGACTCAGGTGAGAAGTGGCCCTGGGGCCCTTGAGAATGGGTCAGGGCCGAGCAGGAGGACGTGTGTTTCATGGAGCCAGCCTGGCTGCCTTACCTGTCTTGATCGTGTCCCACCATTCAAGGTCCCCACTGGCTGAGTCTGATTTCAGCCCAACCCGCAGGAGCCCTGCAGGGCCGGGGGTGGGGGACCCCATCAGGTCAGGTAGGGGTACACTGCCTGACCAGCCCCACTCTGTCCCTCCCAGACCCCACGCTGTCACGCGGTGGTAGTGTCATCAATGTCATTGTCCCTGAGGGCCGCGCCCACTTCTTCCAGCAGTTGGGCTACGTGCTGGCCACGCTGCTGCTCTTCATCCTACTGCTCATCACTGTCGTGCTGGCTACCCGTAAGCGTCGCCACCGTGGAGGTGAGGGCTGGGCCCACTGGTGCCCGCCCACAGGTGGGGACTCAGCGCATAGGGCACCCCTTCCAATGAGTCCAGGCAGAGGATGGAGTTTAGCACTAGGAAGAACCACCAGAGTTGGGTCTGTGGGGGTGCAGTGACCTGTGTGTTGAGGAGGAACCCAACAAGGGCCCAAAGGGGCCCAGGGGCCAGCCAGGGGTTTCCTCAGGTAGGTGAGGAGGGGCTCAGGGCTCTGAGCTACATACAATACAAGTCTCCCTCCCAGGATACGATTACTCAGACAAGAAGTCGGGGAAGGCAAAAAGGTGAGTGTCTTCTGCCTACCTGATTCTCCTGAGGGTCCAGCCCCTCTCTACCCCTTCCCTAACCTTTCCCATTGTCCTCCTCCAGGAAAGATGTGAACATGGCAGAGTTGGCTCTGACCTCAGGAGACCAGGCTCTTTCCAGGGGCGAGGACATTCAACTAGGTGAGGTGGGCCTCAGGCCTGGGCTTGGGGGCACCTTGTCTTAGGCGCCTGTTCACCTCGCTTTCCTGGTGACAGATTACAAAAACAACATTTTGAAGGAGAAGGCTGAACTGGCCCACAGCCCCTTGCCCGCCAAGAATATTGACCTAGACAAAGGTGAGTGGCTGAGGGGTGTCCCTGTGCCCTCATTCCATCTCAGAATCCAGTCTCTACCCCTGCATCCCATTCCATCCACTCCTAGGGGCTTCAAAAGTTACTGCACCCAGCTCCGTGTTTTTGCTGGATGTTCGCCCTGAATTTCCCAGGGAGAGTGGGGAAGAACACAGATACAGCCATGCCTGTTGATTTTCAGAGTTTAGAAAGGAGTACTGCAAATGAAGCGATCTGAGCTCCTGGCTGGGTCAGCAGCTCTGCCATCTCCTATCCATCCATCTTGGAGGACGTCCTCCTGACCCCATGTGCTTGGTACCTCCGGCCTTCCTCCAGCGGCTGGTCCCGCTTTCCTGGAATTTGGCCTGAACGGGTACAGAGCAGGCTGTCTCCTTACCCATCTCCCTGAATCCACCCCAGTCCTCTCAAGCAAGAGTGGGCTCCATGGAACTCCTGGATGGCACTGTGGCCACTGTCCCTTCAGCCAGCCCCTGCTGGATCCTGGGTTCACTTGTGACCCTGTTTCTTCCCCTCATGCCACTGCCCTTGGATCAGCCATGGTTCTGCAGTGTTGACCAAGCCTTCAATCCCCCTGATCTTTGCCCGCTGGGGGATAATGTTGTGGGACATTCTTGGAGGGGACTTAGCAGAGGCATGATGATGTATCCTTTCTAGGTGTCACCTTTGTAGTCTGAGCTCCCCTGGGCTCTTCTAGACCCACCGTGAGTCATTCCAAGTCCCATCTGGGCTGCAATCTACTCTGCCCTGGACATAGGCCTGAAGAGTTGACATCCTCTAGGTCTATGGCTAATGGGCCTCTGCCCTGCTTGGGGCCACCTGGGGAGCCCCTTTACCCTTTTTCTGCTTTTTGACTCCCTGCCTCAGCCTTGTTTCCAGCCCACTGCCTTGACAGTCACCAGGCTCCGTGTGATTTCTGACTCTGACCACCATCCCATACCCCTCCCTGGGCTGGAGGCTAGAGTCACGTTTGGCTCTTCTGCTTCTGGCTGAGGACAAGGGAGTAAGTACGATTCTAGGTGGCCTCTGCTGCCACTGACTCTCCACGTTTGCTCCTGCTGGGGAATTGCCGCTGTCACAATAAAGACCACATCTGATTTTTAAAACCTGGCCCAGGCATGCCTCTTTAACTCCCCTTCTCCCAGGGAGGGAGTCAAATTGGCCCTGGGAGCCCCAGATGCCTTCTTCACCTTCATCTGAACTTCTCCCTCACCTTGTTCGTTAGAGTGGAAGTACCCCGGGAAGGGTGACTGTGGAAACAATTCTACATCGCTTGTTCCTGGTTGCAGAGGCATTTCAAATCCTCTGGCGACTTATGTGGACATAGGGGAAGGGACCAGATGGGTAGGAGAACAGAGAGAGGAGATGGTGTTAATCTGAGCAGATGCCAAGATGGGATAAGGCTAAAATTAGTTAAGACTAAGATATGCAAAGGATAAAGTGGAAGAGGAAGCAGGAGTAGGCAAGAAAGCCTTCAGACCAGGATGCAGGTCTGACACTTTTGAAAGGTGAGGGGAAGGAGGACTGGGCAGGAGTAGCCTCGAATCACAAGGCAACTCTGAGAAAGTCCCACCAGGTCAGCAGGGGCTCTTTGACCAAGGCCACTAGACTGGGCTGGCTTGCGTACCTTGGTTGCTCATTTGTGGAGAGCAGGCTGTGTAGCACCAAAGTTGGGTGGAGCCAGGGATAGCAGCTGGGTAGCAGGAAAGCTGAGTGGCACATTTTCTTGGCTACCACAGACCAATAACTAAGTGCTAGTTAGTGAAGCCTGTGACTCTCCATCCCTGACCCACCCTCTGAGGCCCTCCCAGGGCAGCAGAGACAGGGAAAGAGATGGACACCCACTAGGATGCCAAGGCAGCAAAGGCTGGGAAGGAATTCAAAGCTGGATTCTTTGGCCTTTTTGAGGAGGGGCCTTCCTCCCAGCTCAGTGACCTCTGGTCCCACCGGTGGCTACACTGTCACTGAGCAAGGCCTCCTGTAACAATGTATGCTTTGGCCACAAACTCAACTTCTCTTGGCAGAGCAAGACCTGATCATGACCAGTGTCAGTGCCGGGATGCGTTCCAAGCCTTTGTCCACTCGCTTTCCAGCTCACTGTGGCTTGGACTGAGTGTCAGATGGGAGAGGAAGAGTCTGGGGGTCTGAGGCAGCCTGGGGCTTCAGGCTGCTGCATTTGTTTGCTGTCACTAACTCCTCTGACCAGCAGCCACCTGGACCTGTCCTGGGTTGATACCCATTCCCAGATCAACTTCCAAGGCAGAGACTGTCTTCCAGCACACTGTCATAGCAGAAACTTCTCTGAAGTCACCCTACCTGGCTTCCTCAGTTTGCTTTTCTGGAGAAAACAAGATTGGAGGGGAGAGGGTCCAGGCTCAGGGCCCAGCGAGAGTATGTGACTGAGCTGGCTGAGACTTTGCTGAATGAACATGTAGCAGACCCCTGCCCACTGTCCCCATCTTAACAGAGAGGATGGGGGTCATGACCTTCAGCCTCATTACAACAGGGGGTGGTCCCCAGACTGGGCTGAGGCACTTATGGTCACCCTGGGGCCCCTTTGGCCAGTGCTGGCTCAAAGCCCAGGATTAACATGACCAGTCAGGTGGGAGGTGCCAGACTCCTGTCAGCCGTGATGATGGATCACAGGGACATTAAACATGTCACCTTCATTTGGGCAGCATCCTAGCGCCCTCTCCCACTAGCATGGGGTCTCCCTGTTGTGGCCTCAAGTCTCCTTTCCCCTGGGGAGGACCCTGAGGCCAGTTCGAATTTCAGCTGCTAGGATGCAATCCATTTACTCGCTGCTGCTGCAGCTGCTGTAAGCACCATCTTAGGAGACCTCTATTCACAGGAATGCACAGCTGCCTACCTGTCATCTCAAGTTACACATGCATACCGCATCTACTTGGCACTCATGTCTACCTACAGTTGGTGTTTCTCAGATCCCCCGTGGGACCCCGCAGAGGGCAGCCTGAGCACAGAGCTGGCTTGGGGAGGGTGCTAGAGTGACAAGTCACCCCCAGGTCCGGGCCCGTACAAAAAGTATTCTTAGCATCTTCCAGATGTCCCTCACAGCCCACTGATGTGACCAGGCACCTCCGGATCTTGAGCACTCTCGCACATTGCGGGCAAAGGGATGGAGGACTCGGCCTCCGCAACGGAAAACTCTTCCTGGCGCGGGGTGGGGTGTGGCGTCGCGAGGTCCAATTGCTGGGTCTCCCTCAGACAGCTGGAATGCGACGTGCAGGTGGGGAGCAGGGACGGGGCCTACCAAGGCCCACCCACCTGTCCTGGGGTAAAGGCACTCCCTAGCCAGCCCCAGGGCCCACAACCCAAGGATACCCGGGGAAAACAGTCGAATCGGACTGTCCCCGCAAGCTCGCGACGACGCGCACGCACAGGAGCGTGCGTAGCCCGTGTCCCGCCCCCTATGACATCACGGCACCGCCCCCTCTCCCGGGCGCCCCCCGGCGGCCGCGCGC
>NW_006408691.1:926548-1001476 GCF_000296735.1 Chrysochloris asiatica | reverse complement strand
ATCCCCGGGCCGGGCCCTGAGCGCCGGGCGGGCCCCGCGCTCGCCGCCCGCCGCCGCGCCATGGCGGAGACCAAGATCATCTACCACATGGACGAGGAGGAGACACCGTACCTGGTCAAGCTGCCAGTGGCCCCCGAGCGCGTGACGCTGGCGGACTTCAAGAACGTGCTCAGCAACCGGCCAGTGAACGCCTACAAATTCTTCTTCAAGTCCATGGACCAGGACTTCGGGTCAGTGGGAGCGCGGGGCCGTGCAGGGCCTGGCCGGTGGCCGTCCTTCCGGACTTGTCGGCAGGGATGGGCCCGGGCCTCGGTGCTTGACTATGGGCGTGCCTCCGCACCTGTCTTTGCCGGCATGGCCTCGGGGGTCCTGGGCTGTGAGCTTACCTCACTGACGCCTATGACTGTAGCCCTGTCTCCCTGCTTGAGACACCGATCTGGGTGTCTGCGTCTGTGTGGGCACCCTGGTGGACCTTGCAGGCACCCGTTGTGGCATGTGGCTCTGACTGCCAGGCCAGGGACCTGAGAGCTCTGAATAAGGGTTTGTTAGGGTCCTGGGCTCTTGTGTAAATCCCTAGGCCACCCAAGAAGTTGTCTTTGCTCAAAGTGCCATCTTGACACCTGTTGGGACTCAGGGTCCGCTGCCTCTCTCTTGTGAAGGTGGGTTCTTGGTTGCACCTGAGATGGGACAGGTGGTATGAAAGGTTGGGCTGGAACGTGTTTGGTTTGTGGGGCTGAGACAGGGAGGGACAAGGTGGAAGGAAGTGTACTTGGGGGCGGGGCCACTCAGTGGGTCCCCTGGTCCTGATGGGGAATTAGGCTGGTGCAAGGCAGGGATCTGTCTACTGGGGTCTGTAGAAGTTTCTGGTGGTTGAGCCTCCTCAAGGCCTGAAAGCCGGCAGTGGCCAAGAATGGCTGGGGACATGGTGGCCACTCAAGCACTCCTGCCTGGGAGTCTTCGTTGGCCACAGAGCCCTTTCGTTCCTTGAGCAGCCGTGCCATGTGCTCACACTCCACCATAGCCTCTGGGTCCATGTCTCCTTGATGGCTGTTGCAGCCGGGGGACTTCCCGCTTGCCCTGGTCTGGGCTCTGGGACTTTGCTGGCACAGCCTTGGGTAACTCGAGTCCACCGTTCAGAATGCTGTGAAGGGGCACACAGAGGCCCTGTCAGCCGAGCAGGTGTGCCCTGGCTGCTCACAGGCCAGCCTGAGTCCTTGTGCTCAGCGACCTCCTGGGACTTTGACATTGAGGCCATTTCCTGTACTCTGGTTTGCATGGGCCTTCAGCAGGCCAAGCTCAGGGCACTTGGTGTCTCTCAGGGGAACTGAGGAACGTCGGGACAACACTCTGCTCTACTCACCCCCACACCCTCTCCTGTCACCAGGGAGAAATAGAGGGGGAGGATATGGCTTTGCCAGCCCCGGAAGGCTCAGTGTTCCCTGCCTGTTGCCTTCCTGCCTGCTTAACTTAGGAGCTGTGTCTGGGCCAGGGGCTCCTCTGGGCAAGGGCTACCCTCCACACATCCACGTGCTGGGTGACCTCAGGCATCCACTTGACCTCTCTGGGCCTAGGCTTCTTTGACTGTGAGGATTGAGTAAGTGGAAAGATGTCTATGGTTTTCACTTATTTTATTATCAAAAATTCCCTGTGTCATACTGCTCTTTGTCACAATTCAAGCTACCCAAGAGAAGGTGGCTTGAAGCAAGCGTGGCCCCCAGGTTGCCTCCCTTGAGTTTGCTTTGGTGTGTGCCCTGAGGGGCCTTATCAGGCTGTAGAGTCCCCAACCTTCAGGGTCAAGAGACAGCCAGGCCCAAGCCAGGCACCCCCATGGGGGTGAGCTGGAGGGTCTTGTATATCCTGATCTAGGATGTAGGGTGGGGCAGACCTGGGTCTTGAAGGAAGCAGGTGTCCTTAGATTGTCAGGTACAGAGAGAGCACCAGGGGTATGGGGGAGGGAAGAGGATGATGGTGCGCTATGGTGGGTTCTGGGGTGGGGAGGTCAGACGTGAAGGTGGCCTCAGGCTAATGGGAGAAGGGCTGGGAGACAGAGAGGATCATTGCAGAGTCCAGGCAGGGCTGCATGACCTGGGCCAGGATGTGGGGAAGGGAAAGATACAGACAGGGCCACATGGATTGTGCAGGCAGGATGGGGCTTACTTTGTTCCCTCCCTCCATCTCTGGCTGGCAGCCTAGTAGCCTCAGAGACCCAGGGAAGCCCCCCCACACATACAGACACATCTGCTTCCTTCTTCCTTCTCCTGAGGTTATACCTATAGAGCCCCAAACTCAGTTTTATTCCATAGGATTATCTGCTTTATAGATTACAGTACTACTGGGACGGACCTACTATACTTACACTGTAGTATCAATGAGAACTTGAACCTCACCTTGGATGCTGCTATAGATTGAGAGAAGGGAGGGCACTCTTGGCTGGGCTGGCATGGTGGCCTCTGCTATGAGAGGTGTGGCCTCACTCTGGGGGCTGGTTCTAGCCTGTGAGGAACGTAGGGTTGGGCCCCACTCCCCAAGTGCGTCATTGGCCAATTGGGTGCAGTACTCTCTGCCCTTCCCCCCACCTAGACTGTACTTTCTACATGCAGGTCTCCCCTATTCTGAACCAAGACCTCAGAAGGCTGGGTGGGGAGTGGGGACAGAACAAGACTGAGGAGGGAGCTCTGGGCCTGTAGTGGGCTGGCCTGGGGGTTCTGAACCAACTCTCAGGTTTTGTAAGTGGTGTGTGAAGGGAGGGTATTGGCTTTGAGGCCAAGAAGTCCCTTGTCACCAGGAGTGACAGATACCAGGTCAGCTGGACTTGATGTTGGGCTCATCTGGTGGCAGTGGTCTCTGCCTCTGTGCTGGGACAGGTACCAGCTGGTGACCTGTGCCTATGTGGGACCTGCTGGGTAGGACTGAGTGCTTGCTTGGCCCAGACTCTGCCTTCCTCAGTACCTAGGGAAGAGGAGCATGGACCCCTGGCCCTGTGGGGGCAGCTCCTGCCGTAGAGGATATTCTGAAGGGTATTCTGACAGCTGGGGGACCACCCCACCCCCCACCCCCCGTCCTATGTCATGTGCCATCTCTGCCCCTGCCTGCTCTTTGGCTGTGGGTAGACTCCTGCCCTCTCTACCTGGGAGGACTGGCTTGGTGGTGCAGCGTCCCTGGGTGCCTCTGAGAGCAGATTCCTCACCTGGGCGGGTCTGTGGGGGTGGTGGGCGGGACTTGAAGCCACAAATTCGGGGTTAACTGGAGTCTTGCCAAGTATCCTGGGATGAGGACCAAATCCTGGAAATGGGGTGCCCCTGGGTGGCTGCCCCAAGAGTCAGTAGAGATTGTGTTCCTGACCCTGTGCTGCTGCTCTGATCTGGCCCTGAGAGGCTGTTGGGTACGCCCCTATGTTGGCTGAGCTGGCACGGCCCACCCCCAGAGAACACTGGAGGGCTACAGGGAGCTCAGCACCTCTGTTCAGGTGGGGTTGGAACAGGCCAGGCTCAACCACCACCCTCCCTGCTCTTCCAACTGGGCTGGACCTGGGGCCTGTGGTACCTCTAGTCTTGACCCTGGGTTGGAGGGTGGGCTCAGAGAAGCAGGCCCAAGGAGGGGATGTGGGGGACACAGCGTCCTTGAGCATCAGGTGGATGGATCACCTCAGGAGGTTCACACTTGGCATCTGAGCTTGTGTCGGTTAGGTAGTGCAGGTGGGGGCTTTGCTAAGCTGGGATTTCTCTAACGAGATGGAATAGGACGGGGTGCTCCTGGGCCTGGCCCTCCTATGGGTGACTCAGAGGGCTGGGGTGCGGCAGGGAGGGGCTGCCACCCTGCTCACCTCAGGGAGGTGTTGGGTGTTAAGGTAGTAACAAGACCCCTTGAGAGTCTCCACCTTGGTTAGTCAGAGAGGGTGTCCTTGTCCCACTGGACCCAAGGGGGGCCCCTGTGGCCCCCCTGTGAACCAGTGCCTCTCTCCATGGCCCCCTCAACCCATATTCTGGGAAGCCTAGCTAAGCTCGGCTGGGCTGGGGCAGACACAGGGTAGGGGTTCCTGAGAGATGACCCTCTCCCCATTGTGAAAGGTCCCTGTTGCTTGTGGTGTCTGGGGAGGCATGGGGGAGGAGCAGTTTGGGACCCTCCCCAGTGGGTGGGGTCACAAGGGGCTTGTACCCCCAATGGCTGCTGGTGCCTGAGGCAGGGGCAGGGGCTGCCCTTACAGCTGCATCCGGGCGGCTCAAGACCTGTTTCCTGCCAGGTGTGGATCCAGGCCTGCCATGGTCCGGCTCCCGTTTCTCTGTTGCGGCCAAGTCCAGGGCGTGAAAAATCCCATCAGCTGGGCACCAGCTACAGGCGGGCAGGATGATCGGGTGCTCCTGACTGGCCTGGCCCTGCCCACCCCCAGCCTCCAGGAGGTTACTTGGCCTCTGCCTGGGTGGGGCTGGCCGCTGCCCTCACCCCTTTGTACCCTAATACTTAGCCCCCGGTCCCACCTGTTTCTGAGTACTGTGGGCTGGCTGGCCTCTTTCCTGTTAGCTTTGCCATGGCCCTCTTTGTTCTACCTGTGGCCATTTGCCTTCATTAAGGTGGGTGGGCATCTGACTACAGACTGGTGGGGTGGACAGTAGGGTCTCTGAGTGGGCTTATCTGGCTGTGTCCCCAGTTGTCCTTCCAGGCCTGCTGACAGGGGTTGGGGAGGCCGTGGCTCCCTGTGAATTGAAGCTGGTCTGGGGTGGGACCTGCCTGGCTCCCTGGTGGGTGGGCTAGGGTGGGCTGTCCGTCACCAGTCTGTGCATGTGAGTGGATGCATATACACATGAGTCTGGATGGATGAGTGTGTGTGAGTGCCTGTGTGTGCATGCATGTGTGAGTGCATGTACGTGAATGGGTGCCTGTGCATACATGTGTGTCTGGGTACATGAGTGTGTGTACATGTGTGCTTTTGGGTGCCTACAGATAGACAGGACGGAGTGGTTTGAAGGTAGAGCCGAGTGATTGTTACCAAAGCAGGGGACAGAGGGCAAGGGCAAGTTCCCTGTACCTGGGAGGGTGGAGTTACCACCAGGAGGCAATGAGGTTGTGGGGTATGTCCAAGAGGTGTGTCTAGCTCTGGGCTTGGCCATTAGACGTCCTCAAAGAGCTCTGGTCTATGCTAGGTGTGCAGGAGTGGTGGCTTCAGTATATCTGAGCCAGAATTAGCCAGGCTCCCCAGGGGGTGGCACAGATGGCCAGATCAGATGGGGCGGAGCCTGAGTGGGAAGCAGTGGACTGGGAAGAGGTGAGAGGCCAAGGCTGCCCTGACAGGTGGCTGTCTGGGTCGTGCTCTCTGTCACCAGCTCCCTGACCTTGATCCAAAGCCAGGGGCTCCGCAGGGTCCTAGAGTGGCTAAGAGGGACAGACTCTAGAAGGCCTAGGAGCCCTGGGACGGCCCTCTATGGTACCAGGGAGTGAGGGGAGACAGCGTCTAGACCTCAACAAAAGGATGTGGGGACCACCGAGACTGACCTCTGCCATATGCCAGGGCCTCTTGGGGCTGGGTGGCTCAGAGGCTGTGAAAAGTGCTGTGGGCCAGGGTAGGGGTCTTTAGAGAATTCTCTAGAGTCCCTTGGTGAGAAGGTGCAGTGGGGTACAAGTATCCCACCCCTGGCCGCATCCCTCCCCCAGGGTGGTGAAGGAGGAGATCTCAGATGACAATGCCAGGCTGCCCTGCTTCAATGGCCGAGTGGTCTCTTGGGTGAGTCTGGGGGGTCCCCTCCTGCCTGTCCTACCTAGGGGTGCCCAATGGTTGGAGTGATTCTCACTAGGGTGGGGTTGGTCCTACAAGTATAGAGCATGGGGAAATTGAGGCCACAGGGAAAAGAGACTGCTACCTGTACCTTGGGGTCCTGTCTGCGGGTAGTCTGTAAGGTGGGGACATGGAGGATAGTTTGAGGGCAGGTGGACCATATTGTGAGTATCCGCTCTCCTTCTACAGCTGGTCCTGGCTGAGGGGGCACATTCGGACACGGGGTCTCAGGGCACGGACAGCCACACAGACCTGCCTCCACCTCTTGAGCGGACGGGGGGCATTGGAGACTCCAGGCCCCCCTCCTTCCAGTAAGGACCCTGGCATTTGGGGGAGGGTGTCTTGCTCACAAGGAGGGAGGCTTATGGGAAGGTGGCAGGCAGTAGGAGCTTCTGTAGAGGGAACAGTAGGTGACATGGTGAGGGGCTCCGAAGTAGAGGGGAGACTGAGGTCTGAGACATTGCGCCAGGTGTTAGTGCCTAGAGGGTGCCCACTTCTGTTGTTGTTGTTACAGTCCGAATGTGGCCAGCAGCCGTGATGGAATGGACAATGAGACTGGCGCAGAATCCATGGTCAGCCACCGGCGGGAGCGAGCCCGTCGCCGGAACCGTGAGGGCCGAGAGGACGGTAGCGTGGCTGCCGCCTGCCACCCCCAAGACCCTGAACCCATGGCCTTACCCAAACTCTCTAGCCTCCCATGGAGCCCCCCTGGCTGTTCCCACCGCCTAAGACCTCATGTAATCCTAGGCCTGACTTCCTAAGACCCCCATGTAACCCCCATGACCTCTGGAGGCCTTCCAATCAGCTCTCCCCTTGCCACAGCCTCACGGACTAACGGGCACCCAAGGGCAGAACGGCGGCGGGACCTGGGCCTGCCACACGATAGTGCATCCACCGTGATGAGCAGTGAGCTTGAGTCTAGCAGCTTCATCGACTCAGACGAGGAGGACACCAGCCGGTGCGGGTCGGGGCTACCTGCATGGGCATGCTTGGTGTCAATATGGCGGGTGTGTGCGTTGTGTGCGTGTGTGTGTCTGTACATACATGTATACACATATATGTATGTGTGTATATACATATGTGTGTGTGTGTAGGCATATCTGTACATGTGTGCTGTGTATCTTGTGATCTGGTGGACACATCTGAATATGTACGTAAATGCTGTGACTTCATATCTACATAAGAGCACAGGTCCATGAGAGATCTATATATGTGTTGGCTTGTTCCAGGCCCAGCAGTGTGTGCACACAGGGTTCTGAGCAAACCTGACTCAGACCCTGCCTGGATGGCTGGGGCAGTGTCCAAACTCCCAGATGCCACATCCAGGAAGTCCTTCTTCCCTATCACCCCCACACTTCCTCTCTGAGCACTGTTGCCCCCCCACCCCCACCCCCTGCTAGCTGTCTTCATTTGTCTGGGTGGGAGGGCACATGGTTCCACTCCCTGTTCTGGGTCATCTTCGATCCCCGAACCCTCACAGGCTGAGCAGCTCCACAGAGCAGAGCACATCCTCTCGGCTGATCCGCAAGCACAAGCGGCGACGCCGGAGGCAGCGCATGCGACAGACTGACAGAGTATGCAAGCATGGGAGTGGGGGTGGAGCCAGATCCATGGGTTGGGGACCAGAGTCAGCTTCCTTCACCCTGCCCTGTGCATTCCAGGCCTCGTCGTTCAGCAGTATCACAGACTCGACCATGTCGCTGAACATCATTACTGTCACTCTCAACATGGGTGAGAGTCTTGGGGGCTCTGCCTGGTTCTTGCCCTCGGCTCCCTGTCCTGCCCGTCCCCTGCCGAGCCCCTTGCTCACTCACTCTCCTGTAGAGAGGCACCACTTCCTGGGCATCAGCATCGTGGGCCAGAGCAATGACCGTGGTGACGGCGGCATCTACATTGGCTCCATCATGAAGGGCGGGGCTGTGGCCGCAGACGGCCGCATCGAGCCGGGGGACATGCTGCTGCAGGTGAGGCCCAGGGTCTCCCTCCACCCTTGCTGACTCACCACCTGCTACAGTCAGTGATCCCCCTCATCTCCAGCTTCTCATTCTCCACTATCCTTGACCTCCATCCCACTGTTGATCCCTGACCTCTGAGCCCCCACCAGCCCTCTATTCTCCCCTTTCCCCATTTTGCTGATCCATGATCCTGTCCCCCGCCTGCCCCGCCCCCAGGTGAATGATGTCAACTTTGAGAATATGACCAATGATGATGCTGTCCGCGTGCTACGGGAGATTGTGTCACAGACAGGGTGAGACACGTGAGGATGGGGGAGTTGGCAGGGGTACCTAGAAGCCTATGTGACTCACCTACCCACCCTGTAGGCCCATCAGTCTCACAGTAGCCAAGTGTTGGGACCCAACCCCCCGGAGCTATTTCACCATCCCAAGGGGTAAGTGACCCTTGGGAGCAGGTGATGGGGCGAGGGGCGGGGGAGCTGGGTGCCTGGTTCAGTTTGAAGGGCTTTCTCCTCTGTGTCCACCCAATCCCCCTTTTCTATCTATTATCTGTCGTCCTCGATGCCCAGCTGATCCGGTTCGGCCCATTGACCCAGCTGCCTGGCTGTCCCACACGGCAGCGCTGACGGGCGCCCTGCCCCGCTATGGTACGAGTCCCTGCTCCAGCGCTGTCACGCGCACCAGCTCCTCCTCACTAACGAGCTCTGTGCCCGGCGCTCCACGTAAGTGGTGGCTTGCGGCTCTGCCCGGCCCTGGGCATGCACACTCACCCCATGGTGTCAACACGCCAGACCTGCTCCAGAGTTCCGTGTGTGGGGCTGCACTGGCAGGGAACAAGGACAAGGCCTCTTCTGGACCAGCCCCTCGCAGACCCACTAGGGACTGGCCTGGCCTTGCCCATCTGCTCCTGTAGGCTCCACCAGAAACATGGAGACCTAGTACTCACACCTTTGTCCTGCACCGAGGACCTCATTTCCCTGCACCCTGCACATCTCCACCTGCCTCTCCGCACCCCCACAGTACCCTTCATGCCCCACGCACCCCCAGACCCCTGCATCCTTATGCACTCCTGCACCCCTCAGTCTCTATTCACCTCTGTACACCCTCATACCTCTGTTCACCCCACACACCCTCTCATACCTCATTTGCTCCCTGTATCTCTCATATCCCTGTTCATCCCCATTGTTGGTAGGTGCTGTTGAGTCGTTTCCAACTCATAATAACTCCACATACAACAGAATCAAGCTGCCCAGCCCTGCGCCAGCCTCACAATCGCTGGCTTTGAGTCCACTGCTTTAGTTGCTCTCTTGGTCTATCTCGTTGAAGCTTTCCTCTTTTTTGCTGACCCTCTGCTTTACCAAACATGATGTCCTTCTCCGGGGACTATTCCCATTTGCCCAATACAGCCTCCCATAGCTCTGTTTACCCCTGTACCTCTTCATATCACCGTTCACCCACTCATACGCTGTTCATCTCAGGACCTCTCATATCGCCATTCACCCCTGCAACCTATCCTCCCAGCACTTGAGAGTGATAGTTGTAGGGGGTCAGGTTAGCCCCTGGGGTCCTTACCAGGAATCAGCCATGGTTGGAGTGAGAAGAGATGGGAAAATGGATGTGGCCCCTACACTGCTTTTCTGCCACTAACAGGACTAACAGCCCCATGGCTAGCAGGGGAGGGTGGGAGTGGGTGGCACAGCCCCTCCACATCAGGCTCTGTTCCTACGGGCAGGGGGTGGCCTCACCCTGCATTTGGGTTCAAGATTCCTATGAAAATTCCCAGAAGAGTGGGAAATACAGATCCAAGCTTCCATGCCCACTGTCTGATTCTAGGGGTCCTCTTTTAGCATTTCGTCCACTTGGGGCAGGGCCACAGGCCTGCCAGCCCCAGAGAGAGGTGTGAATAAGGGTACAAACCCCAAGGGGGTTTTGGCCATGGTACTTCCACCCCCATCCCCAAGAAGGTGTGATCACAGCCTCCATCCCTAGAGACCCGCCCCCTCCCCCAATACCTTGCAGAGCTGGAGGAGGCTCCACTGACCGTGAAGAGTGACATGGGGGCCGTTGTACGGGTCATGCGGCTGCCAGACTCTGGGCTGGAGATCCGAGACCGCATGTGGCTCAAGATCACCATCGCCAACGCCGTCATTGGTGGGGGCCGAGGCAGCCTGGGTGGGCTGGGTGGGGAGGGGTGGGGCTGGCCCTGATAGTTGCTGGGTATCACAGGCGCAGATGTGGTGGATTGGCTGTACTCGCATGTGGAGGGCTTCAAGGAGCGGCGCGAAGCGCGCAGGTATGCCAGCACCATGCTGAAGCACGGTTTCCTGAGGCACACGGTCAACAAGGTCACCTTCTCAGAGCAGTGCTACTACGTCTTCGGGGACCTGTGCAGCAGTGAGTGGGCTGGGGGCTCGGGGGACCAGGGGGCTGGGGCCTGCCTGCCACCCCCCTCCCACACACTCACCATGCCTCTCCCTGCCAGACCTTGCGGCCCTGAACCTCAACAATGGCTCCAGTGGGGCCTCGGATCAGGACACCCTGGCCCCGCTGCCCCACCCAGCTGCCCCTTGGCCCCTGGGCCAGGCCTTCCCCTATCAGTACCCAGGGCCCCCACCCTGCTTCCCACCAGCCTACCAGGACCCGGGCTTCAGCTATGGCAGCGGTAGTGCCGGCAGTCAACAGAGTGAAGGTGAGACCCCCCCACCTGGGCTGCCTGGCCTCTCACTGCCCCCTCGCTGCCCCCACCGCCTGGCTCTGTCCCTGCCTGCCTCTGCTGCCCCTCAATTCCTGCAGCTCTGTGCTTGGGCCATGGGTGGGGCCCTTCTGGAAGGGGCGAGGGCCAGGGTGACCCGGGAGCATGGGTCTCTCTAGCCATGGTTAGTGTGTAAGGCAGGGATGACCTGGCCAGGGGAGGGATGGTGGGGGGCAGGGGGGGACCGGAAGGAGCAGAGAGCATAGGGCTGGCAGACAGCCATGGGGAGGTGCACCTGGGGGGTCCCTCAGGAGCCACACAGGTAAGGGTATATGGGTGGCAGAGACATAAGCATGAGCCAGGGCCCGGGGTCAGTCCTCCTCTAAGTCATTATCTGGGCTGACCCAAGGACACAGAGGTGAAGACACCACTGTGCCTGTGGCATGTGCCACCTGGTGGGGTGTGGGGAGGGTTCATGGCTGTGTTAGCAGCTGGAAAGTCAGGGAGTGGGTAGCAGGTGAGGACAAGGCCTGATGGGACAGAGACCTGAGGCCAAGTGGGGGAGAAGGGAGAGGCAGCTAAGGAAGGTGTGTGGGACTGTGTGTGGAACCTCTGTGGTTGGGGGGCTGGGTGTGGGCGTATGCAGCCCTGGGACAGTGTGGCCTGGAGTGGCCTCGGTGTATAACTTGTGCTATCCCTTGTTTTGTGCTGAGCAAGCGTTAGACTGAAGCTCTAGAGGAGAGGACCCTCAGGGCCGGTAAGCCAAGGGCCCGCCCGGTGTCCCTCTCGGCGTCCCTGTCAACATGATCCTGGCTGGCCCATATCCTCAGGGTCCCTCCCCCTGGGAGCCCGGGATGGGGCACTAAGCAAGGCGGGTATAGCTGGCCAGGACCCCAGGGGGGTGAGGTGAAGGGTGGGCTTTAGAATGGGGTGCCAGGAGGGTATGCTAGGGTCATCACTATGCCTCTGTTTCCCAGCTGCAAGACTGAGCACTCAGGTGGAGTGAGGTGTGGGGCGCTGTGTGGCCCACCCGTGCTGCTGCTCCCCTGCTGAGATGCTTTCCTGCCTCCCTGGCTGGGGCCTGCCCTGTGTCTCTGCATGGCTAGGACCCTTCCCCATGACCACCCGCCTGGATCCCGTGGCTGTACTGGAGGTGCCAGGCCCAATCCTGACCAGCTGTTCCCACTCTTTCCATCCCTAGGAAGCAAGAGCAGCGGGTCCACCCGGAGCACCGGTGGGAGCAGCCGGCGGGCCCTGGGGCGTGAGCAGGAGCGCCGGGTGGCTGGTACTGGGGGGAGCGGCAGTGAGCTGGACCCCACAACACCAAGTGGGGTGGGCAGCTGGCGGGAACGCCCAGCCAGCCAGCTTAGCCACAGCAGCAGCCCTCGAAGCCAGGCTTCGGCCGTTGCACCTGGGCTGCCTCCCCTGTGTCCCTTGGCCAAGGCATACTCGGCAGTGGGTGGGCCCCCTGGGGGACCACCTGTGCGGGAGCTGGCCTCAGTGCCCCCTGAGCTCACAGGCAGCCGCCAGTCCTTCCAGAAGGCCATGGGGAACCCCTGCGAGTTCTTCGTTGACATCATGTGACCGACGGAGAAAGTGCCTTTAGCCCTGGCCCAAGGGAGGGATGGTCCTGTCCTCTTCATGGAGCATCACCTAACCACCTGTCTGGGGCTATGTGTGTGGGCTTGCCTTAGTGACAGCCAGGCCTGAGATGGCTGCCTGTGCTTTCAGTATATGGGACAGGGTGGGCAGGCCTGGATGGGTGGGACAAGGCAGGGTGGGGGAACATCATCATCTGGACTCAGTGTGCCATCTGCTCCCAGGTCTCTTCCTCTAATGAGGGTAAACCTTGGGTCCACAAGACTTTAGTCAGAGCTGGGAGGCCACCCAACCTCAGGCAGGTCTGACCTGCCCACATTGGTATGGCCTTCCCACTCCTTTGTCTGGAGCTCCCTAGGGTGATGCAGACTTTTGGGTCCCCATGCTGATCCACACACACCCAGTGGCAGCACAGACCCCTCCACTCTGTCCACTTGGCCCAGGCTGAAGGACCTCTTGGGGGTGGGAATCAGAGCCATCTATGGTTGTCCAGGGCAAGGATCTAATTTATTTATTTATTGCCTGTCCCTGCACTCCAGAGAGGTGACTGGCCAGCCCCCAGTCCAGTCAGTAGGAACAGGTTTGCATGTTCTGCCTGCCCCTTACCTGCACACAGGAAGTATCTGAAAGTGTAGAGGAGGAAGGAAGAGCCAGCTCAGCTTGGGAGTGGGGGTGGTTGGGCTAGGATGGAGGGGGAACATGATCCTGAGGGGCTGGGACTGGGGAAGGGGAGCGGCCCCAGGTGCCTGCCTACATACCACCTTTCCCGTGCTGTAGATATTGTATCAAAGTTCAAGAGTCTGGATAGTTAATATATAGCTGCTCCGTGTAAATGCTGCTTCCATGTAAATGCTATTTTAAACACTAAAAAGCGTTTAATTTTATGGGACTAATGTGGTTGTGTTCCTCTTTCTGGTGGCTGCTTTAGGAGATGGGGTGCAGGGTACCAAACAGTACCCCTGAGCCCAAGAGAGCTGACCCCAGGCCGCGGCCAGCCAGGACACAGATCTTCTAGACTCTGTCCCGGGCACTGGCCACTGCTGGGGTCCTGGCTTGCGGCTGTCAGTGCTGTTGGTTCCTGACTCTAGGGGTCCGGATAGATGGTGCTGGCCATGGTGCTGACCCCCCACTGCTTGGGCTCTGTCCATGGTACTGGCATCCCTGTTCCACCCAATCGGGTCTCAGGAAGAGGAGGATGCTGGTACCATTCCTCTAAGTGGCATCTACCCTAGGACCCCTGGCTGAGGGTGGGCCAGTGCAACTGGACCATACCAGGCCAGCAGCTAGTCTCAGCAGTTTTCCTCTCCTCCAACAAAGCTCATAATTACTGACATAAGACCAATGAGCTCCAGGCTGGGAACTGCTAGACAGACCTTCAGCTGTGGCCTTCAATGGCCTTGCTTGGGGCTTTCCTAGACCACTCCAGACCTCAAGGCCTCACTCAGAATGTAGGGCTGGGCCACTCAGCAGAGCAGACTTGACTCATGCAGGGCCTGGATCTCATGGGTTAACATCAGCTGTAAACTTGGGGTTAAAGCCTAGGGCTGAGGGTTGTGGCTTGGGGACTCACGGTTTGGGGGGGTCTCCTGGGTTGGGGTCACTGGGGATGAGCTCGCAGGGTCTGGAAGCACAGACTCTTGATTTTCCTGAGTTTCCCCCACACTCCAGGGCCCCTCTTTCAGGAAGAACTCAGGTGTGTTGAGTGCTGGGTACCACAGCAGCAAGTAGCACTTGGGTAGGTAGACAGCAGCCAGGATGCCCAGGGCACAGATGAGGATGGCGCCCATCTGCACAGCGGGTTGGTAGGCTATGTGCACATTGGTGAAAAGAGGCACGAAGGAGATCCAGGTGATGAAGTAGGCCAGTGTGGCGAAGGTGAGGCCTCGCGCATGGTTGTAGCGGCCAGGCCGGCTCTGCACCAGAAAGGTGCACAGGAAACACAGGAAGGCCAGTGTGGCATTTGTGGCATGCACTAGGCCAAAACTGAACCAGGAGCGCACACGGCAGTGCACCAGTGCCTCTTGGGGCAGTGCTCGCCAGTCGGTCACCACCTTGGGTGGGAAGGCCACCAAGTACCAGGTGCACAGTCCTGCCTCTGCCAAAACAGCCAGCAGCACCACAAGCCAGGTCCCTGGTCCCCGAAGCCAGCCCTGTAACCTCCCCATCCAGCTCAGCGGCAGCTCTGACTCCACAAATGTCTCGGCTGCCTGCAGAAAGAGAGTGCTCAGACAACCAGTCAATGGCAAATGGGATAGTGGCTGTTGAACTAGGCAGCTGGTGGGGTTGGGCCACCCAGGGAACAGGAGCACGCTGAGACAGACCAGGTTCAGGCAGGCCAGGCCAAAGCAGGTCAATGGCCCACCTGAGGCCTGCACCATCGGGCTGTCCCAGTGGCAGATGAAGAGCCCCAGGGCCACCAGGGCCAGGCCTAGTACCAGGCTTAGCAGAATGAGCAGCCCCAGTGTGGTTGGCTCCCCCCATGCCAGGAACTTGGGCCTGCGGGGGAAGCAACGTGTGCTCCGGTCTGGGGACCACTGGTCCAGGCTACATTCAGTGCAGAAGAGGTCATCTGCAAGGTGGGAAGGAAAGAAGAGTGGTGGGTCATCAGGTACAGCTTCACACATCCATGGGCTGGGTGAACATGAGCCCACACATGTCAAGACCCCTAGGCTGCATATATCTACCCTGCCTCTGGCCGTGTGGGGACCCAGCTCAGCTGGGCTGTGTCTTCCTATACCACTCCACCTCCTGCCAGCCATGTGGGGGCAGCTCACCTGGCCTGTGTCTGCCCACTCTACTCCAGCTGTGTGGGGGCCCAGTGCACCTGGCCTGTGTCTGCCCACTTCACTCCAGCTGTGTGGAAGATCAGCTCACCTGGGTTGCGCCTGTAGGTGCCAGCCTTGCAGTCCACACAGTCATAGCAGCAGGAGTGGGAACCCTTCACACGGCGTACCTGGCCCTCCGTGCACTGCCGCGAGCACCGGGACACTGGGTCCTGGGGCAGCACAGCCAGTGACCACCCCCACCTCCATCTGAGAGCTTCACCCCCAGCAGTGCCCACCCAGTAAGTGGTATGACCTGAGTGCCTACTGGGCTGGGCTTCCATGGCAGCTGGGTGCTGTGCCCAGGCAGCCCGAGACCTTGTGAAAGGTATGCAGAGCGCTGACTCACCTGGTTGCCTGGCGTGTGCCACGTGATCTGGGAGTTGTGGACCTGGAGCCGACCATTGAAGGTGCCCACAGTGTGGAACTTGGGCTCCCCGCCCTGCCATACCCACAGCTTCAGGTCGTACTCCATAGCCACGTTCCCGTTGGCATCGAAGGCCAGCTCCAGGCCTCTGACCCGGAAGCTCATGTTGTACATCCTCTCCAGGAGCTGGGCAGGGTCAGTGAGATGGTGGGTAGAGTCTAGAGCCACCCACCTGCCCAGACCCCCTGGTGCCAGCCAGATGGTGGCTCACCTGCCAGGGCTGCACGGCCTCACGTGCTGGACAACCTGAGGCGTTGCAGTGCAGCGTGTTGTGTAGAGCCTGGGCCACGCTGTACACAGCCGCATAGGCAGTAAAAATCTGGTGATGCAAGAGCCCAGCTGACACGTTCTGTATCGTGATATGATCGCACTGTGGGCAACGTGGCCCTACCACATGCTCCTCTAGACCCAGCTCCGTAGCATCCAGTGAGGCACAGAAGGCTGGGTTGGCAGCCTGGGACAGGTGGGTGGCCACGTATTCTGGGTACTCGGGAAGTTGGGCACCACGCATCAGAAAGCCAAGCACGGTGCCCACCCGGTCAATGCCAGGCAGCGTGGTAACCAGGTCAGAGGCCAACCAGGCTTCACTGGCCACCCATACCTTGGGCTCAAGTTGGCTGTGGACACTGTAGCTGAAGAGGGCATGGGCAGCATGGGCAGAGGCAAACAGCACCACCACCTGCACGTTGCTCTGGTTCACTACCTGCAGCAGCTTCTCCACTTGGCCCAGTGATGTGCGGTGGCCTCGGGTAACTGGTACCAGGCCCTCATGCGCGATGCAGATGCTACGGGAGCTAGCCAAGCTGGAGAAGATACTCAGGCCCTGACGGCCATACTCGTCATCGCTGCCCACAGCTGCCACCCAATTCCAGCCAAATGTCACCAGCAACTCCACTATGGCTCCCAGCTGCACACGATCACTGGGCACCGTGCGGAAGAAGGACGGGAATGTCTCCCGGTTGCTCAGCCGGTCTGTGCTTGCCCCGTAGCTGACCTGAGGGCCCAGGAAATCTGTGAGGGGGTGCCATGTAGGGTGGGGGTGGGGTGGAGGTTGAGGACCAGGTGATGGCCGCACCTGGGGCATGAGGAAGAAGCTGAAGAACTTGCCAGTGACCAGGGCCAGTTCCGAGGAGTGGGGCCCGATGACAGCCAGCACTCGAGGCTGGTACTGCGTGTAGTTGCAGTAGGCGGCAATGTTGAGGCTGCCTGCCTTAGCCAGGAACACTAGGCAGGGCTTCATGGCTACCACTGGCTCTGTACATGTGTCGAACAGGTCGTACCCCAGACGTAGTCCTGGCAGCAGGTCTGAGCCATTGTTGATCTCCTCCACCGCCATCTTCACAGCCAGTGCCCAGAGCAGGCCGAGGGCTGAGAACCTGAGGCATGCAAGGCTGAGAGCACTGGACCAGGGAGCCTCCACTGGCTGCCCTGGGCTAGCTTTGGGTCCCAACCAGGTCCTTGTTCCACCCGCCTTGCTCTGGACTAGTCTGAGTCCCTAGCCTGGTCCCTGCTCCACCCTGGGTTGGCCCTGGACCCCTGCTCCATACCTTCTGCATGCAGTGCTGTTTGGCTGTGTCCTGTCCCCAAGGCCAGCACTCTCGGCCGAGCTCATAGGGAAGAGCCCGCCCAGCATATAGTCACCTTGCACCCTGAACTGGCGTGACAGGCACAGAGGGGCTCCCACTTCACCGTCTGGAAAAACCATGAGGCCCAGGAGAGCTGATACGGTGAGGCCCAAAGGAATCAGGCCAAGCATAATGAGCAGGCAGCCTCCAGCAGGGGCAGTGAGGATGTACCCAGTGGAGACCAAATATAGGGAGTCCAGGGAGGGGGTGCAGATTTGTTTAGCAAAACTCTGCTGTCCTCACTTGCAAGGCCTCTGGGACAGGGACATTTTCATACTTCCTTGGCTGACCCTGCTGCAGGTTTGCACACAAGACAGGGCTTTATTCTGATGCCACTAATGCCAGGTGACCTGGGGAAGGGAGGCTCTGAACATCAGCTGTCCATGAAGCCACCCAGCTGACCACAAGAGGCTTTTGAAAAATAGGAGCATCTCAGAAAGAAACTTGTGGTTTCCACCTGTGGAAGCAGCTCAGAGGTACTGGGGGTGGGGAGGCTTAGTCTCCCCAACCCTAAGTCCGAGCTGTAGGAGGACGGCCTCAACATCAAGCCAATGGTCCCTCTAGACCTGCAGAGGAGCAGGTAGCTGGGGGACAGCAGGCTGGGAAGGTCTGAGGGCCAGCCCACTTGGGTTTGTCTGTGGGGCAGGTGTCAGCTGGCTGGGCCCTGGCCTGTTACGGGCCATCTCCTCTGGGACAGAGCTCACAACTGGGCTTGAGAAGGGATCCATGCAAACGAGAGGGGAAAAGCCACAATCAAATGGGCCAACGCAGCTGTGCTGGGGCACAGGCTGGGGGCTCCACTGGGTGCATGTGTACCTGCCCTAGGGAGACAGGACCACTGGGGAGGGGCCCCAGCAGCTCCTCTGAGCCTATGGATACCTTCCTGCCTGGATCTGTGAGGTGCAGATTCCCTGACATGACACCCTAAACCCCCAAGTGAGTGTGTGTCAGGTCGAGCACAGGAGCCTATAAGACTGACCGGTAGAGGCCCTGTGGGTGTCTGATGAAGTGACCCTGCTGCAAGGATCCCAGTGATTTCAACCTAACCAGCTCCAGCAGGTGTTGGTAGGGGCTAGCCTGGGCCATTCCCCACCACCCTGCCCTATGAGAGGCAGGTCCCACTGTGCATGTATGTGTCCATGCATTCATAGGCTCACATGTACTAACCACTCCCCATGAATAGTGCACATACATGCCTACAACCAAGCTCTCACCACATGAATAACCGTATGCACACCCATGGATACACACCCTTTCTGGATCGGGGACACCATCCTGGACCCTTCCATGGTTACCCACCACCAGGCCCCTTTTACTCCCTCCCGGGTCCCTCAGGCCCCTTCCCACTTGGTGAGCAGGTACCCTGAGTACCCCGACACTGCCGTCTGCAGAATTAACCAGTCCAATAAAAATGATTTATTCAGACTGGGAAGCCCACCACATATTACACATTTCCAAGTCAAGTCCACCCGAACGCTTTACTGTGCACATGTACACCACATGCACTGTCCCTGAGTCTGAGTCCTGGACCCACTGTGAGCAGAGTTGCCAGGAGAGGCTGCCTGCCTGACTTAAGGATAGCAGGTCCAGGACCCTCCCTGGGCCAGGCCCCGGCTGGCCTGCTGAGCACTGTGTTGGGGGCAGCAAAGAACGGCAGAGGAGATGCAGCATCTCAGGGAGCCGGGGCAAGGGGACACCTTGGCCTAACAGCATGCAGCTCCCAGGGGCTTCAGGGCTGTGCAGAGGACAGGGGAGTGCCAGGGGAGGGGGGCACCAGTTGTGTCCTTGGAGCTGACACATCTGCAGGGGCATGGAGGGAGCTTCAGCTCCAGTTGTCACCCTGGGTCCAGGCCTATTCAGCACTTGGAGCAGTGGATCAGGCGATGTGGGTGGAGAGCAGCCCACGGGGCCCAGACTGCTGCCCAGGGTCCTTCTCCTCACCCTGGCCACAGGGGCTGCTTAGCAGCACTCACTGTGGCCTGAGTAGGAAGGACACATACACCTGTGGTGCTAAGGCAGAGGGGCCTCTGAGCTCCTATGACTAACACTTCACAGGCCCAGGCAAGTAGGGTTGCGGTAGTGAATGCTCCCCCACTTTATCCCCTACTGCCTGTCTACTCTCAGCAACTCTTGGAGCCTGGCAGAGCAAATGCCTGCTGAGATGCCAAGGGAACAAGGGATGATCCGGCCTGATCAGGACGTCGCAGGGGCAGACGGCCAGCGCCTGCTTCTCTTTCGGTTTGCACCAGGGTGGAGGAGGGCACAGCTGAGAGGACCCACACAGCCCTCCCTGCTGCACTAGGGGAGGTTCAGCAGCGCCTGCTCTTCATACAGATGCTGGGTGATGTTGTAGACACGCTCGAGGAAGGGCAGTACCTCCCCCAGCATCTCTACTGCCTGCTCTGGTGGCCCCACCTTCATAGCCTCCAGGAAAACCTTGCGTGTGGGCAGGGCACAGAAGGCCATGGAGACGGCCTTGCGCACGACCCAGGGGTGGTAGGTGGCCAGTGAGGCATTGTAGGAGTCGGTGCAGAGTACAGAAGTGCGGGCGTCCTCGGGACTGGCCCGCAGTCCCTCCAAGAATAGCTGTAGCCAGCGCAGAGCGCGGTGTAGCCGCAGCACAGTGCGACAGCCTGAATTGGGGTGGTGAGCACGCTGCTGCAGGTCCACCAGCTGGTGGCCCACCTCATAGGTCACCATGGACTGCAGGGTGGTGTAGTGTTCACCCTGTGGGCTTCTGCACAGTTGATCCATAATCTGCAGCTTTGCCACCACATCCTTGGAGATGAACATAAAGATGGCGCCCAGACTGTTCAGAAACCTGCTTAAGGGAAAGCTGTGGCTCAGGTTGTGCCTTCCAGGGCCATCTGGGGCAGGGTCTGTAGTGCCTCCCTCCCACCAAGGCTATGAAGGCAGGAAGGAGCCCCACCCTTGGCATGGATTTCAGGTGCCTCCCTCTAAAGAAAGCAGGTGCCGCCAGCCTTAGCACCCAGCTCTGTCCCCAGCCTGGTGCTTATGGGTACCTGCAGAAATGCAGGAATCAGAGAAGTGAATCTTAGACCAGGAAAGTCCCGCCCCAAGGCAGTCCCTTGCCAGCTCTGAGGAAGGAGGCCCATCTGGGGATGTGGCCAGCTATGGGGGGCCTGGCATGGGCACGTACTTCACCAGCCCCCGCCAGCCACTGAGATAGTGGTCCATCAGGATCTCCTCTTTCTCATTGAGGCACTGCTTGAAATTGACCATGACATCTCTCAAGTTGAAGTCTGCCTCTGAATCATCCATTTTCAAGAGAAACTGAAACACATGAAGGTCGCTCTTAGTCTGCTCATTCTGCAGTTTTCTTTTTAGGAGGGAAAGGGGTAGAAGGCGTTGGAAAGAGCTGGGATCACCCACTCCCTGCTCAGAGCCCTGCAATGGTGCCCCACCCCCAGAATCATTCCGGAGGCCAGTTTATCTACCTTCCAGATATGCACCAGCCTTGATGTCTTTGCCCTGTTGTGCTCTTGCCTGGCACCTCTGTCCACAGATCTTCATCTGGGTCTCAGCGAGGCTGTTCCTGACCACCTACCCAATGTGGCAGACTTTCCAGGTTTCCTCAGACCCCCTAGGTTTCACCGTGTGGTACAATCTAGCTGCTATCCTACTTACCTGCTTATTTGCCAGCTATCTCTCACTAGAATATGTGTCTATTCTTAGTACTGGAGGAACACTTATTGAGACCCTACCAAGGACCAGAGCTTTCCCAGGCGCTTGAGACCTGTTGTGGACAGGGGATCCCTGTCCAGTTGAGATGATATTCTAGTGGAAAGAACAAATGACAAGCAGTAAACACAGGAGATTCTTACACAGGGCATAAGGTGGTGAACCGTGAGGAAGGAGGAGCAGAGGAGTGAGGCAAGAGGCAGAAGTCAGGCAAGAGGGCAATTGGGCAGCCTCCCTCTGTCCTCCATCACCTTGGCACCCCCAGTGCCAGAGCAGTGCTTGCAGAACTGTGTCTGTTGGACGGACAGGTAGACATCCATCTTTTCACTCTCACTAATGAAATTGTACATGTTCCACATAGGAGGGCGGCAAGGCCAAAGATCTTACTGCACTCTGAAGGCATGTTCTTCATCAAGTCCCAGGGAACTTGCCAGAAGTATCCACAGACAGAAGCTGTGAAGAAGGCACCACTTTGAACCCCGCACACATGTACACGTCATTCTATAACACTCAAGTTTCACACAAGAGCAGGTGCCACTGGACACTTCATTTCCTGCCTCCTTGGGTGCATAACCCCAAGGGCCTCAGTCTAACATCTGAGGCTAACTATAACAGAGCCTGAAGACGCAGCCACATGTCACCTTGTGTCTAGGACAAACCTGTGCCTGGAGGTGCCTGTGACCCTCAGTGCCTGTAGCCCTGACCTAGCCTCCCACCTCTTCCCCACTGTGGGACCTCTGGCATGAACAAGGCCAGCTGTGATGAAAGCCCCAGCTGGGAGGGCACTTGGATTCCTGTTTTGCTTCTCTCTCAGTAGCCATTTCTTCATCTCTGGAGAAAAAGGGGTCAGCATGCCCTGCCCTGCCCTGCCCATTTCTAGGCTCCTGGTTGTGTATGGGGACAGGAGTAGGTGTTGAGGCCCGCCAGGCCCCACAGGTTCGACCACATGCCTGGTTCTGGGTAGAGTCCTAATAGATGAGCTCACTACAGTTGTTGAGCCACCAGAGGTGAATTCACTATGGAATCTGGAAGATGGTGCCCCAAGACTTTTGGCAGCACCCTGTTCAAGACCCCAGTTCTTTGTCCACTGAACAGATGGCTCCTTCCTGGTCATTAGACATCCTTCCATTAAGTCTTCCTTCCCAGGATCCAGCCTTAAGGAGCTGCCAGTGAGTGTTTCAAAGATGTCCATCTGTGATATAGTAAAGGTGGGCAGCCTGCCAGCTCTGGGAAGGTGATTGCAGATGCCCCACCCAACTTCCCCAAGGGGCAACTGCAGTCTGAAGGCCAAGGCTGGGAGGGAGGGCAGCCTGGGTACAGGAGTTCTGTGATTGGTAGCAGGCTGGAGTCCAAGCCGGAGAGCGAGCGACCTTGCACCCACGTCTACGGGTGGGAGCGGGATCCCTGTTCCGGGAGTCTGTCACCTGGGAAGGAGACTGGGGAGACACCAGGCCTGCGAGTCAAGGCCCAGGGGTCCTGCTCCAGCTGAAGGCACCAGGATGGGACGGAGGCTTGGGGCGGTGGTGGTGGGGTCATCTAGGAAACCAGTACTCAGGCGCTCGCCCCGCCTCAGGAAAAGTGCATCCTCCCCTCTGCCTCTAGGACCCAAGCCTACCTCCTCCAAGACTCTAGACCCGCCTCAATCGGTTCGGTTGGGATCAGTCTGCCCCGCCCCACGGAGCCGGGCCAGAGAGCTCACCTCTGCCACCGCCGCAGTAGACTCAGCCGTCTGTGACTCTCGGGCCCGCCCCGCTCGCCTTGTTCACCTCCGGGCCGCCGTCGCCTATTCGCGATTGGCTGTCGGGCGCCCAATCAGAAGGCCCAATGGGCCCATGTTTCCGATGAGCGGACTAGTAGGTAATGGGGTTGGATTTTGCGCCTGCGCAATGCGCCTCCGCGCGTGGGGTTCCCGCAGAGCTAGCTGTCCTGGCGGTCCGAGGTTTAAGTTCGCGGGCGGTGAGGGTCCCTTGGAGCGCGGGGCGGTGGGATTTCCTTAGTGAGCGCCGAGGAACGAAGCTCGCGCTTCTCCCGGGGGGCGGGGGCCCGCGCGCCCTCCAGCCACTTCTCTTCCTCGGTTCTTTGCCAGTTGAAGCTCCTGCGGGACCCCGAGGACGGGGAGGGGATTAAGGTGAGGCGAGTCTCCCTGACCCGGCCCTGCACGTGCCCCAAGCCTGAACGTGTGCCCTTTGAAGATGCCGGAGATCAGAGTTACCCCCCTGGGTAAGCTCGAACCCGCCGTTAAGAGGGATTGAAGGAGGTTGGCTTGGGACTCAAATTGATAGCAACCTGTTGCTGGAACTGCCCTGACCCAGCCACCTTGGGACTCCTTCATCGGTTTTCACTCTTCATCATCACCACAACCCTGGGGATTAGGAACTCTTATACCCATTGTAGGGGCTATGTAGCTGCTTCACAGAACGAAGGCCCTGTGACCTATTCAAATCCCCAGTCATCACTGAGAATTTGGAACCCGGGCAGCAATTTTCCCATTGCTGTACTGCCGCCACGTGGGTCCCAGGTTCTAGACTCCTTTCCTAGTTGCAGCCTCGTTGGACTCTTAGATCTGTGTTGTGAGGAGATGGCTGCATGCTGTTTCCTCTGTTTTGGTGAGGACACTGAGGCCTGGATGGGTCCCCAGCCTGAGGTCGTTCTTGCAGGGTGTGAACAAGGGTCCTGACTTTTTTTGGGGGGTGGGCTACTGCTCCTGGTGCAGGCCCTGTGGAGAGTGATTCAGGGACAGGATTTAGGCTTGGATGCTGGCCTGCGAGTATCAAGTATTCATCTCCCTGTGTTTGTACTGACCGTGAAACAGGTGTGAGCCTACCTCATCTCAGAAGGCTCAGGGGTAAAGTGCTCACCCACACTTGGCACAAAGTCCGTCCTCAGCAGATGTTGCATTGTCTCTGCACCACTCAAGAGTCTCCCCCACCCCTGTGACCTTACAGTCGTTTCACTTGCCAATGAGTGTGCCTCCTCTTGTATGTCCCCTGATCCATCAATTCTCCTTTGTCCCCACCTTTCCTTCCTCACTTGGTGCTCAGCTGTCCACACTGCGCATTCTGTCTTACAACCTCTCCATTTGGTGCTGCTCGTGCCAGGCTCACTGTGGCTCCCTGTTTACCCAATACAGCCGTCAGTCCTCAGTTCAGCAACATGTAAAAAAAGAGAAAAAAGCTTTATTTTCTGTACAAATACATACGCATGTTTTTAAAAGTACTAATTGAAGTCGTGGTGTGGCGCTGCAGGTTAATGCGCTGGACTGAAAGGTTGATTTGAACCTTAGGGTCAGGAGTTCAAGCTTACCAGCCATTCCTCAGAAACCCTGTACAGGGTCTCTACGAGTTGGAATTGGAATAACAATAATAATAGTCGTTCCTGGACTGTATGAACAGTTAATACACACAGCTGCTAAACACAAGGTTTGAGGTTTGATTTCTTCCAGAGGTACCTTGGAAGAAAGGCTTGGTGATAAACTTCAAAAGTGTCAGTTATTGAAAACTCTATGGAGCACAGTTCAACTCTGACAAACCCGAAAGTTGCTGTGAGTCAGAATTGATACTATGGCAGTTGGTTTAACAGTACTCAGGAGAAAAAATTCCCTCAAACCCAGGATCCCAGAAACCGGTGGGGTCATACTCTTGATGCCTGGTGCCATAATGGTAGCTGCCTCCTTGCCTGGCGGTGTGTGAGGCCATCCTCCATGTCACTTCCCAGAGCAGTGAGTTCCTCATCCGTGAGCCCACCCACACCCTGGCACAGACACTGGACTTGGCTCCAAGACTTCTCCGTGTTGCAGCTGTTGACAGAGCCACAGCAAATGTCCTAACCCTGGCCACCAGGGCAGAGTGCTGCCCCACCCTTCCAGTGCCTTTCGGCAGCTGCAGTGTGGGGTCTCCTCAGCCACTGCAGCCCACACTCTCCCCTTTTACTCTCTAGAGGTCTCTGGTCTTCCTGTCTCCTGCCCCCATCCCAGTCTGCCCTTCTCCTACTCAACCTGTTCTTCCTGACAGTCCTTTCTTATGGCTTCAGTTACCATATGTGTACCCCCTAAGATACCTCATCACCATCAAACACCACCCCCTCCTGCATTTCTAGGCTGGCATCCAGCATCCCAGGCGTTCCCAGTGTTGGGCCTGTGTGCTGCTCCCCTGCCTTGGCTCCCCCATTCCCTAAAGTCATCTCAGGTGGACAACTCTGTCCACCACCACCGCCCTGTGCCCCCACTGCTCCTGCACCATCTCACTCTGCTACTCACAGCTTTTGCTATCAGTATAGCTCTTGTTAGAGTACATTGTCCTGGAACACGTGTGGACAGGGATTTCCCTTCTCTTTGTTCCCTTGTAAATGAGTTCTGCCTGCCCATATGCCCCCAGACTCTTGTTGCTCCTCACTTAGCCCCAAGTGGTGCTGTGGGTTTATGTGCTAGACTACAAGGTCGATTTGAACCACAAGGTCGGCAGTTCAAGCTCACAGAAACCCTGTACTCGGTCGCTGTGAGTTGAAACAGACTCATTGGCACATAACAGCTACTGGGAGATAGGACAGCTGTTCCTCTGAGCCAGGCTCTAGGGTCAGAAACCAGGCCCTGACCCATCAGGCACTGTGTAGCTGCAGATCCCAGACCTCGTGGGGCCTCAGGTCCTGTATGTGACAGAACTGCTGTTGGGAGGAGACAGGTCCACAGCAGGACTCAGTCTCCAGCAGGGGCACAGCAGACTTGTAGGAAGACTTCAGACCTGTGGGGTGGGGGCAGGGCTGCTATGGCCTGCTGTTGTCATGGGTCACGGTGGCCCAACAGAGGAAGGCACTTGGGATTCCAAGGGAACATTGTCTGCTGTTGTCAGACACTGCTGAGGGTCCCTTCCTGGTGGACCCTCAGACTCAGAGCCTATGGGTGGGGTTGCTGCTGTTGCCTGGTGTGGAACGTTTGTTTTGCAGCCAGGAGTAGCCACTGTGGTCACTGCCTAGACCTCGGGCACCCAGACCTCTGCCAGCTTGGGGATGGTTCTAGGAAGGCCCCATTGTACAGTCACCACTGACGGCTTTGGGGAGGGTGCTGTGGCCTTTAAGCGCTGCCTCTCTGTTGAGCCCTGGATGCTAACCATCTCCAGGCCTTCTGGAGTGTGAGCCTCAGTGGGCAGGCTGCAGCCTTCAGTGCTGAGGGGCTCTTGGCTATGTATGACCCAGTCACAGATGCGGTGGTGGTGGGCCTGGGCCCAAGCCTCTTATCTCGTTTGGAGCCCCAGCCACCCTGGTTGCTCACTGCCACCCTGGGTGACATTCCCCCACCCCTCACACACACCCATACAAAGGTTATGGTGCACTCACCTCAGAATCCAAGGGTTACATGCCAGGTGGGAGACTGCATTCAGTGTTCCAGTGGTCACATTTGCCCTGAGCCTCCATGTCCTCAGTGACTGCAGGGATTGGGGTGAGCAGGCAGCCCAGGATTTGTGAATGTGGGCAGTGCTTAGAGCCCAGTGGAGGAGGAGAGGGTGGGGGTGGTACAGAGGCATGGTGGCTCTCTTCACCCTCCCTTTCCTGAGCAGGGGCTGGCCAGGATGTGGGCCGCAGCTGTATCCTGGTTTCCATTGCGGGCAAAAACGTCATGCTGGACTGCGGGATGCACATGGGCTTCAATGATGATGTGAGTCCCATGGGCCCCCTAGAGGGCTCCATCACTTGCTTTGGCCCTGGTAGTGACGATGGACCCTTTATTATGCTCTCCCAGGCCTGGGATGGCAGCGAGGTGCAGGAAAGAGGTCATGGACTTGCCTGTCCCCTCGGGTGGGAGTGCCTCTGTTCCTTGTCCTCCTGCCCCGGGTAGCCTGCCCTGCTGCATTCAGACCCCTCTCCTTGGCATTTCCCCAGAGACGCTTCCCTGATTTCTCCTACATCACCCAGAATGGCCGGCTGACTGACTTCCTTGACTGTGTGATCATCAGGTGAGTGGCGCCATGCCTTACGGGCCCCTCTTCTGCCAACTGCTGGAGATGGTACTGTGCTGGTGTTCTCTTCGCTGCCAGGCAGGCTCCAGGACTGTGCTTGATGCCGGGAGGCCGCAGGCTGTGGGTGTCTGTGGGCTGTGCACTGGCCCAGTGCCATCCCAGTTTCTCCTTGGCCTTCTACTGACCTTGCAACCTCCGTGTTTCAAGATGTGCATGAGGACCTGTCCTCTGCCCCAGACCCTATCTCCACCTCCCACCACTTGGAGCGTGTCACCTCTGCAGTGAGGTCTCAGTAAACCCGATGTCAAAGTTAGCGACTCTCCTCCCACATTATTGTTGTTGTTAAATGCTGTCGAGTCGGTTTCAACCGATAGCGACCCTGTATAGGGTTTCTGAGAAGCAGCTGGTGAGCTTGAACCGCCGACCTTGCAGTTCAAACGGCTTTGCAGTTTGGCGCATTAACCCACAGTGCTACATTCATTTATATTATATGTAAATCCTCTGTGATTTGTGTGTTACTCTGCTAGACATGTAAATTGTCAGTTTGAGTAAGAGCATAGATCGTCTGCTGTGCTCATTCCTGCATCCTAAATCTGGTCTGCTGTGTAGCAGGCACTCAGCTCATCAAGGCAGGGAGGGAGGCCAGAGCTGAGGGGAGGAGAAGGACAGAGTGGAAGTGCCTCAGACTGAGACCCCTGCATCCCACAGCCACTTCCACCTGGACCACTGCGGGGCGCTCCCCTACTTCAGCGAGATGGTGGGCTACGATGGGCCTATCTACATGACGCCCCCTACCCAGGCCATCTGCCCCATCCTGCTTGAGGACTACCGCAAGATTGCTGTGGACAAGAAGGGCGAGGCCAACTTCTTTACCTCTCAGATGATCAAGGACTGCATGAAGAAGGTGGTGGCTGTTCACCTGCACCAGACAGTTCAGGTCAGGCCTGCATCTGTATGCCCTCAGTCACCTGGGCACCAGGGGGTTCTCGGGGCACCATGGACAGCGGTGGACAGCCCGACTGGCCTTAGACTGTTGTTGCTAGGTGCCATAGAGTCAGCTCCAACCCATTGTTGCAGCCACTGTTTCGCCATCTCATTGGAGGGTCTTCATGTTTGGTGTTGACACTCTACTTTATCAAGCATGATGTCCTTTTCTAGGGACTGGTGTCTCCTGGTAGCATGTCCAAAGTACGTGAGACAGAGCCTTGCCATCCTTGCTTCTAAGCAGTGTTTTGACTGTACTTCCTCCAAAACAAATTTATTTGTTCTTCTGGCAGTCCATGATACATTCAGTATTCTTCATCAATGGAAATGCATTGATTCTTGTACAGTCTTCCTTATTCATTGCCCAGTTTTCATATGCATATAAGGCAATTGAAAATACAGTGACTTAGGTCAGGCACACCTTAGTCCTCAAAGTGACATCTTTGCTCTTTAACACTTTAAAAAGGTCATTTGCAGCAGATTTTCCCAGTGCAGTAAGTCACTTGTTGTTTCCGTGAGCATTGATGGTGCTCCAAGAAAAATAAAATTCTTGATAACTTCAATGTTTTCTCCATTTTTCATGATGTTATATATTGGTCCAGTTGTGAAGATTTTTGTTGTCGTTACAATTAATTCATACTGAAGGCTGTATTATTTCATTTTCATTAGCAAATGCTTCAAGTCTTCTTTGCTTTGAGCAAGCAAGGTTGTTAATGAGCCTTCTTCCAGTTCTGATGCTGCATTCTTTTTCATATAGTTGAGCTTCTCAGGTGATTTGCTCAGTATACAGGTTGAGTAAGCCTGGCGAAAGGATGTTACTCTGACACACATCTTTCCTGATTTTAAACTACGCAGTATCCCCTTGTTCTGTTCTAATAACAGCCTCTTGGTCTGTGTATAGTTTCCACATGAGCGCTCAGTGAGGTGTTCTGGAGTTCCCATTCTTCTCAGTGTTATCCATAGTTTGTTACGATCTACACAGTTGAATGCCTTTGCATAGTCAATATAGTACAAGAAAACAGCTTTCTGGTGTTTTCTGATTTTAGCCAAGATCATCTGATGTCAGCAATGATAGCCTTCATTCCATGTTCTCTTCTGAATCCAGCTTGAATTTCTGGCAGTTCCTTGTCGATGTACTGCTGCAACTGTCTTTTAATTATATTCCCAGCAAAATTTTACTTCTTATTTGATAATTTCCACATTCTTTTGGGCAACCTTTCTTAGAATGGGCACAAATATGGATCTCTTCAGTTAGTTGGTCGAGTAGCTATCTTCCAAATTTTTTGGCATAAGCTGATGAGTACTTCCTGTGCTGCATCAGTTTGTTGAAACATTCCGATTGGTATTTCATCAATTCCTAGACCCTTGTTTTTCGCGAATGTCTCCAGTGCAGCTTGGACTTCTTCCTTCAGGACCATTGGTTCTTGATCATATGCTTCCTCCTGAAATGATTGAATGTTGACCAGTTCTTTTTGGTAAAGTGACTCTTTGTATTCCTTCCATCTTCTTTTGGTGCTTTCTGAATTTTTAATATCTGAGCCCAGTGTTCTTGTTAGCTGCCATCGAGTTGGTTCCAACCCATAAAGACCCTGTGCACAACACAACAAAACACTGCCCAGTCCCGAACCATCCTTTCAATTGTTACGTTTTTGCCCATTGTTGCTGCCACCGTCAGTCTATTTCATTGGAGGATTTTCCTTTTTTTCACTGACCCTCCAACTTTACCAAGCTTGATGTCTTTCTCCAGGGATTAGTCCTTCCTGACAATGTGCACAAAGTATGAGAGATGTAGTCTTGCCATCCTTCTAAGGAACAAGACAGCTTGGTTTATTCTAGCAGTCCATGGTACTTTTTAATATTCTTCACCAATGTTATAATCCAAATGCATTGATTCTTCTACGATCTTCTTTATTCATTGTCTAACTTTCACATGCATATGAACTGTACATAACATTGCAAAGAATAGGAATTCCAGAACACATCATTGTGATCATGTGAAACCTGTACATAGACCAAGAGGCAGTTATTAGAATAGAACAAGGGGATACCACGTGGTTTAAAATGGTGTGCTTTAGAGTTCTATCCTTTCACACACAGGAAGTCATTGAAAATACCCTGACTTGGGCTAGGCGCATCTTAGTCCGTAAAGTGACAAATTTGCTCTTCAGTGCTTTTTTTCTTTTTAACATTTTTTGGTGTGAATTGAGTGAAGCTTTACAAACAAGATCATCAGTTTTACATTGAACTCTTGAACACCTAAAAAGAGGTGTTTTGCAGCAGATTTGCCTAAGAAGTCCTTTGATTTCTTAATTGCTGCTATATGCGTTGACTGTCAGTGTAAGCAATATGAAGTCTTTGATTTCAGTCTTTTCTCTTATGATGTTGTGTATTAGTCCAGTTGGGAGGTTTTGCTTTCTTTACATTGAGGTGCAATGTACAGAAAACACAAGTCCTCTTTGCTTCCTGCAAGCAAGATTGTGTCATTTGCTTATCACAGATTGTTAATGAGTCTTTCTCTAATCCTGATACCACATTTTCCATATAATCTAGCTTCTCTGATTATTTGCTCAGCATACAGATTGAATAAGTATGGTAAGAGGAGACACCTTTGATGCACACCTGCTCTGATTTAAAATCACTCAGTATCCCCTTGTTCTATTTTAACAACTGCCTCTTGGACTGTTGTTCTCAATGTTATCAGTAGTTTGTTATGATCCACACAGTTGAATGCCTTTGCATAGTCAATAAAGCACAAATAAACATCTTTCTGGTATTCTCTGCTTTCAGCCAACAATATGACATCAGCAATGATGTTCCTGGCTCTACGTCCGCTTCTGAATTGGGCTTGAATTTCTGGCAGCTCTTTGTGTATGCATTGCTTGCATTGGCTTTTGAAATATCATCAGCAAAATTTTACTAGCAAATGATATTAATGATATTGTTCAATGAGTTTTGCATTTCACTGGGTCGTCTTTCCTTGGAATGGTCATAAATATGGATATTTTCCAATTAATTGGCTAGGTGGCTGTCTTCAAATTGCTTGGCATAGATGAATGAGTGCTTCTAGTGCTGCATCAGTTTCCTGGAATTTTTAAATTGGTATTCCATCAATTAGTGAGCTCTTGCTTTTCTCCCATACCTTCAGTTCAGCCTGGATGTCTTCCTTCAATACCATCAGTTCTTGATCACATGCTTCCTCTTGAAAAGGTTGAACATCAACCATTTCTTTTTGGTACAGTGACTATGTATTTTTTCCATCTGCTTTACAGTTTTCGTGTATCTTTCAATATTTTACTTATAGAATCCTTCATTATTGCAGTGCGTGAGGCTTGAGTTTTCTCTTCAGCTCTTTCAACTTGGCAAATACTGAGCATGTTCTTCACGGTTTTCTAACTCCAGGTCTTTGCACATTTCATTTTAGTGCTTGACTTTGTCTTCTTGAACTGCCTTTTGAAATTCTCTATTCAGCTCTTTGACTTCAAAATTGTTCCCAATTTGTTGTTGTTGTTGCCATTGTTGTTGTTGTTAAGTGCCATCGAGTCGGGTCCGACCCTTAGCAACCCTGTACAGGGTTTCCGAGGGTGTAAATCTTTACGGGAGTAGAAAGCCTCATCTTTCTCCCGCGGAGCGGCTGGTAGTTTCGAACCGCTGACCTTAAGGTTCGCAGCCCGATTCGTAACCACTACGCTACCAGAGCTCCTTAGGTGCTGTCAAATCAGTTCTAACTAATAGCGACCTTATGAACAATAGAACAGAACACTGCCCAGTCCTGCACCAGCCTCAGAATGGTTACACCTGAGCCCATTGCTGCTGCCACTGTGCCAGTTCATCTCCTTGGGGACTTTCCTCTTTTTTCCTACCTTCCACTCTACCAAACATGATGTCCCTACTGATAATATGGCTCAAGTATGAGAGACAAAGTCTTGCTATCCTGGCTTCTAAGAATCATTCTGGCTGTACTTCTACCAACATAGATTTGTTTGTTCTTGTAGCAGTCCATGGTACTTTTAAATATTATCCTCCAATTGTTGTTGTTAAGTACCATGGAGTTGGTTCCGACTCATAGTGACCCTGCACAGGGTTTCCTAGGCTATAAATCTTTACGGGAGCAGATAGCCTCATCTTTCTCCTGCGGAACAGCTGGTAGTTTCGAGCTGCCGGCCTTGAGGTTAGGAGCCCAATTCGTAACCACTACGCTACCAGAGCTCCTCCAATATCATAACTGAAATGCATCAGTTCTACAGTCTTCTTTATTTGCTGTCCACCTTTCATGTGTATGTGAGGCTACTGAAAACACCATGGCTTGAGTCAGGCGCCCCTTAGTCCTCGAATTGACATTTTTATTCTTGAACACTTTCAGAGATGTTGTGCAGCAGGTTTGTGTAATGCAGTACATCATTTGATTTCTTGACTGCTGCTTCCATGAGTGTTGATGGTGGGTCTGAGCAAAATGAAATCTTTGATAACTTCAATTATTTCTCTGTTTATCATAATGTTATTTATTGCTCACCACTCCAGTGGTGAGGAGTTTTGTTTTCTTTACACTGAGGTACAACCCATACTAAAGGCTATGGTCTTTAATCTTCATCAATAAGCATTTTAAGTCTTCTTCGCTTTCAGAAAGCAAAGCTGTAACATCTGCATATCACAGTTGTTAATGAGTCTTCCTCCAATCCTGATGCCACATTCTTCGTTACATAATCCGGCTTCTAGGATTATTTGTTCAGTGTACAGATTGAATAAGTATGGTGAAAGAATACAGCCCTGGTGCATAGCTCCTAATTTGAAACAATTCAGTATCTTCTTGTACTGTTCGAAGGACTCCCCTTTGGTACTGGTTCCCCATTCTCCGCAATGTTGTCCGTAGCTTGTCATGCTCCACATAGTTTAAAGCCCTTTTCAATAATGCACAGGTAAACATTCTCTGCTTTCAGCCAAGATAATCATGTCCCTCATTCCACTTCCTCTTCTGAATCTGGCTTGAACCCTGCAAATTCTCTGTCACTGTATGGTTGCAGCTGTTTTTAAATTATCTTTAGCAAAATTTCACTTTCATGTGATTGATATTAGTGATGCAGTCTGATGATTTCTACATTCCGTTGGGTCACTTCTCTTTGGAATGGACACAAATATGGATCTCTTACAATCATTTGGCCAAGTAGCTGTCTTCTAAATTTCTTGGCACAGATGAGTGAGTGCCTTGAGTGCTACATCAGTTTGTTGAAAGATTTCAATTTGTATTCCATTAATTCCCAGAGCCTTGCTCTTTGCTAATACCTTCAATGCACCTTGGACTTCTTCCTTCAGTACCATTGGTCCTTGATCATATGCTACCTCTTGAAATGGTTGAACGTTGACCATTTCTTTTTGGTACAGTGACTCTGTGTGTGTGTCTCCCACCCCCACCCCCCTTTATTTTATCCTTTCTGCATCATTTGATATTTTGCCCATAGAATCCTTCAACATTACAACTCAATGAATTTTTTCTTCAGTTCTTTCAGCTTGAGAAATGCTGATTGTGTTCTTTCCTCTTGATTTTCTAACTCCAGGTTTTTGTACATTTCATTATAATATTTGACATTGTCTTCTCGAGCTGCCCTTTGAAATTCTCTATTCAGCTCTTTTACCTCCTCATTTCTTCCATTTGCCTTAGCATCTCTATGCTAGTAACCTAGTTTCAGTGTCTTCTCTGACATCCATTTTGATCTTTTCCTTTTTTCTTGTTTTCTTAATGATCTTTTGCTTTCTTCCTGTATGATATTCTTGCTGTAATCCTCAGCTCTTCAATTCTTTGGTCATTAGTGTCTAATTCACCAAATCTGGTCTTGAGATGATTTCTAAGTTCAGGTGGGATATGTTCAAGGTCATATTTTGCCTCTTGTGGACTTGCTTTAATTTTCTTCAGCTTCAGCCTGAATTTGTATATGAGCAATTAATGGTCTGTTCCACAGTCTGTCCCCAGCCTTGTTTTGGCTAATGATGTGGAGCTTTTCCACAGATGTAGTCAATTTGATTTCTGTGCGAGGTGAGCCCATGCATATAGTCGTCTTTTATGTTGTTTAAAAAAGGTATTTGCCATGAACCAGTCAACGGTCTTGCTAAATTCTATCATGTGATCTCCAGTATTCTTTCCAAGGCCATATTTTCTAACTACTGATCCGTTCTCGTTGTTTTCAACTTTTGCATTCCAGTCACTGGTATGTGCATGTTTGATCAATTTCAGATTGAAGAAGTTGGTAGAATTCTTTGATTTTTGTCATCATTGGCTTTAGTGGTTGGTATGTAAATTTGAATAATAGTGGCATTAACTGATCTTCCTTGTAGGCGTGTATACTTCAAGATAGACCTTGAAATGTTCTTTTTGATGATGAAGGTGACACCATTCCTTTTCAATTTGTTACTCTTGGTATAGTAAACCATACGATTGTCAGATTCAAAATGGCCAGTGCTAATACATTTCAGCTCACTAATGCTTAGGATACGGCTATTTATGTGTGCCATTTCTTTTTTGACAACTTCTAATTTTCCTAGATTCATAATTCGTATATTGTATATTATGATTAGTAGAGGATGTTTACAGCTGTTTCTCTTCATTTTGAGTTGTGCCCCATGAGCACATGAAGGTTCTGAAAGCTTTACTCCATTCGAGTCATCATGGTCAACTCTACTTTGAGGAGGCAGCTCTTTCCCAGTTACATTTTGAGTATCCTCCAACCTGAGGGACTCATCTTTGGCTCTATATCTGACAGTATTCTGTTGCTGTTCATCGTGTTTCAGTAGTCAGTATTCTGGTGTTTATAGTGTTCTACTGCTACTCATAAGTTTTCTTTCAGTGACTAAAGGATCAAAAGCTGTCCTTCTCTCCTTGTTTCTAGTCTATAACCTGGAGGCTCAGCTGAAAACTGTTTACTACCATGGGTTACCCTGCTGGTATTTAGCTAATTTAGCTGATATTTAGTCACTTTAGCAAGAGCAAGTTTCAAAGCCTCTTCTAACATCCATTTCAGTCTGTTCTTTCTTTGCTGTGTTTTAAATGACCTTTCGCTTTCTTCTTCATGGATGAGGTTTTTTATATCATCCCAAACTCCTCTGGTCTTTGGTCATTAATGTCTAATGCATCAAATCAGTTATTGAAATCATCTCTAATTTCAGACAGGATATATGCAAGGCCATATTTTTGGCCCTCTTGCTGGTAGTGGTTATGTGCCCTTGAGTTGGTTCAACTCATAATGACCCTCTATAGGATTTCTGAGGCTGTAAATCTTTACAGGAGCAGAAAGCCTCATCTTTCTCTTGCAAAGTGATGGTAGATTTGAACTGCTGTCTTTGTGGTTAGCAGCTCAACTCATAATCTACTATACTACCTGGACTCCTTGGCTCCTGTGAACTTGTTTTAATTTTCTTCACCTTCAGCCTGAACTTGCATAGGAGCATTTGAAGGTCTGTTCCAATGTGTCCCTGGCCTTACTTTGGCTGATGATACTAAGCTTCTCTATTGTCTCTTCCCGCATGTGTAGTCATTGTGATTCCTATCTATTCCATCTGGTGAGGTCCACGTGTATAGTCACCGTTTATGTTTTTTAAAAAGGTATTTATAATGAATAAGTCATTGATACTGTAAAATTCTGTCATGCAGTCTCCAGCATTATTTATGTCACCAACGTTGTGTTTTCCAATTACTCATCCTTCCTCTTTGTTTCCAATTCCACATTCCAGTCAGTGCATCTTTATTGCATATTTGATCAGTTTCAGACTGAAGAAGTTGGTGTAATTTTCCAATTTCATCATTACTGTCTTTAGCAGTTGGTGTGTAAATTTGAATGTCATATTAACTGGTCTTTCTTGTAGGCATATGGATATTACCATATCATAGAAAACATTTTATTTCACAATGATCTTTAAATGTTATTTTTGACAATGAATTGGATGCCATTCATCTATAATTTGTCATTCCCAGCATAGTAAAACATATGACTGTTCAATTCAAAACAGCCAACCCCTGTTGATTTCAGCTCACTAATGTCTAAGATATTGATCTTTATGCATTCCATTTCATTTTTTATGACTGCCAATATTCCTAGAGTCATACTTGGTTCATTCCACCTTCTGATAATTAGTAGATATTGCAGTTTTCTTCTCATTCTGCGTTGTGCCCCAGCACAATTGAAGTCCCCTAAACTTTCCTCCATCCGCGTCATGAAGGTTGATTCTGCTTTGAAGGAGGCAGCTTTTCCTCAGTTGTATTTTGAGTGCCTTCCAACCACAAGGGCTCATCTTCTGGCACTGTATCAGACAGTGGTCCACTGGTATTCAAAAGGTTTTCAGAGGCTGATCCCTCAAAAGTCAACCAGTTATTCTTTCTTCCCAGTCTGTTGTTTGGAAACTCCACTGAAACCTGTCCAACATGGGTGACTCTGAAGGTATTTGGAATATCCGTGGCATAGCCTGCAAGCTTTCAGCATCACAGTAACACACAAGCCACCAACCACAGTCCAACAAACTGGCAGCCTGGGCAGGGGGTTTCAGCCGAGGCCTGGCATTTAGCTGGGGTGGAGGTTGGAGTGCACATGTGCACGAGGGACTTGGGTCCTGCTGAGAGCTCCTGGACAAGAAATTTAGGCCTGACAGGCACCCAGGACAGCCTTGGGTTTTGCTGTACAATTGTATATTGGAATGCTATAGTAAGAGATTCTTACACATTTGGGATTCTTTTCGCCTTCTGGTTGGAAAGTTTGTCAGTTGAAGTGTGTTCTCTTCTGATCTTTAATAATGCTCTTTGCCTTGGGGTGTACTTTCCTGGGAATAGAGTTACCCCTGATTTCGTTGTCATTGGTGTTTCTGTGGTATTTCATCCATCTTTCGACTTGCAGCCTTTCTGCACTGTGTTTTACATGCAGCTCTTTCAATTAGCATGTCACTGGGCTTGGATTTTTCTTCAGCCTATGACCTCTCTATCAGATGGAGCATTTAGAGTCCACCATGAAAACAATCATGAAACATTGGAAACAGATACTTGCCTGCTCTGTGACGTTTTAGGTTTTTTTCTTTTTTATTGCCTTTTAGGGGATGTGTTTAAAAAACTTTTTTCATTCCATCTCTCCCTTTGGGCAATCGGTAATGACTCTTTCACATTTGTTCACTAGTACAAAGCGCAGCCAAGATACCAGAAAGATTCAGTGTTCCTAGCGCTCTTTCAGACCCAGCCAGACATCGTGCGCTGTGCTGGCCAGTCAGCGCTTGCTGTGTTTTGTGTGCCTTCCACTCCTCTGTACTTCCTGCAGTCGTTAGCCTTCTGTTTGGAGTGGTTCACCTCCATCTCTGTTAGTCAGTGAATACATTTAGTTCACTCTTAATCTTGTAGGACGTGTGTCATTGGGTCTAGAATGCTTGGTTGGCAGTTGTTTTCCTACTGTGCTTTGAATGAACCTGTCAGTCTGCTGTTGTGGAGGAAGGGTCCTTCTCTTTGGTATCTGTATTTGCTCTGTGACAGTTCTGTGTCTGGGTTCTTTCTGATATCGCTCAGGGTCCTGTCGAGTCAGCTAGATGCCTATTCTCAGCTTTCTTCAGATCTTCTGCCCAGATCTTGCTCCCTTCCCCAGGGGACTCTGACTGAAGAATGTTGGGCCTTCTCTCTCCAGACTCTTACCTGCCCTTAGCATTTCCATCCTACTGTTTGTGCTACATGCTGTCCAGGCCGTTTAATTACACGTTTCAGTCATTCTCTTCTTTGGAACGTGTCATCTACTGTTGGACAAAATCTACTGAGTTCTTAATTTGGGTGTATTACCATTATTGGTCTTAGAATTTTTACTTTTTTTTTTTCTCCTCCATTTGTTTCTAGTTTATGGGTTTTCTTTTTTGCCAAATTCCTTAATCCTTTGTTTTCTCTCTTTCTACCAGCCACAGTTATTGAAGGTCCATGTCAGGAGACTGTAGGAGCCCATTTCTCTAGTTTGTGTCTCTTGTGTCTTACTCACTTTTCATCTTTTGGGTCTCGTTAATTACCAGTTCTGGACTTTGTGTGTGAAAACAAGGTAATGAGAGACTCAAGAGTGATACAGTCTTCCCAGCCCCTCTGCTACCTTTCTTCTCAACTAACCTCCTGCCTAGCATAGCCACAGGCTTGAGCTCCGTCCTCTCTCCCTGCAGGTGGATGATGAACTAGAAATCAAGGCCTACTATGCAGGCCACGTGCTGGGAGCAGCCATGTTCCAGATTAAAGTGGGCTCCGAGTCTGTGGTTTACACGGTCAGTGGAGACTTGGGGCCATGGCTGGGCTGTGGACTCTTTAACAGGTGGGGCCCCTCCTCACTCCTGTTCTTCCCCATCAGGGTGATTACAACATGACCCCAGACCGACACTTGGGGTAAGTGGGCAATGCATTTGTTTCACCCAGGGAGGTTCCCTCAGAGCTTGGCTTCTGGGGGTAGGCACAATGCCTGTGTCCCTTGGGTGTTGTCTCTTCCCCTGCTCCCCAGCCCCTGTGAACCAGGCTCCTGGCATGTGGACCACTTGAACAGAGGAAGCTGGCGGAGGGACCCAGATAGCTGCTGGCTGTGACTGGGCCTGGGGCCAGTTTGTTTCCCTAGTTCTTTGGTGCTGCAGGCCTATGTCCAGTCAGCTTGAGGAGATGGGCAGGGGCCTGCACTGTGTGGACAATCTCTCCCACCTCTGTTCCAGGGCCGCCTGGATCGACAGGTGCCGCCCCAACCTGCTGATCACAGAGTCCACATACGCTACAACCATCCGAGACTCCAAGCGCTGCCGTGAGAGGGACTTCCTCAAGAAGGTCCATGAGACTGTGGAGCGTGGCGGGAAGGTGACTGCTGACCATTGACACTGTGGGTGGGGTTTTTAGTCTCACCCACTTGGGACGCAGTGCTACTGGGTGTGGCTCAGCTGCTTCTGAGGTGTCCCGGGTGAGCACCACTTGGCCCATTGGGTCATGGGTATGACCAAGAATCTGCTTGCCAGTCCCTCCAGTACGCCCTGCCTCCCTAGGTGCTGATCCCAGTCTTTGCACTGGGCCGTGCCCAGGAGCTCTGCATCTTGCTGGAGACCTTCTGGTAGGTTTGACTGGAACCAGCCTGGCCACTTGGGCAGGGGGGGAAGGGGACCCTAGTAAGCTGCTGCATTGACAGTTGGGTGGGTCCACAGGGAGCGAATGAACCTGAAGGCGCCCATCTACTTCTCTACTGGCCTGACCGAGAAGGCCAACCACTACTACAAGCTCTTTATCACCTGGACCAACCAGAAAATCCGGAAAACCTTCGTCCAGAGGAACATGTTTGAATTCAAGCACATCAAGGCCTTTGACCGAGCATTTGCAGACAACCCTGGCCCAATGGTGGGGCCTTGTTTGGGAGGGTGTGGGCAGGGTCAGCCACCCACTGGGGGCATTAGGCTTGGGGTCCCCGTTACATGTAGGAAACTAATGGGCAGCTGTGGGGAGGGGATCTTGCCAGCACACATCCTGGGGGAGTTGGGGACACTAGTGCCTGGGGACAACCAGGTGGGTCAGGAGTAGAGCAGGGGATCAGGTCAGGCTGGTTCTTATGTGGATCCTGACTCCTAGGGTGTGCCTCTCACATGTTGACCACAGGTGGTGTTTGCTACACCTGGGATGCTGCACGCTGGCCAATCCCTGCAGATCTTCCGAAAGTGGGCAGGGAATGAGAAGAACATGGTGAGGATCCAGGAGGGAGGCTCCTGGGTACCAGTCATCACAGTGTGCCAGACCCTCAGCCTGGGCTGGTTCTGCAGAAGTTTGTAGGCTGGGGAGGGGCTGTTGTTAAGATGGAAGGAGCTTCTGTGGGTGTCCCTGAGAGGTGAAGACAGAGGGTCTGTAGGCTACCCTGTACCTTTTCCCTCCTGCCCCTGTAGGTCATCATGCCAGGCTATTGTGTGCAGGGCACCGTGGGCCATAAGATCCTCAGTGGGCAGCGCAAGCTGGAGATGGAGGGGCGGCAGGTGGTGAGCACCCGTGATTGGGCCCTGCCCAGCACCCAGGGATTTGGGGAATGGGCAGAGCCCAGTCATGCTGTATGATAATGGCACTGCCATCTGCCCTGCAGCTGGAAGTCAAGATGCAGGTGGAGTACATGTCATTCAGTGCCCACGCTGATGCCAAGGGCATCATGCAGCTCATTGGGCAGGCAGAGCCCGAGCATGTGCTTCTGGTGCATGGTGAAGCCAAGAAGATGGAGTTTCTGAAGCAGAAGATTGAGCAGGAGTTCCGTAGGTGCCGCAGCCCATTGTGGAGTGCAGCCCACTATGGAAGGGGTGCTGGCAGGGCTGGTGGTGGGTGGGGCCAGCCAGGTCTGGACTGAGGCCAGCTCTGCTCATCTTCCAGGAGTGAATTGCTACATGCCGGCCAATGGCGAGACAGTTACACTGCCTACAAGCCCCAGCATCCCTGTAGGCATCTCACTGGGGCTGCTGAAGCGGGAGATGGCACAGGGTATGCCAGCCTGCAAGGTATGTGGGTGGACAATGAGGCAGTCCTATGCCGGCAGCTCCCTTGTTAATGGCTGTGGTTCCTACCTACAGGGCTGCTCCCTGATGCTAAGAAGCCCAGGCTGCTGCAGGGTACCCTGATCATGAAGGACAGCGTGAGTGAGCAGTCCCTGTGTGAGGAGGGGCCCTGACCTCCGTTCTGGTCCCCCACTCTGCTTTCACACTCTATCCCTGCAGAACTTCCGGCTGGTGTCTTCAGAACAAGCCCTCAAAGAGCTGGGACTGGCGGAGCACCAGCTGCGTTTCACCTGTCGCGTGCACCTGCATGATGCCAGGAAGGAGCAGGAGACAGTGATGCGTGTTTACAGCCACCTCAAGAGGTGACAGTCCCGTCCCAGCCTCTAGTCTTGTCCCTGTCCCAATGCAAGGGCTCATTGTGCCCCTCCCACAGCATCCTGAAGGACCACTGTGTACAGCATTTGCCCGATGGCTCAGTGACTGTGGAGTCCATCCTGATCCAGGCTGCCGCCCACTCGGAGGACCCAAGCACCAAGGTGCTGCTGGTCTCTTGGACCTATCAGGTAGGTGGCTAAAGAGGCGCAGAGCTCCCAGGAAGCAGTGCTGGGTACAGGCCATGTGGGTGACTGATGGGAAGGAAGGCCCTGCCTGACAGCCACCTCCCTGCAGGACGAGGAGCTGGGGAGCTACCTCACGTCGCTGCTCAAGAAGGGCCTTCCCCAGGCTCCCAGCTGAGCCCCACCAGACCTGCCACCTTTGCCTCCACCTCCCCCCACGGAAGGCCCAGGCACCACTCCAGGACAGCTTCACTTGGGGGTCTGCCCACTACATCTCCCTGGGTGAGCAGAGCCCAGGGCCAGGTTACAGGCCTCCCACACTTGGGACAAGGCCTGTGGTGGTGGGTGCTCCTGCCACTGAGAGGAGCTGCTGGCTCAATAAATATCAGGGCTCTGCTGCCTCTGGACCTTTATTTGCCTCTGTCCCTCCTGGGAATGGGGGGAAGCTTCTGGCAGTTTTCAGTAAACACCGACCACTTAGGGATCCCTTCTGGATGCTCACAGCCTCAAGGGTGGGGGGTGAGGCCCCCATAGCACCACACTCCACAGTAACACTGGAGTGTGGGTGTGGAAGGCTGAGGACATTCTCCCATGCACATGGCTGAGTTGTGAGGCCCAGCAGGCTAACCTGGGTTGGGTTCACACAGCATGTCACACTGCCCTGATCTTGGCTGGGCACTAAAGGCTCCCACCCTGTTGGTTCACAGAGCACAGAGGCCAGGAGCCTTGGGACCTGCTTGGTGATGTGTAGGGAGTGGGTTTGCTGCTCTGCAGGGCTGCCTCTTGCTGCTACCTAGGAGTGGCCGTCCAAATCCACCCAGAGCCTTCACACGTGGCCTCCATCTTCAGGAGTTTTACACTAATAGGAGGCTTCTCCATCCCAAACTCCTGGTCCTTCCTGGGCACAGTTCAGAGTCCCATCTGTGAGGAATAAAAGAGAACTGTAGCTGGCACTGCTACTCAGAGGCCCACAATGAGCCCCTGGAGGGAGGGGTTGGACAGTGGGGGACACAGCTGACCCCTCCCAGCCCCACTCTCTCACCTTGGTTCGCAAGGCCTGGGTATCGCACCGCCACTAGGAACAGGCCATGTGCTGGGGCCACACGTGTTTGGTACTTGCCCAAGGGATCCTTACTCTCAAGGATTGACTTCACCTGGGCAGGTGGCAGTGCCCCCCGCCCCACAGCCACCAGCACTGCTGTCATCCTCCGTACCTGCAATCCCAAGGCAAGGCTGCTAGGGTGGCCCAAGTCCCCTGCTCCCTCCTCTGCCACTACCTTCTCACACACCAGCCCAGGACAGAACCTACCTGCCGGTACAAGAAAGACTGGCTCTCAAACTCCAGGTTCCAGAACCGCAGCCCCCTGGAGACATAAGCACTGTGATGTCCTGTAATAGCTGACGGGACGCAGCACCCCCAATGAGACCAAGCAGAGTGTGCAAGGCATGGGGAGCGAGGCACCGGGCCAGCCAGTACCAAGTGCTGGACAGTACCAAATGCTGAGATCAGCTTTGTGCCCAATGGCTTCTAAGGCCCTGGGAACCCTAAATGACTCCTCCCTCCCTGAGTCAAACTACTGGGAGGGAGATTAAAACAAAACCAAATGGGCTCCTGGAAGGGGTGATCCAGACTCCTGGAAGTGGGGGGACTTGGCCTGGCCAGGGCCACTAGCCAACCAGCCCCAGTGCTCTCAGAAGAAGATAGATGCTAAGAGGTCAGCTGAGGAAAGGCAGGCACCAGTTTCAACTACCAGTACATTTTGGCGGGAGTCCTCACTGTCCCTACAGATGTCCCTCCTCCCTCAGAATTGGCTCCAGCAGTTGCCACCTGCCCGGAGGCACACTGAGCAAGGAGCGGAGGCAGCGGAACCCACCCGTTGGGCTGGGCCGGAACCACCAGTCTGGAAAGCTCTCCCCCATGGAACCTTTTCAGCAGCTGCCAAAATCCACCACTGGATCACCAGCTCGGGGCAGGGAAGGGGCATGCAGATAAAGAGCATTCTGTTTTCTGTCCCCAGCCTGGCAGGGACCCCACCCAGGGAGGCCACAGCTGCAGGTTCATGGCATTCTGGGCCACGACCCTCCAGCTGGATATGCAGTGACTACCACGTAGTCAGACCTGGGGGTGTCTGACACCGGCTTCCATTCCTAGCCCTGCACTGCCTGCAGGTAGGGTAAGGAGCTGGGGCTCCTTTCAGCTCCAAGTGGGTTTAGATTTGGTGCTGGTGGCCATGAGGGCATGATGAGATGCAGCCTCGTCCTCACCTGTTCTCCTGAGGAGTAATGAAGGGGCTGGCTTGCCCCGGGGATACAGTGGCACGCCGCAGAGTACGCACTGAGCTCCTGCTTGGGCTGCCGGATGACTGGAAGGCACTGAAGTCATGGGTTCCCAAGAGGTGCTGGGCAGCATCCTGCATAGCTGCAACATCCAGGCTGCTGAACCAGATGAGCAGTCAGGTGGGAGGGCCAACCAGGTGGGCCTGCCACCCTCTCCCTAACTACACTCACTCAGTCCTGAGCATCCAGCACAGATTTCGTTCAAACACTGAGAGCTGGTCTGGCCCGTGGCAGCCAGTGACCAGGCGGTACAGGTAGGTCCTTGAAGTGGCTGCATGGCGGGCGTGGAAGTTGCTGGGCACCCTGAAGGCCTGCACCACCCTGTGGAGCACAGTGGGCTACACTGGGAACGACCTGGCTATCCTGCCGAGGAGGAACCGCTGGTCCTTTCTTTTTTCCAGCCTGCAGTGGGCAGAAGTCAGCCAGCCAGAGCAGGGAAGCTAGTCACTGGGCTCACCTGATGGCCGGGTGTCTCAGGTGGGTGTTGAGGGCTTGGGTCAGGACCTCGGGGGTGAAGGGTGGTTGGCCTGAGCGGCGCTGGACATCCAGATGTGCCGAGTTGCTCAGCGCGTGGACACCAGCATCTGTGCGGCTGGAGATGGTAAATTTAACTGGTTCTACCGAATTCAGTCGCTCAGCGGCCTCCTGTAGAACAGAGCAACTACACGGCACGGAGGAGTAGAGGCTGGGGCCCCAACAACAGTTCCCTGTCCCCCAGACACCCGTGTGGCTTCCTTCTGCCCTCACGAAGGCAACCAGGGCCTCACTGCACCCGCTGTCCAGCGGGACTCACCTCCAGGAAATTCTGGACCCCGATGGCACGCTGGGCGCCCTTGACGGCCACGACCCCGCTGCGGACGGAATCGAAGGGAAGGGGGTCACCGCCGAGGTCACAGCCGCGCCCGTCCTCGGACGTCAAACAAAGCCGTTTCCTTCCCCCGAAAGCTTGGATCGCCTGTCCGGAGGCGCACCCTAACGCGCCGACTCTAAATTTAGAGCCCCACGCCCCCATCCCGCCCAGGGCTCGTCAGCCCAGGCTACGCGTGGCGGGGGTGGGAATGGGGGATGGGATGTGGAACGTACTTGAAAGCGGTGCCCAAGTACTGGAAGTACACAAGGTAGCGTGCCCGCACTGCGCCCGCAGGGGCTGAACCCATAGTCAGACCAAAACAGCAAAAAACAGGACTGCCAGAGCAGAGGCAGCGGGCCACACGTGGGGGCCGCGCGCGCGCAATTGAGCGACGGCCCCGGACGCGCTTGCGCGTGTGCTCACTCCGCCCTTTGTTCCGCCCAACAAAAAGGAAGGCAAGGGGCGGGATCAGGATCGGAAAACCAAAACCAAATTCATTGCTATGGAGCAGACTCAGCGATCCCAATGGGTAGAGTTGTACAGCCCCACCGGGTTTCCAAGGCTGTAATCGTTACGGAAAGGAGCCCTGGTGGTGTTGTGGGTTAAGTACTAGGTTGCTAACCTCGAGGATGGATGTTCAAACCCACCAGCCGCTCTGCGGGAGGAAAATGAGGCTGTCTGCTCCCATAAAGATTTATAATCTACTCTGGCCTATAGGATCGCTATAGCAGTGGGTTTTGACTGTCGCCTTTCTTCCGTGGACCTGGCGACCTTTCGGTTTGCATCTGAGCGCTTAACCACTGCGCCACCCGGCCTGGGGAACGGGTGCAGAATGTCCACGACAACCATGCGGTGATGCTCCCGTTCCCGCACTCATACACTCACTCCTTCACTCACTCATTCCTTCGCGCACTCTTTCACTCACTCATTCACTTCCTCCCCTTTCATCGCTGCCTTCCCTTCCTCCCCCACTCCACAATCTGGCCAAATCCTCCTAGCTGAGGTTTTTGCAAACGCCCAGAGTTGCGAGTTGCGCAATGGCTGCGCAATGGCTAGGATCGCTGCAGCGGGCGGGGGCGGTTCCAACCCCCCACCCACCGCTCCTGAAGCCGGATTTGCAGTGGACCAGCCTAACTTCTCCTATCCAGGCGTCGAGGTCTGAGCCGGCAGTAGAGACGGCCTCAGTAAGGGGCGTGGGTGAAGCTCCCAGAAGGTGACAGCGGGCGGCGCGCGCGGGCGGCGGAGTTTGTCGACGTTCCCCGACAGTGACAGCGGGCGGCGCGCGCGGGCGGCGGAGTTTGCCGACGCTCCCCGGCGGTGACAGGCGGGGCGGGGCGGCTTGCGGCCTCATTCCGAGCGGGCGGGCGCCGAGCGCGGCGCGGGCGAGACAAGCGGGCGGCGGCCGGGCGGGCCGGGGATGCCGCTCGGCGCGCTGTGGTCCTGAGCCAGCAAGCCGACCGGCCGACGCAGCCATGACGGTTGAGTTCGAGGAGTGCATCAAGGACTCGCCGCGCTTCAGGTGCGCGGGCCCGGCCTCAGCCTGACCCTGGGACGCGCGTGGCTTCTTTGTGACCACGGGACCGGCACCCCAGCCGCCTCCCTCCTGGCACCGGGACACTGGGCGGGGGGGTTAGGGGGGGTGGGCGGCGGGGGAAGGAGCGTCGATGTTGCCTTTGTGCCTGGCAGGGGAGGGAGGGGGTCAGCACCGTGCCGGGCAGAGCCTGATAGACAGACTGGCGACTGGGAGGCTGGAGAACCCCCGCCTCGGACAAAGCCCGCAGCCCCACGGCTGCGCGGCCCACCCTGCACCCCGCTACCCGTACCCCCCAGGAGTCCGGAGGGACCGGAACAAAAGATGCCTCTTCTGTTGGTCACCTCTCACAGAGGGTGTGAGCTGACTGGGGGCGGGGCGCCGCCTGGGGGCTGAACCAGCCAGCCCCTCGCCTGCATCTTTGTCCAGCTGGGCAGCTGTGGGCACCGCCACCTCTATGGGAGAGTCCACTCTTGCCCTATGGTGCCATGACCACCTACACGGGGCTAAACCCTGAGTCCTTCTCTTGTCCTGGTCTGGGCCGTTTGGGTCCCACTCTACCTACGTCTTGCTGCATGTGTGGACCACAGAGCATGGGGACCAGGCAGCTGGAGTGTGGCTGAACCTGGGGTTGGCAGCTTGACTGGGGTGAGGCCTGTGTATAACCTAGAAAACCTGGAGGGATGGGGGCTACTTGAACCCACTGGATGGAAAGGTCAGGGTGGGGAGGGCTAGGGGCTCAGTCCACCCATAGGTGTGTGGTTGATCATTCCTGGATGTGCAAACATGCACACCTGTGTGCATCACATCTTCACAGTGTACACTTTGTCTTACTTATTGGACATTCAGCAAATAGTAAGGAAGCACCTCCTCTATGCCAGGTGCTGGGGTGTTCACAGGTGTGTACCTGCTTGAATGCATCCTACCTGTGTGCAGTGCACATTGGACCACTGCCCCTGTATGCACACTGTGAGGTGCAAGCCCTCCATCCCTGAGTATATGAATGTGTGGGTGAGCTGCATTGGGGCAAACATGCATAACAAGCACATATGTGCGAGTGATGGGTGCTTACACGTGTGTACAGGCCATATCTCTGTGTAAAACACAGTATGTTTATCACATGCATAGGCACTCTGTCGCTGAGCATGCGTATTCACATATTCATGTGTGTCCCATCACTGGCATATGTCTGCATGTGTGTGTACCATATCTGTGGATACACCTCTGCTATGCTGCTGCATGCATGCATGCACATGTGATCATGCATGAGTGTGGGCACTGTGCTTCTATGCACATGTGTATTTGGTCATGCATGTGGGGAGGCCCTGGGAGTGAGGGACCCGGATGTGAGTACACCCCTGGACACTATCTCCCATCTTCCATAAAGGTCTTTTGAAGCTGGGGTGGAGGGTACCCAGGGCACAGCCCAGAGTAGCCCCGGCTACAAAGCAGAGGGGCTAAGGCGCCTGTCTGATTTCTCACATCTTCTGTTTCTGATGATTTCTGATGAGGGGGCTTGGGTAGCTCAGGCACTGCATGATCCTGAGCCCCCACTGGTCCTTGTCTGGGTAGAGCTTGGGCTGTGTGTGGGGAGGGAGATGGCCAGTGCCCCTTGGAAGGGACTTTATCCCTTGCTTTGCTCTGGTCCCCCACCCCCCCACCCCTTGATCTGAAGCCTTAGCTTCTCCTTTCTGGTGTGGATGGGTCAGGACTGATCCTGTCCTAAATATGAAGGGACCAGTTGAACCCAGGAAACACCACACCTCATTTGGCTCCTCCCTACAGGGAGGGGCTGCCTGGGAAAGTGCTGGAGGGAATGGGGTGGCAGGGAGAGGGAGGAGTGGTGGTGAGGATGATTCACAGCCTGGTCTACAGGGCAGCCTGGCTGGGGTGATTTAGGGTTGTGACTGCCATCTGAGCTGGAATTGGACAGATGCCCTGAGGGCAATACTGGGGTCCCCTCTGCTACACCTTAGGTGCTGCCCCCAAGTGCAACTGGACTTGCCTGGCAGCCTGTCCTCTGGGCAGTAAGGGTGTTTGATTAGTGGGTTCAGCTGCCTCCTCTGGCCAGGGGAGTCGGCTGTGAACAGCCTAGGTAGAGCCTGACAACCCCCAGCCTCTCAGGGGGTCAGCTCTGGTACTCCCAGCTGCACAGGGGAGCCTCTGCCCCTAGCTCCCCTGGGTAGAGCTTCAGACACTGAACCATAGATTTGGGGGGAGAGAGCTGGAGGCACCTCGCTCCCTGCCTATTCTGTGCCATGGAGGAAATCTAGGAAAGATGGTGGAAAGGAGACCTTGAGATTCTGGGGTCAGGCAGAGGGAGAGAAGAGGGGTCGCTGGGCTTCCAGGGTGGAGCCGGCTAATCCCCAGCTCCCATTGCTGGCTTGCCCTGTTACTCCCCAGGGCTCTAGGTGCCCCCAGCTTAATGGCAGCAGCTCTGGTTGCTCACCACTGTTCCAGGCAATGCTGTGCTGAGGGAGTAGGGGGACTCTGGGCGTGGCTGCCTCTGCAGCCCAACCTCAGGGCAGCTGGTCTCTCTCTCCCTTGCCCCAACCCTCAGAGCTTCCAGGATGACCTGCCAAACTGGACCTACTGTTGGGGGCTAGTCTCCTTGGTGGGAGGGACCTTAAGGAAATTCTGTTAAGGCCCTATGGGCTCCTGATGCCGCCCAACCCCCACCACACACTTCAGTCCTCGGGTTCCCTGGAGTGGGTCCGGTAGGTAACACAGATGAGGTCGCTCCTCAGTCAGGGACCAGTTACACCCACAGACCCTAGACTCCTCCTCCCCCCACTGGGAAATCCTTGGGCGGCAATAGGTGTGGGGCCATCCCCCAGCTGGGGTGGGGCAGCTTCTTCCTGAGTACCCAGCATCAGCCTGTCCTGAGTCCTAGCCCACATCCTCATACCCAGGAGGCCAGATGGGCTTAGCTACCAGCTGAGCAGCCATGGGGGTTGGGGAGCAGCTGGGATTCTGGCCCTTTTTCCCAATTTCCTGTTCCCGGAGCATGGGGGGGGGGAGTGTCACGTGCCCTATCCATCTGCCTGCTTGCCTTCCTTCCGGGGATTCTCCTTCGTGGCTTCTCCAGTGCTCCAGTGATGTCATGTGTTAACTCTTTAATCCCCAGACAGCCCATTGTCATGCTGTCTTGGGGGCCATGGGCTCTGCTGAGGCCTGGCCCACCCCTCCCCTGGGGCTACTCTTGCCTTGTGGTGTTTTGAGATTGGGGAGTTTGGGGAACAGTCCCCTCTGCAGCTGGTCTGGGATCTTGAGCTGTTGTCTGAACAGACAGAGCAACCATCTGACCATCTCCAAGCAGCAGCCCCAGGGGAGTGGAAGGGTCAGGCACAGGGGCTGTATCAACCATGGTCAACTAGGGGCCCCCACCATGTATAACGTACCCAGCCTCTGTCCTCAGGGTACTTTCTGTCCACAGCCAACTTGGCTTCTTCCTGCCTGGGATGGGGTTGGGTACAGAGAGTCCCACACCTGAGTCATCTGTGACCTCACTTCCTTCCGGGGCCCTGCATCTGCCTGTCCAGCCTCAGCATTTTATTGTGCATACAGCACCCCTATCACATGCAACTTGATCATAGGGCAGGGGTGTGGGGGTGACAGTAGGTAGCAATGGCGGACCCTTCCCCAGTTAGCTCCTACACGAGTCAATGAAGCTCCTACCTCACCTCGCTTAGGGCAGCTGCCCCACTCACTTAGCCATCTTGTTTCAGGGCGACCATTGATGAGGTGGAGACTGATGTGGTTGAGATAGAAGTCAAGTTGGACAAGGTGAGGGGGACCTGGGGAATCTAATGCCTCTGCCTCTATGTCCAGCATGGCCTTGTGCTACAGGGGAGCCCCTGAATGGAGCTTGGTGTATCCTTGCCCCTGTGTGGGTGTGAACACACATACCTTTGTCTGCCCCTGAGTCTTGTCCCATCAGGTGTGGGTAGACTCAGGGATCCCCAGACCCTAAGGTTCTCCTGTCCTGTCTAACTGTCCACTGGGCAGGGCCTTGGTGTGACTGGGTTAAGGGGCTGAGGGCTGAGGGAGGGGCAGGGGCAGGCTTAAGCATCCTGTGAGCCTCCAGCTGTCTGGGGGACCCTCCCCATATATTTGTCCTATGCCCCCTAACTCTGGGATCCCTGACTGCCTCCCTACCCCACAGTACTGCTGGTTCTATGCTCCCTCTATCCCAGGGCTACTGACTGGTTCCTGGCCTTTGGCAGAACCCTTTGCTTCTAGAGCTGAGGCCCCAGGTGGTGCTGCCCACCCCAGACTTTCTGCCCGTGCCTTGCCCTGGATGCCCCTCCCAGCCCCAGGCCTTTTGGAGCTCAGTGGACAATGGGCTTGGGTGATAGCTCCTTTCAGTCTCTGTCCCCAGCCACATAGGAGACTGCAGACTGGGCTTCCCATCTTGGGGCAGTTTCTGGGCAGATGCCTGAGGGTGGGTCTGAAGGAGCTTCAGCCTTCCCCATTCCCCCCTCCCCTCCACAGCTGGTCAGGCTCTGCAGTGGCATGATCGAGGCCGGTAAGGCCTATATCACCACCAACAGGCTCTTCCTGGGCGGCGTCCGAGACCTGTCCCGGCAGTGCCAGGGCGACAGTGTCATCTCGGTGAGGGGTGTTGGCAGGGGGTGGGACGAGGGGGCTTCTCAGGATCTGCCACATCCTCTTGTGGGGTGACTAGTCCTGAGAACTACTCTGAGAGTTCTGAGGTGGGATAGGGTCTGCTGCCCAGTCTGAAGTCCTCTCCCCCTACCTTTCCCACTCCCCAGGAATGTCTGCAGAGGTTTGGAGATAGCCTGCAAGAGATGGTTAACTACCACATGGTAAGCACGGCCCCCATAACCCTACCTCCTCCCACCCCCCAGCCCCAGCAAGAAAGGAGATCTCCAAATGGCTCACTGGGTGGAGGTCATGTTTCAGCAGCTCTTGGGTATGGACAGCTGCCCTCTGAGAGCCAGGGGGCCCCACTGAAGGGCTCTGCTGTATGCCAAGTAAGGACCAGACTGTAGTATAGGGTGGTGTCTGGGCCCTGGAGGACACAGCCCTGGCCCCGAGGACCTGCTGCCACCAGGGCTGATGATCCTTCACATGGGGGGTCCTGCCCTGGCCTGAGAACCAGAGCCCCAGACTAAACATGCCCCACCCCTGGGGAAGTTCAGAAATAAACTTTCTGTCTGTCTGCCTGCCCTGAGTCCAGGACCCAGCTCCCCAACCTGATTCTGGGTCTAATCAGTGCTTTGTTGTTGTTATATGCCGTGGAGTCGGTTCCGACTCATAGTGACCCTGTACAGGGTTTCTGAGGCTGTAAATCTTTACAGGAGCAGAACACCTCATCTTTCTCCCGTGGAACAGCTGGTAGTTTCGAACTGCTGACCTTGTGGTTCGCAGCCCGATTTGTAATCACTACACTGCCAGCTAGAGAGAGCATAAATGATCCCTCTAGCTACTACCTCTACCCCACACCTTACTTCCTCTACAAGGCACACTCAGGGGCCTGCCCCCTCCAGCTTGAGTGTGGCTGGCTGTCACCCTTGAAGTCCTAGAGAGCAAGGGTCTCACAATGTTCCCCACCCTAGTCCTGTGAGGTCGGTCTGGTAGGAGGGGTATATCAGAGCATTTTTTTAACTCAGCCTGACCAAGAGGGGGTGAGCAGATAGTCACAATTATCACCTATAGGCACCAATTCCGCCCATTTGGGTCCTTTCTTGGGTGGGTCTATGGTAGGGGTGGCTACATCTCTCCATGGCTGAGTTGGGGTCCCTGGTAGGGCTAGGGAGCTTTTCCATCAGGGGCTTGAGAACCTTGCCTCTGGGGTCCCACAATGCTCCCCCACCCTCTCATACCCCCAGATCCTGTTTGACCAGGCCCAGAGGTCCGTGCGGCAACAGCTCCACAACTTCATCAAAGAGTGAGTGGCCCCTGCAGCCTCCAGGCCCCAGGTTCTCCCAGCCCTGAGCTCCTCCCTTGGTCTAAAGGCCTTCTCCTGAGGCAGAGAGGGGGACTCCATGACAGCTGCCAGGAAACTGAGTCACTGTCACGGGGTTAGGGCCCCAGCGCTGAAGGGAGGAGCAGCGTGTGCCTATACACCAACCCCTGGAGGCCTGGGGCTACCTGACCAGGCGATCTTAGCTAGCAGCTTCAAGACTGGGAGGTGGTCAGGGCTGGGTGGAAGAAGCAGTGGTCCTGGGGAAGCAGGACTCTGGTGGCCAGAGAGAGCCTGAGCAGGAGGTGGACAAGTTGGTGTGTGATCTTTTTGCATTATGAGACCTGGGAGACACCTAACATCAGGGGTGTGCAGTTGGGATGCTTGTGAGGTACCTGAGTAGAGAGGTACTGGGGTCTCTTAGGATGGACCAATCCACAGAGGGAAGGGAAGAAGGCCAGGCTGGGTGTCTCTTGAGCTTAATGATTGATGTGACCCGGGCAGGAGCAGGTGGAGGGAGCCAGCAAGACTAGAGAATGTGGAAGGGCCAGGAGGGGAAGTGGGGCAAACAGTGGACAACGGAAACCCTATGGCACAAGTGCCAACCTGTACCGTTCTCTAATCTTCTTGGCTCTAGGGATGTGCGAAAGTTCAAGGAGACCAAGAAGCAGTTTGACAAGGTGCGTGAAGACATGGAGCTGTCCTTGGCGAGGAATGCCCAGGCACCTCGGCATCGGCCCCATGAGGTAGAGGAAGCCACAGGAGCCCTGACCCTCACTCGAAAGTGCTTCCGACACCTAGCGCTGGATTACGTACTACAGGTCAGCCCTCGGCAATGGGCAGTGGGGCAACCCCTCCTGAAACTTCTTGCAGGAGCTGGTGGGTGGGCTAGATCCTGTGAAACAGAACAAGGAGATAGCTAGTGTGCGATGCCCAGGTCAACCCTGGCTTTGTGGGCAGTAGGAGTAGACACAGGGACTCCAGGATATGGGAAGAAGGAGCTGGCACAAGTACAGTGTGCTAAAGGCCACCTGGGGACCGCAGAGAACCACAGACAGCCCAAGTGGACTCTGGCAAGGTATGTCCCTGCCTGACACCACTCACCTGTTAACTCCCTGTTTTGGCAGATCAATGTTCTCCAGGCCAAGAAGAAGTTTGAGATCTTGGATTCTGTGAGTGTGGGGGCAGGGTGGGGGATTTCAGGTATCTACCATCACAGAGGGCTGGCCTCACCTGTGACCGCCCCCCTCCCCTCCCCCCCAGATGCTGTCATTCATGCATGCCCAGTACAGCTTCTTCCAGCAAGGTTATAGCCTTCTACACCAGCTGGACCCCTACATGAAGAAGCTGGCGGCCGAGGTGGGCAGTGGGAAGGGCGGAGCTAGGGCCAGGATCTCCAGGAGGTGAGTGCTCACCACCCTCCTGATGCTGGCCCCACCCACAGCTGGACCAGCTGGTGATTGACTCGGCTGTGGAGAAGCGGGAGATGGAGCGAAAGCATGCTGCTATCCAGCAGAGGGTGAGACTCTGCCCAGAGTGTGTTGGGGTGTGTGTGAGGGGAGCCCCATCCTTTATCTCCTCCACCCTTTGACCTCAGAGAGCCCCACCCAGCATATAGATTGTCCCACTCAACATGTCCTGGGACAGGGGGGCTGTTTCCCCTTGTTCTCCTGGGGTAGACCTCCTCCAGGTTGGATGGTGGGGTTGGAAGGACTTGATGGAGGCCAGACCCCTTTGTCTATGATTTGAGCTGGCTCCCTGAGGTCTGAAGGAGTCTTGGTAGAACAGTGGTTAAGCACTCATCTGCTCACTGAAGCATTGGCAGTTCGAACCCACCAGCTGCTCTGTGGGAGAAACTCTGTGGGGCAGGTTCTGCTCTGCTCTGTAGGGTCCTTAGGAGTCACAATCGAGTCCATGGCAACCAGTGGGTTTGCTTTGTGTTTTTTTCTTGGTCCTTTCCCTCCTGGAGACCAGCAATGGCCTTAGGTGCTGGCTCCTTCTAGGACCTCTGCTTACTTGCCAAACAGCTGCCCCCATAGCTACCAAGGGGAGAGGTGGGCGGCAATGGAGGGGGAGTGGCTATTTTAAGACTACAAAGAGGCCTGCAGGAACTAGGAGCTGGTGGTATAGGACCCACAATCCGTGGGGGGCGGGGGGCGGGGGGGGGGAAGGGCTTTAATCCCTGGGCCAGGGGAAGGGCTGGGGGACTCGGAGGGATTGATGCTGGAAGGGTGGGACACGCACGAATGAGCTCTCTCCTCTCCACCTCCCCCCTGCTCTGACCCCCCAGACGCTGCTTCAGGTGAGTATCCTCTGGGTTTGGGGTGGAGAGGGGACACACCAGACTGGGTGGGGCCTCTACCCTCCCCCACTCCTTGGGCAATTCAGCACCAAGGACACCTCCAAGGGCCCAGAGCTCCAGAAAGCCTGCTGATTCCCTAGAGGCCTGTCTCCGTCTGTCCGTCCATCAACTGTGCACAGGGGTGTGAGTGGCAGCTGGCACCAACAGGACTTGGGCTGAGCCGGACTATGGTCCGTGGGGGCAGCAGCAGCTGTCCCTGCCTCCCTCACCCAGGCTGGGAGCAGGTGCAGGCCCTCCTTCTTCTCTACCCGGCTGCTGGTCCGCTGCATTCGGACACACAGAACTCAGTGGTCCTGGTGTAAATGGAGCTCTGTCAACCATCAGACAGCAGGCCCAGCTGGCAACATGAATGGGCTCAGGATGTGTGTGGGGGGGGGATGGGAGGGGAGGGGACAACTTCCTTCCTGGTCCCAGAGACTGTTTGTCCTTCCAAGACTGGCGGGGCGGGGGGGAAGGGCAGGCTGGCATTAAGGCCACAACTGTTAGTGAGAGGGGACTGTCCCCCAGGGGTCTCAGGACCCAAATATAAGGGGCAGGAAGTGTCAAGCATCTCGTGTCTGAGAGCATATGGTCACGTGTTTGCATGCGGCCTTGTGGCACCCCAAGAAGTGCCCATAGCAGCCTTTACACAAGGGGGGCAGGGGATGCTGCTGAGGACCGGACCTGGACTGACCTCCCTAGGACTTCTCCTACGATGAGTCCAAGGCAGAGTTTGACGTGGATGCGCCCAGCGGTGTGGTGATGGAAGGCTACCTCTTCAAGAGGGCCAGCAATGCCTTCAAGACCTGGAATCGGTGAATGCCTAGAGCAGGCGGGGTCAGGGAGCAGGCTAGGGTGGGTCAGAGGAAAAATGGGGTGGCTTTGCCTGACCCCTACATCTCACTCACCTGCCAGACGCTGGTTCTCCATTCAGAACAGCCAGCTGGTCTACCAGAAGAAACTGAAGGTGAGCATTGGGGTTGGCCAGGGCTCACCACTGACTGGGCCCCTCCCCTACCTGGACCATGGGTAGTCTGCTCAATGAGGCCAGCACAGGCTAGGACACTATGGACATACAAGCCAAGAGGTCAGAGGTCCAGAGGGTTGGACACAGAACTGAGAGTGCTTGGGACTTAGATGGCCTAAATCGTGGTTGGGGCAGAGCTGAGGGTGAGGGTGGGACTGGGGACGGAGCTGGAATGTGGAGCCAGTGCCAGTGGTGGTGCCACTCACAGGATGTGCTGACCGTGGTGGTGGACGACCTCCGTCTATGCTCTGTGAAGCCCTGCGAGGAAATCGAGCGCAGGTTCTGCTTCGAGGTCGTGTCACCCACCAAGTGAGGAGGTGGAGCCTGGGGGCAGGGGATGGGAGGCACCCTTGCTTTTCCAATCTGATGGTCCCCTGCCTCCAGGAGCTGCATGCTACAGGCTGACTCAGAGAAGCTCCGGCAGGCCTGGGTTCAAGCTGTACAGGCTAGCATCGCCTCCGCCTACCGGGAGAGCCCAGACAGCTGCTACAGTGAGGTGTGCCTCCTTGAGTCCTGCATACTTACATGCACATGTGAGAAGACCACTGCAGGCTGCATGCATGTGTGCATTGTGCACGCATATATGAGCACGTAGGTGCACATATATGTGTGTGCATGCATGTGTGGGTGTAAGAGCAGCACAAGTGTGCGTAGGCTTGTGCTTCAGAGGTTTTGACCTATGCTGGCTCCTTTGGCTGGAGAGGTCCTGCTAGGGAAACTGAGGTCCAGGTGAAGCTGATGCCCTGTTGGGCTGAGGGCTTCCTATTGTCCCCCCTCCCACCAGAGGCTAGACCGCACTGCATCTCCGTCCACGAGCAGCATTGATTCCACCTCAGATTCCAGGGAGCGCAGCACCAAGGCTGAGAGTACCTTGCAGCGGGTGCAGAATGTTGCTGGCAACAGCCAATGTGGTGACTGTGGCCAGTTGGATCCCCGCTGGGCCAGCATCAACCTGGGTGTGCTGCTCTGTATAGAGTGCTCGGGCATCCACAGGTGGGTACCACTGGCAGGTAGATTGGGGTGGGGCAGCAGGGGGCACCCTGACTCAACACTGCCCTTGGCCCTCCAGGAGCCTGGGTGTTCATTGTTCCAAGGTGCGGTCCCTGACACTGGACTCATGGGAGCCAGAGCTTCTGAAGGTGGGTGTAGGGGCTGGGTGCAGAGGTACTGTGGGGCTGGACACCAGAGTCTACAAGTTGCCACGCTACACCTGTCTCCCGTAGCTGATGTGTGAGCTTGGAAACAGTACTGTGAACCAGATCTATGAGGCCCAGTGTGAAGGACTGGGTAGCAGGAAGCCCACGGCCAGCAGCCCCAGGTGAGGAGGGTGCAGTTGACTGGATCAGAAGACCCTGACAGCCCTAGGTGAGGGGGGTAGCCTGCTAGGCTGGGGTTCCCTGCCTGAGTCCACCTGACATTTTCCTGAGTCCAGGCAGGACAAGGAGGCCTGGATCAAGGACAAATACGTGGAGAAGAAGTTCCTGCGGAAGCTGCCAGCAGCGCCAGACCAGGAGGCACCAGCTGACAGGGAGTCAGGTCCCCGGCGCTGGCAGGCAAAGAAATGCCAGCGGCACCACAGCTCCCCCCGGGCCCCTACCACACACCGCCGCAAAGTCCGGCTCGAGCCCGCCCTGCCCTCCATCGTAGCCCTATCCTCAGGTACCAGGGCCACCAACAGATCCCATGCACATCAAACTCTAGAGTCTAGACCCGGTACTTGGGTGGACGATCTAGAGGGTAGAAGGCAGAGGCTCACAGGTCTAACCCCCAGCACAACCTATACTAGCTCACCTAAGCACAGACCTCCGTTTCCCCACCTGAACCTTCCATTCTGCCCCCTGTAGCCAGCACTTTGGAACGCAAGTTCCGTCGGGATTCCCTCTTCTGCCCGGATGAGCTGGATTCTCTCTTCTCCTACTTCGATACAGGTGCTGCTGGGGCGGGTCCACGCAGTAAGTCCCAAGGAGTCCCCCCACATCCTCCTACCACCCACCCCCTTAGGGCCTGTCTCCAAGGGCAGGCCTTGCCTAGAGGGTGCCCAGGTATAGAATGAAGAGAAGATGTGTCTGCAGGAGGGTCTGAGCTGAGGAGCCAGCATTGCAAAGAGGCCAGTTTAGGGGTGGGGAGGATTTGGGGATCAGTATCTTGAGGGGCCAGTAGTGTGTTGACCTGGAGACCAAGGCCAGAGCTGATGAGAATGATGTGTGCAGGTGTGTGTGTGCATGTGTGTGGAGTTGTGTTCTCACAAATATATGTTGGAGTGTATAGGATTGAGCATGCAGTGCTCACATAGGTATTATGTATGAGCACATCACTGTGTATGTGTGTGTGTGCATATGTGGCTGTGTGTACACCATTGTGTACATGTGAATGTGTGAATTAGGCATGTGTGTATGGCTGCGTGTACCCAGATGTGTGTGTGTACCAGTGATGTGGGTGTGTATTTGTGAGCCAGTACCCATTTGCACTGGGGAGTTTGGGCAGTGGTGTGCAGGAGTAGAGTCAGCTCGTGCAATACAATTGTGTTCATCTTTTCCCAACTCTGCTTGGAATTGGCAAACACTACAAGTCAGCTCTCCCAACCCTAGGATTGGTTGCTAAACATTTGTTGTTAAGTGCCTTCAAATCAGTTCCAACTTACTGTAACCCTGTCTAGGGTTTCCAATGAGCAGCTGGTAGGTTTGAACAACCAACATTTCAGTTAGCATTCCAGTGCTTATACTGCTGTTGTTCAGTGCCATGGAGTCGATTCCAACCCATATTGACCCTGCATAGGGTTTCCGAGACTTTAAATCTTTGAGGGAGCAGAAAGCTTCATCTTTCTCCTGCTGAGCAGCTGGCGGGCTTAAACCGCGGACCTTGTGGTTCGCACGCAGCCCAGTGCTTATTGTAGAAAGTCACCTACTATCATACGACACTATGTACTGCTTTCCTGGGCAGTGTCTGGACACAGGGATAGCATCGGAGCTGGCAGAGCTGATGGGGGCCAGACAGGGGCGACAGCGTGCAGCAGAGGGCGCTGCTGAACCCACCCTTTAAAAGCCTGGAACTTGTGTGGGGTCAGACTGTCCTCCGCAGTTGAGGTTCTGCCTTTTCCCTGGGGTACTGGAGCCCAGGACCTGCAGCACTCACGAACCCCTGTTCTCTGTGGGCTCTACAGGTCTGAGCAGTGACAGTGGCCTGGGTGGGAGCTCAGACGGCAGCTCGGACGTACTGGCCTTCGGCGCTGGCTCAGTGGTGGACAGTGTCACAGAAGGTGAGTGCATGCCCCGCCTATGCCCGTGTCCCCGCCCCTCTCCCAGGAGGCCACTGGAGTGCCCCCTGGTGGTAATACCCCTGACAGTGTCTCTCCCTGCAGAAGGCGGGGAGTCAGAGGCATCCAGCGGTGAGGCGGATGGGGAGGCTGAAGCCTGGGGCTTGGCGGATGTGCGGGAGTTGCACCCAGGACTCCTAGCACACCGAGCTGCTCGAACCCGTGACCTTCCCGCGCTGGCCGCGGCGCTGGCCCACGGGGCTGAGGTCAACTGGGCCGACTCAGAGGACGAAGGCAAGACACCACTGGTTCAGGCTGTGCTAGGGGTGAGTGGAACGCAGGCAATAGAAGACACGCGAGCTCCTTTGCATAATTTGATGTACATTTACATAATATGATGATATTTGCATACTTCTGACCCTTTTTTCTGTGGTGCCCACCCAAGGGCCCCTTGTCTTGGTGTAGGGAGCCATTGGGGGTGGGGGAGGGCATTTCCTCGGCTCAGTCTGATAGGTCCCACCCCACAGGGCTCCTTGATCGTCTGTGAATTCCTTCTGCAAAATGGAGCGGATGTGAACCAAAGAGACAGCCGAGGGAGAGCGCCTCTACACCATGCCACGATCCTGGGCCGTACAGGGTGAGCATCCAGACTGCCTCACGGGCCCCAGCCCAGGCTGCAGCATCTTGGGGACCCTCCCTAACTCACCCCTCCTGCCCTACAGCCAGGTTTGCCTGTTCTTAAAGCGTGGGGCCGATCAGCATGCCCTGGACCACGACCAGCAGGACCCGTTGAGCATTGCAGTGCAGGCGGCCAACGCAGACATTGTCACCTTGTGAGCTTGAGACAAGGGTCTGTGGGGTGGGGCGGAGTCCTCAGAGAAAAGCAAGTGGGTTCTCAAAGAGCAGGGTCGTAGTCAAGTTGGAGGAAGTCTTTTGGAGGAGGGTCCTGGAATGGGCCAGTAGGGCAGGGGTCTTCCCTGAGTAAATATGGCATGTCAACCTCACAATGCTGGCTCCCCCAGGCTCCGTCTGGCACGCATGACTGAGGAGATGCGTGAGGCTGAGGCACTGCCAGGCCAGCCAGGCCCTCTGACAGGTAGCAGCCCTACCGAACTCCAGTACCGTAGATGCATCCAGGAGTTCATCGGCCTGCACCTGGAGGAGAGCTAGGGCCGGGCCGGCCGGGCAGCCACGGGACCCCACCCCGGCACCCGGCCGCCGGCCAGGCCACCCCGCATGCCTCTGGAGACCCCGGCCCTGCCCACCCCTGGCCCTGCCTATGATGACACCTGGGCCCACTTCCAACAGCCTCTATGCTGGGCTCTCCTCCAAACTGCCCAGACCCCCCAGGAGGAGAGAGGGACCCCAGCACTGAACCTTCTCAAGCCCTAACTTTCCTCAGGGAGGGAGACCGCATCACCTGGTGCCCCTCACCTCTCCTGGGGAGCCTATGTCCTCAAGTGACCCATGCCTTCCTCTGGGGCCTGGGTTGCTCAGACCACAAGCCACTCAAGGCCCATATCGCCTCGTGCCCTCTTTGTCCTTGGAGTTTGGGTCACCTTATGTGTGCCCCTCAGACCTGGGTCCAGGTCACCTTGTGGGCCCCATGTCACCTCGTGCCCTCTCTGTCCTCAGAGCCTGTGTCACCTCGTGCCCCACCTTCACTGCCCCAGAAAACTGGCCTGCCAGTTGAGTCCCTCCTACAGGCCCCCCAGAGTCCCTTCTTTCGGCTCCAAGACTGGTGGCTGGCCACCAGTACCTTGCCGGGGCAGGGAAGGGCAGCCCATCCAGGGATCAACCCCGTGTACCTCACTTAGTGACCCCAGCATCCAGACTGGGCTACAAGGGTGCTGAGTGGGTGGGAATCTGGCCTAGGGCTTCAGCCTCTGCTGGACGCTGGCGTCCTGGGCCACGTGGCTGGCCACACAGGCCCATAGTGAGGGCCAGCCCCAGACCAGTCCCTGCCCCCTCCGGAGGCACCTTCTCCAGTACTCAACCCAGAGCCCTGCATAAAGCAACTTTGGCACTTTCTACCCGCATCTGATGTCCTTTGTTATGGCTGAGCGGGTTTTCTACAATGCCCTTGTTTGGACTGTATTGCGTCTTTTCTCTCTGGACTCTGGAGGACCCCCTGCCCTGGCTCTGCCTGCAACCTGACCCTGCCCCTGCCAGCCTTGCCCCTTGGGCTGGGCCCTCAGTGGGGTCAGGGGTCTCTCAGCCACTGCAGGGCTCCACCCTCTTTGTTTCGCTTTTTTGAAGGAAGGCCCGGAGCAGCACCTGGGCACCCTCCCCAACTATGGACCCTTGGTCAGGCCAGTCAGCTGGTCATTATGCAAAATGCTGTCCGGAAAGGCTCAGTGGGTGGCAAGGCTGACCGGGGCACTCCCAACTCCCTTACCCAATGGCTGTGAACCCTAAAGAGAAAATTAACTCCTTCCTTTCTCCCTGCTTGAGCCCTGCCCACCACTCCGGATCACACACTGTTAATAAACCTCTGCCGCTTGCCATGCCTCCTGCTGATTGGCTCTACCTTCGTGCTTCGCTCTGGCTCTGGCTCAGCTCTCTCCATGGGAGAACACGATCCTTTCCCCAAAAAGATGCCATTTGGGCTTGGTTGAACTGGCAGGCCAGGCCAGCCCCCACTGCCAGGTACCTGATGGAAGGACTGGGGCTTCTTTGATGAACACAGACATTTCCAGCCCCTTCTAGTAGGGGCAGGGGTGCAGGGGCCGTGGGAGTGACACCAGCAGGAAGTTGGTCTGGGCTAGTCCCATTCCCTGGGCCTGAAAACTGAGCCTTTGCCCAGTATATCTCCTGATTCCATCCGATCCTTCCATGCTACCCCCCCGTGCTGCTGTGGTCTGCCCCAAGAGGGATCAGACTAACCAGGGGTAACATGGACGTGCACACAGATACTGGCCACTAGGGGGAATCTCTATTTTATTACCAAACAGCCCAAGGTCACCAAATGTCTTGGCCAGGGCAAGTTATATCCTTCCTTCAACCCCAAAGGTAGGACAGGCTCCACCTGATACATGAGCACACAGACAGGTACAGTGTAGACACACCCCAAAACATGATGAGTCCCTCATACATGAGAATACAGACATGTATTTCCTCCACACGCACATGCACACAGGTGACTCCTCCGTGTGGACACTCATTCTCCTCCTGGGCCCTGGGCCTCCTATGTTTTTAATTTTAACTTTTTATTGTGAAGGTTTACAGAGCAGATCATGAGTTTTACATTTAACAAAGCAGACACTTCATTTCATCTCAGTGATGGCCATCTCCTCCATGTAACGTCATTTATCCCACTTCCTGTGCGTTCTGTTTCCCTTCCTCCTCCTTTCCCACCCTTCTGAACTTTCTCCTGGAGTAAATACTGCCCTTTTGATCTTAAATAGCTGACCAGTCTATGGTGTATGTACCGTACAAGTGTTGTCCCCTCTGTAGACTTACCGGTTGCTTGGCTGAAAATTGAGCCACGGGGGTGAGTTCAATTCCAGAGGCGAAGGGTGACCAGGGGTCATAGTCTCAGGGTTTCCCCAGTCTCTCTCGGACCAGTAAGCCTGGTGATTTTGAGTTTTCTTCCATATTTTCTCCCATTCTATCCAGAGCCTTTCAATGTAATCTCTTTCAGAGCATTTAGTACCATAGTGTAGGGGTTACGAATCGGAATCTGCAAGGTCAGCAGTTCGAAACTCCCAGCTGTTCCGCAGGAGAAAGATGAGGTTTTCTGCTCCTGTAAAGATTTACAGCCTCAGAAACCCTGTACAGGGTCTCTATGAGTCGGAACCGACTCCACGGCACATGACCGCCACCACCAGTTCTTCTGGTCTCAGGTTTTGGAGATTGATGTTCACGTGGCCCATCAGTCCAGTAGGCTAACTGCTTCCAAGTGTCTTCAGTTTTCATTATTTTTCTTTCCTCCATACCTGGAGAAGCCATTAGCCATACCTCAGATGGCTAAGACTTAAGATTCCAGTTGCAACTCACCAAAGTAGAATTAAAAACATTCTGTGGACTATGGTATGCCAATCGACCATGGTATCTTCCCAAGTCTATGCTATGGTCCTGAACCCCCAGGGCCAGAGCCTTCTTGAGACTTGTGACCTCGAGGGAGGGCAACTAGGCCCATGGGAGGTCTGAATGTGTGGGATGCCTGCTCACTATGGGTTAGGGGCTACACTTCCTGGACCACCTGGGCTTGCTTGGGTGGCCAGAGGAAGCCCTGTTGTGGGGTCTAGCCCACCCTGGGCAGTCAAGGCAACCCGATGTTGCCACAGCACCTTAGAACTACACAAAGTGACCAATGGCCCTTGCAGGACTGGTACAGGTGATAGGAGTCTGTGGAAGGGTGGTAAGGGGCCCCACACCCACTCTAACTCTAGCTGAGACTCCCATCAGAGCCTCTGGAAGCTTCCGTGGGAATTGCAGCTGGCATGGCCTCATGCTGGTAGTTGACAGGCATCTGGCCAACTTCCATCTGGGCATAGGGTGCCCCTGCCACCGTGCTGGGCCCTGGCTGGGACGGCCATGCTTCACAGAGCCTGGTAGTCTTGCTCCACCAATTCCATCAGGGAGAGCATGGACATGCCGAACCACTGGCTTATGAGGCTTTTCATCTCCAAGAACATTCTCCACCTGTGATGAGGCCCTTGGTGAGCTGGGCAGGGCCCCTGGCACATGGTGGCCCTCACCCTGCCTGCCTCCCAGCTTGGCCTGCCCAGCCTGCCGGCTCACTAGGAGCCTTTCCTTCATCTTGAGGTAGTTGAGTCCCTGGTAGATGCTGTTCACTTTGGCGATGCTGCTCCTGGGTGAGTAGAAGGTGTAACAGGCAGCCCTGCTTGGTGGGGGTACCTCCTTGGAGATGCAAGAGGAGGCAGGGCACTAACAGGTCACTTGGAATGACTCCTTCGGGGTGGCAATCTACAAACACACTTTGGGCTCTGGCTCCGGTTCCGGGGACCCTGGAGCACAGCCAGGATCCAGTCCTATACAGAGAAGTTTCCATGTGACCACTGCCCCCTACCCAGCCCCCTTGCCCCAGCACCAACAGGCAGCCCCCATCCACATTCCTTTGGAGACACTCACAACAGACTTGGGTGAAGGCCATCTGGAGGTTTCCATGGAGAGCTTGTATAAGAACTCACTGAGAGAGACCCAGCCATCACTCCCCTGCTGTGCTACCTAAGGCAGTGACCCCTGATCCCCAGGGCCCCCCACTCACTTGCAGGGCCTGGGACAGAAAGAGAAGCAGGAGAGGCTGGCTATGAGTTTCCAGTTCTGGGTAGAGGCGTTAGAAGCAGTGACCCAGAGGTGTGGTTACGGATGGAACCATTAGGAGCTACCCAAGGATGGCTGGAAGGTGAGGTGGTGAATGAGTGTGGCTCATTCTCAGCCGCTAGGCCTATGGGTCAGGGTTCACTCCTGGCCAGGTGGGTGGTGGGAGTGTGTGAGCTGGTGAAGAGTTCACTCCAGGCTCACTCCACGCTGGATGCTAAGCGTAGGTGCAGTTCTCAGCCCCCGCGGGTAGGGGGTAGCGGTAGTAGCCACAAGAGCAGTTATTGATAGTCAGCTGCTGGAAGCAGGAGAACACGCAGGCTTGGAGAGACACGAGGGAATGAGAGTTGGGAGCCCTGAGGGCCACTGTCTTCACACCACCGCCAGGACCGGCACAGCCATCTCTCCCTCACAGCGGAAGCTTCTCACTGTCCCCACCTATGCGTCTCATCTCGTGTTCTGTTCAGAGTGATGGAGGGTGGTGGCTTCCCTTGAGTACTCCTGCCTCAGTGCTGACCCTGCATGGTGTCGGACGTATTGTACAGCAGCGGCAGGTCCACGTCCTCGTCTCTGTCCACGCAGTTCCCGTAGGAGCTCAGGAGCCTGTGGACCTCTTCCTGGGGAAAAGCCGCTTCAGTTCCAGCCCCCACCCCCACCGACATTCCCACCCTGGACCTTCCATCCTGAACCTTTCATTGGCTCCGCCCACCGTAAGGAAGCTTCCATTCACTTCTTGGATGCTTAGGGTGAAGTTGCTGGGCTCCAGGAAGCGGGACTCCAGAAAGGGCGTATGGTTGTGCCCGTGGATCATGACCTTTATGCCAGCCTCCGTGGACATCAGGGGCAGGTGGTCCTGCTGCTCTACCCTGAGCACCAGGATGATCCCTGGAGGGTTGTGATGGGGTGAAGCTCCTCAGCCACCTACCCTAGCCCACACCCAGCGTGCCACAACCTAGCCTCCTCTATCTCTGTGGCCCAGCTAGCCTTCTCAGATCCCACCCAGCCTGCTCTGCATTCCTGGCCCCTCTCCCTTGCCTGGCTCCCTCCTCACCCACCCCTGCCTGGCCCTCATTTTGACCTGGGATGCCTCTCACCTCTGGTGATATCCTAGTGCTTTGATGCCAAGATATCGTTGAAGGTGTAACAACTGCTGTAGATGGGATGGTGGAAGGTCTTGAAGCTCCTGGAAGAAGGGACCAGGCTCAATCAGGCCTATGCCATTGACAGGTACCCGATGCCCCATTGCCAGTGGCCTGGGAGATCACAGCCTGTCTTATCTTCACAAAGGCTGTGTGTGGCTACTTTCCAGCCGGTAGTCCCTAGGATGCACCCACCCAGCCTTACTCCTCACCCAGATGGGCATTCTTGTTGGTTGTTTTGGCAGGAGGGGTCAAAGTGGCTCTGGCGGCTGTCTTCCTGGGTGTTGGCCAGAATGTTCATGTAGTGGAAATGGTGCCACTCCTGGATGGCCCTCTCAGCTGAGGACTAGGTACGGTTGAAGCAGTTGCCACCCGTACTGTTGCTCTGAGGGGGATTAGGGGATCAGTCTAGTGACTGTAGCTCCCTTGTCTGCCCTCCCGGCTTGTCTCCCCCACTCCCATGCCACACTGTTCTGTCCATCTGCTCCTTGGGGTGACAGCATGTGGTGACCCCTGCTACTGCCCCATCAGGGCCAGGGACACTCACCAGTCTGAACCCCACTTTGTATTGGCTGCGTGGTTCACTCAGCCTCTGCAGACGGAGCCCTTGGTCCAGATGGAAGGCTGACTCCGGGGCCCAGACTGTCGGTTGTGGGGATGGTCCTGGTGGGGTCCCTGCCCTTGCTGAAGTTGAACTTACACAGAGAGTAGATGTTCTCCTGTGTGTTTGCTAGCTCCTTCAGGTGCTAGCTGACGGCCCTGGGTGAGATGGGTGGCTACTTTAAGTCAGAGTCTCAGCTCTGAGACACTGACCCCAATGTTGCAGTGCTCTGTAGCCTCGGTCAGTGGCACACATGGGGACGTAGGCTGTCCCCACAGGCATCTGAGGGGCTCTCTAAATTGGGAGGCTGACATAGACACTTTCTGTGTTTCCTGGAGGCTGCAGAATGAGGCAAGCAGTCTGGTCCAGTCCTCCCTCACCCCCCTCTCTCTTACACCCCTGCTGCCTCCCTGCATGTAGCTCTGCTCCCTTCCCAATGACCCTGACATTGTAGTTAAGCTCTGGGTCACCCTTCTGGAAAGTGTCCTTCCCTCCTTAGCACCTTAGGTCACACTGGGCTAGAACTCCTTATCTCTGCTGCCCACCACCCCACCCCCACCCCCGGCAGAGGTCCAAGAGGTCCTGGCTAAGCATGGGGTTGGGGGAGATAGGAGCCATCCCTGATTGAGGTTATGTGGAGGGGACTGCTGCAGGCTGCCAGGCAAGGAGTTGCCACCCCAGGCCCACTGTAGCCCCCGCCCCCCACTTCCATTCTGGTCCCCCACCCTGGTCCTCATCAGTGCGGGTTCATGTCTGACTGCTGGGGAGAGCTTGGTTATCATCGTGGTTCCCTGGTGACCCCAGTAATCCTGACGATGTACTGTGTACTTTCATCAGAACATGACCAGAGCCCCCAGGAGCAGCAGGCTGCCTTCCAGAGGTGGCTGTGGCTGGAGCTGACCAGGTGGCAGGGTCCATGGATGGTGGTATCGGTGCAGAAGAAGGTGAACAGCTGTGTGAAGGAGATAGGCAGCTCCATCAGCCCCTCCCGGTGTTCCTTCTCAGCTGACAGTGGAGGTGGCCCTGGTGGCAGCAGTGGGGATGGCTGAGCCTGGGAGTGCCCCTAAGTCCCTGATCCTGCAGTGGCTGTGAGGATCCGGGCTCCTATCTGGAGCAGATAAGCATTTCACTAGGTCTCTACCAGGTATCTCCCCAGCCAGGGGTGGGCAAACTTCCATTTTTAGCTCCAGGGACACTGAGGCAGTTGGGTTCAGGTCCGCAGTATTGTATTATCAAAGAGTGAAGTCTGAGCTGGAGCTGGGGTGCTCAGAGGGTGGAGGTACACGGTGTTCTGGGTCTACCTGGCCCTGTTTGCAGGCCAGGGCCCAGTGCTGGAGTTCTGACTGGAGGGCCTCACCTTTCTGGGCTGCAGACCTTCAGCTGGCACCGGCAGTTCCCTTAGATTAGTACCGATTTGGGCCAAAGGTCAGGCCCAAGCTCAGTCCACTGCTGTGGGCTAGGGTGGGGTACCATCACTGAGCTGAGTCCCTTGGGAAGCCCCTTTCCAGGCTCTTGGGATGCAGGACGAAGTGGATAGGGAGCCAGCAAGTTGTGAGGGCTCAAGGAGCCCAGGGAAGGGAGGCCACTGTAGGACTCTGGTTGTATTTTCTCTTACTCCAGGGTCTCCTGGTCAGCTGAGCCCTCTTGGGCAGGACTGGGACTCAGCTCCCCTGCACACACAGACGGGCAGGCAGCTGCTGAGGGGCCTGACACTCTCTGAGTCACTTGTATGTGCTTCCTGTGGACTTTCTACTATGGCCCTATCTCGATGTGAATCAGCTGAGGTTTCCTGCACCTGTCCAGGCTGCCACCTGCTGGACTCTGGCCCACTCCCGACGCCCAGCTATTGGGCAGGCCCTCAGGGGCCAAAGGGAGAGCATCTCTGGGTCTTGGCCAGTATGTGCCCTGCCTGGCATGTACACATGAGCAGGCTGCTCCCGGGTACACTAGGAACCTCTGTATAGGAACTGGCCAGTCAGCCGGGTGAGGATCCAGGGATGAGTAGTTGAGGGTTGGATTGGAGTCCCTCCACCCCCCGATTCAGCTTCTTGGCTCAGGAGGTTGAGCCAGTATGGGCCCAGACAGTATGGAGCTGCACCCACACACCTGTGTCCCCACAACCACACTGAGCCAAGAGGTTCTAGAAGGTTCTGTCTGCTTTACCTCTCCACCTAGACTAGCTCCCTCTGGCCTCGCCCCTCCCACCACAGCTAGGGTTGCTAGGATAGAAAAAAGGGGAGCTCTGAAGAGAGGCTCTTGGGGACCAGAGCAGCAGTGCATACCCCCTAGGCATGTACAGGTATGTGTTCTCCTTCCACTGGCACTCCATCACTGCCTCTGTGGGGCCATGTGGGTAACTGCCTCCCTTCCCCCCACCCCGCCACCGAGTGGGTTTGTGTGTGTGACAGGAATACACAGGTCTCTCCTCCTGGCCTGGTTCCAAGTATCCTCGCACTGGTGTGCCCTGTGTGGTGTGTGATTTGTGGATGCTCTCTGTGAGGTTGCTCCCTGGGGGCCTTCATAGACCTGTCCAGCTTATGGCATAGGCATGTACCCACCATGTGGGAGACCCAAGGCTCCAAGATGACTACTCTGTCAGTATCCTGCCTTGATAATACCCCAGAGGCAGGCATGGGAAGGGGAGCCCCATATCAAACTCCCTGTCCACATTAGGCCCCTTCCCCTCATCCGGTACCTTGAGGCTGAAACTCCCAGGTATAGGCACCTCCATGTCCCTGTTAATTGGAATTGGGCAGGCTGGTATCTGCTCAGTGGATGACAAGACAGGGATGTGACCTGAGGCCTGCTGGGCAACCTTCTCTATTTATGAGGCCAGGCATGCAGGGGCCGGTGGCAAGGGAGGAGCTGAGTGGGCCTGGGGATGGTCACACCTGCTCTTGGGACTGGGAAGGGAATGTCTTTGAGGACTAGGATATGACCTGGCTAGGATGAGGAAAGGAGAGGAGAGGTGTGCGTTGGACTGAGACCTCCTTGGGTGCCTAGTTTGCCCACCTTGAGCAGACCAGGTGCACCTGCTCTTCCTGCCCCCTCCAGCCCCTCACTGTGATATCCCCACCTCCTGCCTAATAGTGCCAGTTGTGACCACAGGGTGGGGGTGAGCAGGGGTTGGCCTGTCTGCTCCCAGCAGCCCCCAGGTGTCCTATAGGATCAGCTACTGGGATGGGCACTAGGTGTGGGAACAACCTGGGGTCTGATGGGGAGACAGAACTGGTACTGTTGGTGGGCACTTTGGTACTGCCGCCCTATTAGGTGCTAATGTCACTAGCAACCACACCACATACTCTAAGGTGACTATGGTTCCTTAAATGTATTTGATGTGACTTTTTAATCCAATGTCTTCTTAATTCCCACCCAGTGATTTGGGGCCATGCAAATAAGTTATGCTGTTGTTGTTGTTATGTGCTGTTCAAGTTGGTTCTGACTCATAGTGACCCTGTGTAGGGTTTCCCAGGGAGGTTTGAACTGCTGACCTTTGCATTAGCTCCTCAATTAGACCTCAAGAATCTAGCTCCTCAAGACACAGGGAAAGCTTTCTCTCTTTGTCAGCTCTGGAAGAAGGTGCTTGTCTCTATGAGCTTTGGTTCCTGGGCGATTTTCATGGGTTTGGCGTCTCTCTGTCTTCATCTCTGCTTCTCTGCTTGCTTGTTTAATCTCTTTAATATCTCAAAGGAGATTGATTTAAGACACACCTTCCAGTAATCCAGTCTTATTAACGTAATAAAGACAACCCATTCCCGAATGGGATTACGACCATAATCATAGAAGTTAGGGTTTACAACACATATTTTGGGAGTCACAATTCAATCCATAACAACCACGCAACACACACTAAGTACACCTACCATACACTAAGACCACATAGCACATATTAAGACCATATAGCACACATTAAGGTGACAAGTTGGGAGACTCCCAGGAAGATGGAGGCCAACGCAGATACATTATTACATGGACCATCTACAACAAAGATGTTTTTGTTAAGTGCTGTTGAATTGGTTCTGACTCATAGTAGAGGGTTTCCAAGGAACAGCTAGAGGGTTTGAACCACCCACCTTGTGATTTTCAGTCTAGTGCTTATCCTATAGTGCCACACCAGGAGTCCATAACAAAGATACAAACAATCAAATAAAACAGAAACAGAATTTCAGGGAAAGGTTATGAGAACTGGATTGAGTATTTGCTGGGAGGAGAAGCTGAGCAGGGACAATGAGAAAGAAAGACTGAATGGTGAACAGCTGGCCAGACACAGCATGACCATCTTGAATTTTTGTGAGCAGCTTTGGCGACACAAGGTAGCCTGGCAGAGCAGATTCACCAGGTTACGGGAAAGGTTCGATTACTCTTTTCCCTACATTCCTTTGGTGACTAGAGGTGTGGCCAATTCTCACCCTCATTCACCTCCAGCTCAGACCCTGCTCTCCAGAAGTTTGGAGCTGAGTGTGGTTGTGAGCTATGCCCATATGGGGGGATGGAGTGGGGAACACTGACTGGGCCACTTTGGTGCCTGGATTCAGGCGGGTTCATCTCCGGACCTATGGAACTGCAGAGCCACCAGATTAGCGTTGTTGTTGTTGTCATGTGCCGTGGAGTTGGTTCCAACTCAGCGACCCTGCACAGGGTTTCCGAGGCTATAAATCTTTATGGGGAGCAGAAAGCCTCATCTTTCTCCCACGGAACAGCTGGTAGTTTCAAACTGCTGACCCTGAGGTTAGCAACCCAGTTCATAACCACTACGCTACCAGAGGTCCTAGACTAGCGTTAGTCTAGCAAAAACTCTCACAGCCAGCCACCCAGCCCCCAGCTGCCTTGTGGTCCTAAACAGACACTGAAACCAGCTCCATCAAGGGCCTCCAGGACCATAGATTGGGTGCCCTGCATCTAGGTAACAGCTAGCATCTAGAGCCAGGACGTCTGCTGTCACATTCCTTCCACACCTACCTCATGAGCTCCTTGGCTGGCAGGAACCCCCCCCAAAGTTTTCTCCTCTCTAGATCCAACAACTACACAGTCTTTTGTTTTGGTTTTATTCTTTCATTGTTTTTGTTTATTTTTTTGTGGCCTCCTTATTCTCTTTACTTTCCCTTGAATTTTATTTTTTGTTTTTTCCTTCTTCTGTTTCTAATTTTCCCTCCCCCACTTTTGTTTTTTCTTTCCTATTGTCTACTCTCTTCTCTTTTCATCTTCCTTCCCTGTGGTCTTTCTAAGTTTTTAAAATTTCTTCCTTTCATTTTCTGTCTTATTTCTTTCTCCTATAGCTCCATTTTCTAGGCCCTCTTTTATCTTTTTACATATATTCTTTTTTTGTGGTAGCTGCCTGTTTTTATTTCTTTTTTTAATCTTTTATTATTTTCTGTTTTCTTGTTTGTTTATTTGGTTTTATTTCCTTGAGTGTGTGTGTGTGTGTGTGTGGTGAGGTTCTCCTCTTTCCACCCAACAGGATACAGCAATGGTGTCCATACAGCCCAGTTACAACCAAACCTTCTGCAGTTCTACCCACTGGGCAAGAGCCAATGCCAGCTCCTCTATCATGTGATCAACGATCTACAACAGCCAACAATAGCCAAATCCATCCTAAATTGAGGTACACAAACAGCAAGCAAGAACAGTGTACACACTTCCATTCTCTAACTACACCCACAGGAGACAGTTGGTGAAAGCCCAAGAACATACAATCATCAATTAAACACAAATATGACAACACCACAATGCCTTAGAGACAACAGACAATTTTAGCTCACATGAAGAAACAAGAATGGCTCAAACAAATGACCAAGATGCAGAGCCAGAAAATGTAACTGAGGAAGACTAGACAATGAAACTAACTGAAAAAGAAATTCAAAAGAATGGTATTTAGGTACTATGAAAGGATTCACAAAAAGATCAAGGAAAGCAAGGAGAATATAGGGGGAAAATTAGAATAATTCAGAAAAACACTAAAAGAATAATCAGACAAAATAAATGCAAATTTTGAAACAATACAAAGCCTGCAAATAGAAGTCCAAAAGATTAATACTGGGATTTCAAAAATGGACAATGCATTGAATGGGCAAAAAAGTAGATTCAAAGTAAAGGAAGCCTGAATTAGAGAGCTATAAGATAAATTTCTCAATACCCTTTGGGCTAAAGCAATAGACTGCAAGGTCAGTTTGAGCCATAGGGTTAGTGGTTCAAACTCACCAGTCACTCTTTGGAAACCCTATACAGGGTCGCTATGAGTCAGAATCAATTCGATGGCACTTAACAACATGTATGCTAAAATAATTAGAAAAAGGAATGAAAAAAATCCAAAGAAAGCATAAGAGTTATGTGGGACACCATGAAGGAGAATAACTTAAGGGTAACTGAATTCCAGAACAAGAATAGACAATAAAAAGTACAGAGAAAATTGCTGAAGAGTTGTTTAAAGAAAACTTCCTTAACATTATGAAATATGAAAAGATAAACACACAAAAAGCTGAATGAACCCCAAACAGGACAGATCCCAAAATAAAATCACCAGACATATAATAAACTTTTCCAAAATTAAAGACAAGGAAAGTATCCTGAGAGCAGCTTGGGAAATAAAGAAAAGTTACTTACAAAGGAGAACCAGTAACACTAAGCTCTGATTTCTCAGCCGAAACCATGCAAGGAAGAAGGCAATGGGATGACATATACAAAATTCTGTCTGGGGAGGGAATGCCAATCAAGAATCATACACCCAGCAAAGCTGTTCCTCAAATAAGACAGTGAAATTAGGTCATTTCCAGATAAACAGAAATTAAAGGAATTTATAATAACCAGATCAACTTTACAAAAAATACTAAAGGGTGTTCTTTGGATTGAGAACCAATAACAGCAAACAACAACCTGAGATTACCATACATGAGAATACCACCCAGTGCTGCGTCCAGCTTCGGCTAAAGCAATAGACTGCTTTAATCTCGCCAGATACAGAGAGATTAAACCTGAGTAGGGGCGATGGGAGACTAGAAAGGAAAGAAAGACACAAGACACAAAATGAATTAAGTAAAGTTGGGACCAGGTGGGACACAGAACTCTGATGAAGATACTGCGACCCAGACCAAGTGTAGCAAGTTTATTTTATACACAACTAAAGGGAGGTGCTTGGGGCAGAGTTAAGAGTACAAGAACATCTTGTACTAAAGTGCACGCAGTACGCGGAACTTAAATCAGAAAAATGTAACTAGTGGTAGCTAGACGGAACACAGATTAAAGCAGTTAGAAAAAAAAAAAGCAGTTAGATGTTTTTGCAGACTGAGCTGAAGGTCATGGCTGTGTACAAGGAAAGACGTTCCTTGTCCTCTGAGGCAGCCCTGTAAGTTCCTCAGGGGGCAGCTTGACTTGGGTACAGCCCGAGTTTCTGGACCACAACTGTTTAGTTCCAATTCTTCCGTTAAACTACCTCCAAGTCAGACATCTTCAGTTCAGTTGCTCCCAACAACCCAGGACTCAATCCAGATATGTCGCTCTTGTTAAGTGCCACAGAGTTGTTTCTGACTCATAGTGACCCTGTATAGGGTTTCCAAAGAGTGGCTGGTGAGCTTGAACTGCTGACTTTGTAATTCAAGCTGACACTGCAGTCTAGCTCATTAGCCCCCACACCAGAACTCCTAATCTAGACATGTTAAGTACTGTGGAGTCAGTTTCGACTTATAGTGACTCAGCACAGGGTTTCTGAGGCTGTAAATCTTTACGGGAGCAGAAATCCTCATCTTTTTCCCACGGAATGGCTGGTAGTTTCGAACTGTCAACCTTGAGGTTAGCAGCCCAATTTGTAACCACTATGCTACCAGATCGAAGTATTTAAAATAAAACAAATTTACAAGACTGAAACTAGGGAACCAGAGATCTCAATTTACAATGAATTACAAAGCAATAAGAGGAAATAGTATATAGATACAGAACTCAGCAGAGATGAAGTCAAGTAGATTTCAAGGAAAGCACACTGTTCTAAACAGGGGGGAAAAGAACCAATTATAGGATGGTGATAGTGGTGGTGTGTGCCACTAAGTTGGTTCTGACTCATAGCAACCCTGTATAAGGTTTCCATGGCTGTAAATCTTTATGGAGCAGAAAGCCTCATCTTTCTTCCATGGAGCGACTGGTAGATTAGAATTGCTGACCTTGAAGCTATCAGCCCAGCTCATAATCCACCATGCTACCAGAGCTCCTTAAATTACAGGATAACCTTAAAGAACGCTAATACACTTTCACATCACAATGAAAAAGGAAAATCAGAAATACTTGGTAGACATTAACACAACGGAAGTAAAAAGTTACAAAGTGGACTCAGGGCAGAAAATCATGTGAAACCAAGAAACCAGCAGCATCACAAGAAAAACAAAACACAAACAAAATGACAGTAAATCAACTCATGTTGTTGTTGGTGTTATATGCCGTGGAGTCGGTGCCGACTCATAGCGACCCTGTACAGGGTTTCCAAGGCTGTACATCTTTATGGGAGCAGAAAGCCTCATCTTTCTCCCACGGAACAGCTGGCAGTTTCAAACTGCTGACCTTCTGGTTCACAGCCCAATTCGTAACCACTACGCTATCAGAACTTCTTGAGAATAATAATAAATATGCAAAATACCTCACAACATGAGTGAACCTGAAGGACATTTTTTTTTTTTCTTAAATGTTTTATTGTGAATTATGTGATAGTTTACATGGGAGACCGTTAGTTTTACATGCATTCTATCGTGTATCTTCTCATTGCCATGGTTACAATCCCCTCCATGCATCATCAACCAACCAAAGGGTATACCCTGCAGTCCTTCCCCTGTACCCCCCAGGTCTTCAGCACACAGTCGCTCTCCCTCTCTGGATCTAAAATCTCCAGCTGCTCCATCGCTCCACGTCATCATCTCTGTGGAGGACATTTTTTTCTGAGTGAAATGAATCAATCATATAAGGACACAAAATAGACCACTATTATAAAAAGTTAAGAAAAGATTTTTTTTTCCAGTTCATATATGCAAGGGTTGATTCCAAACAAGACATGTTTAACCAACTCTCTGTGGTCAGTGGATGGCTGCAGGCAAGTTCTTTCAGCGATACACTTGTCTTGTCTGCTTTGTTGTTGTTGTGAAGTGCTGTCCAGTTGATTCTGCCTCGTAGCGACCCTGTATAGGGCTTCTGAGGAGTGGCTGGTGGGTTTGAACCACTGACCTAGTGGTCAGCTGTCCAGTGCTGCTGATCCTACAGCGCCACACAAAAGGCCCGATCCAAATAGTGGCTTCCAAGATCTGGTGAACCAGTTATATTCAAGGCAGAGAGGCCAGCTCAGAAGATAATGGTGACTGATTTTTTTGGATTCCAAAGCGGCAATGTTGACATATGATGATCATGAGGGCTTTAAGGAAGAAATTTTCAGAAAATGGAAAACTGCATTCATGAGAAAAAGTCCAAGAAAGTTATGCTGAGGAATCCTTTCCCATCACAACAATGTCCCTGCTCATTCTTGGAACAAGGGCTGTCCTGTGAGAATTTCATTGGGAAACATTATCGCATCTACTTTCCAACGCTGATCTTGACCCCTTCTTCTAGTTGTCTTCTCTGTGTTTCCCAAACTCATAAACATTGAAAGGGAGTACAATTTGAGTCTTTCAAGGATGCCAAAAGTACCATTTTGACTTGGTATAAATCAAAGAATGTAGAATTTTCAAGGACAGGTTGGTGATTGGTGGTTGTATACCACTGAGTCAATTTCGACTCATAGTGACCCTGTATAGGGTTTCCAAAGCTATAAAGGCTCATCTTTGTCCTGTGCAGTGAGTGGTAGATTAGAATACTGACCTCGTGGTCTCATCACTATGCTTTAGAGAGATGGAAACACCACCTTAGATGGAGAATATGTCAAGAAACATTGTGATATTTTTGCTCAATAAACATAATTTATGGTCTTGTAGAAAAGATTTTCTTGAGAAAAAAAACAACACATTCTATTATGGTTGGGGGTGGGGCAGTGATTATTCATGGGCTAGAGGGTCCAAGAACTGAACAGAAAATTTCAAAGATCAGCTTGAGATGATAAAACCAAATACTATAATAAAATA
>NW_006408691.1:913934-924928 GCF_000296735.1 Chrysochloris asiatica | reverse complement strand
TGTGGCAGCGGTAGTGAGGTTGGCCCAGGATCGGACATTGTTTCGTTCTGCTGTGCATGGGGTCGCTATGAGTCGGTTCTGACTCGATGGCACCTGACAGAGGGTAGATGCTCCTCAGAAACCCTACACAGGGTCACCGTGATTAAGAATTGACTTGACACTTACTGACCAATGGCAGAGGGTGGACACATGATAACATGGGTGTTGGGACTCAGTAATATACAAGAGGGAGGTTGGCAGAGGAAAGATGAAGCTAGCAAGAGACACAGGAAGGACTGCAAGAGGTAAAATGAAGAGAGGTTAAATACTGTTAACTGATGGTGATGCTCTATGGTAAGCACTGGACTGTGAATCACAAGGTCCAGGGTACGAGCTTGCCAGTTACTCCGTGGGGAGACTTTCTGCTCCTATGAAGATTTAAAGCCTCAGAAACTCTATGCAAGGTCAAACAACAACAACTATAGTTGTAATACATGGAGGGGATTGCAGTCATTGTAATGAACCAAGGTATATGATTTGTTGAATGTAAAACTAATGATTTGCTCTCTAAACCTTCACTCAATTCACAACAAAAAGTAAAAAAAAAAAAAAAGATGACATGTCTCATGCTAAGAGGACACACCCCATAAGACCATACCACAACTCAGACCACACTCCACACAGTAAGTCCACATACCACAAACTAAACACACACGATATGTCCATATACAACACTCTAAATAAGATCATGTGCCACATGCTAAGATGACATGCTACACGCTAAGATCACACACTACACACTAAGTGCACACCACACTCTAAGACATCACACCACACACAAGTTCCAAATCACCAAATCACACTATTTCTGAAACTTAAGTCCTCTGCTTATGTGTGTATAGTTATATGAAACCAGTAGTGTTCAAGGTAGAACCATCAGGAGTTCCCATACCCCCCAATGCTACCAGGTGTCCCCATGCTCCCCAGATTACTAGGTATCCCAGCCCCCCAGAATGACCAAATGTCCCTGGCCTCCAGAACAACCAGGTGTCCATTCTGGCCTTTAAGATCACCAGATTGCCTTGTGCCCCCAGGATGACCTATTGTCTCACTAAAACACCAGGTGTCCTCATACTCCATGCTCACTCACTGTCTCGGGTCCCACTGGACAACCCAATATAGCCCTAGGATGATGCAATGGCCTCACCATCCCAAGTGACCAGAGCTCAACTTGGTTCCAAGCTTGAGGCCCTGCTGCCCTTCCCCAGTACAGACTCTGGGTTCCCAACACCACGCCCCAGTCAGTGATGAGGGCCTGGACTCTGAGAAGGGGTGTGGCCATGACCTTTGTGCCTTGGAAGCAAGCAAGCTAGAAGGAGGCAGATGGTCCCTTTGTGGTAACAGGAGGGGAAGTCATGTGAAAAAGAGCTGGCTCCTAGTTTCACCCAGATGTGGGTACAAATCGTGACCTTGTCACTGACCAGCTGTGCAACATGCCCAAATTGTTCAACCTGTCTGAGCCTGTTTCCTCAAGTGCAAGGGCACAAATTCAGAAGTTGGAGCGGCTATGTTGAGTGCGTGGAGACCCAGTCTCTGGCCTCCCTCCACCGGCAGCAGTTTCCCTCTGGAGGTGGGTCTGTGCGCCGTGGACCACAGTGTTGATTGGGGGTGTGTGCTGCCTGGGGAGGCCATCAGTGGGAGTAGAGGAAGGGTTCCTGGGCCCTGTTTGGGTAATTAAAGCTGGAGCAGCATGTGCTTCCCAGTGTCATGGGGTCACAACAGCGAGTGCCAGAAGAGCAATGGGCTGCAAGCCCCCCAGGAAGCCCAGGGGAGGGAGGTGGGCCCAGTGCAGCCCAAAGGAGCTAGAAAGGAGTTGGGGCATGGCTCTCCTGTAGGAGACAAGGTTCCATCAAAGGCAGAGAGACACATGGATCCCTGTCTGGCCAGGCTTGAGTCCGAACTTGGTTTGCAGGAGACATGTAGCCTCAGTGGCCTAAGAATGGCCTAGGTCCCAGTGGACCAAGTCCCCAGAGGACTGAGAGACTGAAGTCCCTATGTTACAAGGCCCAGCTCTGAGCCTGGAGAAACGCCAAGAGGTAACCCCAACACATATGTTTAAGAGGATAGAGGGTCTCCTGCTTCTCCCCTCTCCCCCTACAATGCAGATACTTTCTCTAGTGCCAATGAGGCCAGATGGTTCTTTCTCTCCTCCCCCAGGCCCCTTCCAGTCCCCAGGGAAACAGAAGGTACTGTGGGTGGGGCAGATTGGTATCTTGGCATGAGGCTGGGCATGAGGCTGGACCACACTTGCTGCTCACTGGACTATGGTGAGAAGAGGCGAAGGTGTCAAGAAAGTGGATGAGCACAGCCTTGGCTCCGCTCAGCCCTCTCCGGTCAGCCAGCTGAGCACAGTCCTAAGGTTACTCACTTTGTTCTTAGCAGTGGCAGTATTGGGAGCAGTAAGGGGCTGCTTGGGGACTACTGGTCCCCTGCTGTCATGTGGCAACCAAGCAGGGCACTGCTGTATGATGAACCCCATACTCAGGGGCAGCCTGGAATCAACCATTGGCCTCCACCTGGCCTTGGGGGGTTCTGGGCCAATCTATCTGGAGCTTGAGGGGTCTGTGCACTCGGCACTCATGTGCTGGATCCTGCTGAGGTGAGTGGTCCAGGGGCTCTGTGCCAAGGTGGGTGAAGGGCCTCCTTGGTGTTCCTGAAAGCCTTGCCCACTTTGCCACTTGGCAAGTTGCTCTGCCACTTGGATCATATGATCCAATGGTGCTTGAAGTGTCAGTAGCAGACAGCGATGCAGTTTGGAGTCTGGGGCAGGCCCCTGTTGGTGAATCACAATGCAGACCCTTAGGATTTTGGAGCCAAGTCCTGTCATCCTCCACAGTTAACTACTCTTCTTTTGCGGAGCACCTTTTGGCTTGTTACTGGGCCTTAGAAGATACTGAATGCCTAACCATGGGCCACCAAGTCACCATGCAACTGAAGCTGCCCATCATGAACTGGGTGTTGTCTGACCTACAGAGTCCCAAGGTTGGACGTGCACAGCAGCACTCCGTCATTAAATGGAAATGATATATAAGAGTGGGCTCCAGCAGGATCTGAAGGCATACAGAAGCTACATGAAGAAGTAGCTCAAATGCCCATGAGACCACTCCTGTCACATTACCTTTCCTTTCCCAGTCTGCTCCCATGGTCTCATGGAGAAGTCCATAGGATAAGTGGACCAAGGAAGAGAAAACCTGTGCTTGGCTTACAGATGGTTCCGCATGATATGCAGACATCACTTGAAAGTGGACAGCAGCAGCACTACAGCCCCTTTTGGGAACGTCCCTGAAGGACAGTGGGAAGGCCAGTCCCCCCAATGGGCAGAATTTCAAGCAATGCATCTGGCTTTTCACTCCCCCCCCCCAAGTTTTTATTGTGAATTATGTGATAGTTTACATGAGAGAACATTAGCTTTACATTCATTCTATCGTATATCGTTTCATTGCAATTATTACAATCCCCTCCATGCATCATCAACCAATCAAAGTGTATACCCCACTAGCCTGCCCCTTGGTCACCAGCACACAGCCTCTCTCCCTCTCTGGGTCTAGAGTCCCCAGCCATTCCATCTCTCCATGTCATCATCTCTGCCTCCATCTCTGGCATCACTGTTTCTCTGGGTAGGGTCCCACACTCCATTCTTCTCCCTTGATGGTCCCAGGGACCTCTGCTCCTGGACTGCAAAGTCAGCCACTCCCCTTTTGCTACAAAAGGTCTACCTTTACATTTCCAACCCTCACAGTCAGTCCTGACAGCATTTATTCACTATTGTATCATAAGAGACCTATCCCCATCTCCTTTCATTCCCCTCCCCACCCCCAGACAGATTAGATACTACTTCATGGAGATTCTACCTTCCTCTGCGCCCTCTGGATCTAGGCTCCCTCTTGAAAGCTTGTAAGCCAGTCACTTCTTGCCTTTGTAGCCCCCCCCCCCCATTTTGGGTAGCCAATGTCCATGTTGCCCATCCCTGTCTACCCTACTTACCAAGGGGGTGGGAATGATCCTCGCTGTAAAGACTTGTTCCCTCTTTTGAGCTACTGCATCCATAGGTGTAGGTCAAGTTCATCAAATTGTATCAGATTACTCTTTTTTCCTTCGTCTTTCTTCTTCTAGTTGAGCTCTGATCATCCACTGGCTGTTCACTTTGCTTGGAAAGAGAAGTGGTAAGATGTACAACTATATACTGATCCATGGGCTGTTGCCAATGGTTTAAACGGATCGTTAGGGACTTGGAAGGAACATGATTGGACAATCGTTGAAAAGGAGCTGTAGGAAGAGGTATGTGGCTATACCTCTCTGAATGGGCCAAAAAAGTGAAGATATTTGTGTCTCATGTGAATGCTTACCAAAGAGGTGTCTCAGCAGAGAGGATTCTAACAATCAAGTGGATAGAATGACATTCTGTGGAAACTAATCCTCCTCTTCAGATTTGCCTTCCCTGTATGCATGCTTCTGCTCAAACTACCATTCATGCCTCTTCTGTCCTCATGGTATCTCACACAGCATTGCGTCAGATCAAGGGACTCACCTCACAGCAAATAAAGTGTGGCAATGGGCCCATGCTTGTGGCATTCTCTGGTCTTACCATGATCCTCATCATCCTGAAACAGATGACTTGATGTTGTTGTTGTTGTTAGGTGCCATCAAGTCGGTACTGACCCATAGCGACCTTATGCACAGCAGAATGAAACACTGCCTGATCCTGGGCCAACCACACTACTGTTGCCACTCTTGAATCCATCAATGCGGCCACTTGGCCAATCCATCTCATTGGGGATCTTCCTCTTTTTCTCTGACCCTCCACCTTACCAAACATGATACTTGATAGAACTGTGGAATGGCCTCTGAACACACAATTATGATGTCAGCTATGTAGCAGTCTCTTGCAGGGTTAGGGCAATACTCTTCAGGAGGCTGTATATGATTTACAGCAAGTGTCCAATACATCGTGCTGTTTCTTCAACAGCTGGGATGCATGGGTCCAGGAACCTAGGGGTGGAAATAGGAATGGCACCACTTATTATTACTTCTAGTGTTCCTCTCAAAAACATTTTGCTTTCTGTCCCTGTGATCCTATGTTCTTGGGACTGGACCTGTTATTTTCAAAAGGAGGGATATTTCCACTTGGGAGAAACTGATTCCATTGAACTGGAAGTTTAAAAATGCCCCCTGTCCTCTTTGAGCTCCTTATTCTTCTGGATCAACAGGCAAAGAAGTGAGTTACTGTATTGGGTGGTGTGATTTAGCCTTATTACCAAGGGGACCCTGGACTGTCATTATATAACGGAAGGAAAGAAGAATGTGTACAATCCAGGAGATGCCTTAGGGTGTACGTCTCTTAGTACCACCATGCCCTGTGTTCAAAGTCAATGGTTAGCTACAGCAACCTGATTCTGACATGACTACTAACAGCCCAGACCCTTCAGGACTGAAGGTTTGAGTCATCCCACCAGGCAAAGAACTACAACCAGTTGAGGTCCTTGAAAAGGGAATATGGAATGGGTGGTAGAAAAAGAGAGTTTAAAATATCAGCTGTGGCCATGTGACCAGTTACAGAAACAAGGAGTATAATTGTAACAAGTATTTTTTTCCTTGTATGTGTGCATCAAAAATTTTTTTTCATTTACAAAATGCAAGATGTAAATGGGATTATTACATTTTTGGTTGTATATGTGTTAGTTGTATCATATTAGGCACAGGTATGACTTTATAATTGTCTTTATTTATAAATTTCATATGGTTTAAGGACATATATGGAATCCTGGTGTAGTGCTGTGGGATAATGCGCTGGACTGCAAGGTCGGTTTGAACCACAAGGTTCAAGCTCACCAGCCACTCCTCAGAAATCCTATACAGGGTCACTATGAGTTGGAACCGACTCGACAGCACTCAACAACAACAACAAGTAGATGTATACAGGTGTCAAGTTGACAAGGGGTGGTGTGTGGTCAGTTTTGCATCAACTTGACTGGGCCAGGATTTTCAGTGCTTTGACAGTTGAGATGTATTGTTGTTGTTGTCAGGTGCCATTGAGTTGGAACCATGCAGAGCAGAACGAAACAATGTCCGATCCTGGGCCAACCTCACTACCGCTGCCATGCTTGACGCCATCAATGATGCCACCTAGCTGATCCATCTCGTTGGGGGTCTTCCTCTTTTTCTCTGACCCTCCATCTTACCCAGCATGACATCCTTCTCCAGCGACTGTTCCTTCCTGACATTATATTAGACCTAATATAATGTAATGACGTGTATGTGACATCTGCTCCGAGTAGCCAATCAATTGAAAGGAATTTTCCTCAGGGGTGTGGCTTGTTCCCAATATAATGGACACTTGCTGCTTTCTGCTGGATCTGGATCTTACATTTGGCTCCTCATCATGACTTGAGCCAGTGGCTTGTTTTGTGACCTGCTTAATCCCGAGAGTCATCAGCACCCTGCCATTTTATCTTCTGAACCTGCCTTTCTGGTACCTGATTTTCTGATCTTTGTTCATCTGACCTGCAGACTTGGCACTTGCCAACCTCTACAGTTGTGTGAGTCTTTTCCTTGACATAAAACTCTCTTTATATAGATATACATAAGCTTCATTAGTTAATCTTCTTTAGAGAAAACCCTATAGCAAGTCAATGATTCAAGAGACATCCCAACCCTGCCTGATTAACATAAAGGACACCTCACTCCCCAATGGGATCATAATTACAGGCATAGACACATCACAAAATGGAGGATAATGACATCACTATATGAGTGCCAACCACTGAAAATCATGGCCCAGTCAAGTTGACACATAAGCCTTAACACAAACCCTGTATAGGGTTTCTGAGGAGCAGCTTGTGAGCTTGAACTGCCGACCGATCTTGCAGTCCAGCGCATTAACTCACAGTGCCACACCAGGACTCCCTTATTTGCATAGTCTCACCCAATCACTAGGAACGTTGGTGGTGCTGTAGGATACGCACTGGATTGCTAACTACAAGGTTGGTAGTTCAAACCCACCAGTTGCTTTGCAGGAGAATGATGAGACTTTCTGCTTCCATAAAGATTCGGAAGCCTTATACAGGGTTGCTATGAGTCCCAACCAACTTGATGGCACTTAACAACTCAATCATTGATGGGAGTCACAAAGACTATGGTTAATAGAGCCATATTAAGTAATTCAAGGAGCTCTGGTAGCATAGTGGTTACGAATCGGGCTGTGAACCGCAAGGTCAGCAGTTCAAAACTACCGGCTGTTCCGTGGGAGAAAGATGAGGCTTTCTGTCCCCATAAAGATTTACAGCCTCAGAAACCCTGTACAGGGTCGCTATGAGTCAGAAGCGACTCCATGCCACATAATAACATTAAGTAATTCATTTCACCACAGAAATAGTCTCCTCAGGACCCTCTCAAGCTCCTGCCAGGACATCATTCCCCATGAGATGGGATGGGGAGCATGCATAGAAGCAGAAGCCCCTGATCTGCCCTCTTCCTTGTTTGTGCTTTATGGGTGGGTGTGGATTGCGTGTGCACCTTGTGCCTATACTCCCAGTGCCCCCGATGACCCCCATACATAGCTTTCTATGAGTTAAAATGAGCACCACTCACTCTTCCTGGAGGTGATGGGCTCTAGGTGGGAGGAGAGCCTCAGGCCAAGAATGCTTTCAGGGCAGGAGTCTGGGGCAAGGACTGCCTCATGGCACTGTGTACACACACACAGGGAGGCACACAGGCTTCTTCTGGGCCCTGAGTCATCTCGTTGGGAGATCTTCCTCTTTTTCTCTGAGCCCTCCACCTACCAAACATGATACTTCATAGAACTGTGGAATGGCCTCTAAAGATACAATTATGATGCCAGCGAGGGCTCAGGGCTCCATGGGCTCAGGGGCCAGGGTGACTGCTGGTCTAGTCACACTCTGCCACTGACCAGGTAGACAGTCAGGCCTTCATTGTCCATAAATTGTCACATGGTCAGCCACCTCATACCAGCCCAGGTTAACTCCTGGAGGAAGTGGGGTTGAAGTAAAGGTGAATTCAAAGCCTACTAACTCGGCTACTGGGGAGTTCACAGGGGCAGAGGCCTCCTGGGACAATGTGTGGAAGCACCCTAAGTCCCTCGCTTGGTCCTATTCCTGGCTGTATTTCACAGCAGTGGTTATAGGTTCACCTGAGCAGCTCTCCCCTTTTCCGGTCATCAACTGACCATTCACCCAAACCTCCCTGTATCGAGTCAGATGGTGAGGACATTAAAGGACAGATGCTTTCATGCTTGGCGCTCTCTGCCCTGGGGAGGCAGGAGTCCATGGATAAAGCCAGCAAGTGACATCCGGGAGGGGCCCCAAGGAAAATAATGAGTTTAGCATGCAAAGATGGGGCAAGGGAAGACGTTAGGGTGTGGTCATGGGATGCAAAACATTCACACAGGTGTTCACACATGTCCCTGAACAAAGGAAGTTGTTAAGTCCATCTGTACACAGGACCCACAGTCAACCCAAGGCTCTGGCAGGGGTAGGGGTGGTCAGGCTAGATGGGCCTGAGCTGGGAGATGTGAGCTTGACCTAAAGCTGGTCTGAACTGGGTAGCCTGTCCAAGTCCAGGGCTGTGGCTATATTCACTACAGCCAAAGTCTCACCCTGTGACATGGGAACCATTATCCTCTCCTCCCTGAACACCCCTTCCCCTCGCAGGCCACTTCCCCACTCAGCCCTGAATCAGATGGCTGGTAGTTGGCTGTGCCTCTCCCCCTACCCCTACTCGCCTAAGGCCAGGGAGGGGACCGTGGGAACAGAAAACAAGTTCAGTGCCAATGTCCACTGGCTCACAATGACCCTATTCACCAGCCGGGTGGAAAACTTGGCGGGCAGGGAAACAGTGGAGTATTCTTACTAGCACATTTTCCCCACAAAAGTTATGGGACTGTGTAGACAGTCCTGTAGTTATGGGGCAGGTTTGCCAGCAGGGCTCCAAGTCCCTCGGTGGCAGTCCAGAACTGGACTTCTATGGGTCCTGAGAGGGTGGTGGTGGTAGTGTGCCGTGGAGTCGGTTCCGACTCATAGCGACCCTGTATAGGGTTTCCGAGGCTGTAAATCTTTACGGGAGCAGAACGCCTCATCTTTCTCCTGCGGAACCGCTGGTAGTTTCGAACTGTTGACCTTGAGGTTAGCAGCCAGACAGACTCGTAACCACTAGGGGGAAGGATTAGTCACTGAAGGGATGGGTGGCCTCAGTGCTTTCCCGTTAAATGGGAACAAGACTCCGGGTCCCTAATCTAGACTGGACTGATCCTGGGAAAAGTGTTCGGAGTGAGGGTCGGGGTTCCCTTTCATTGGGAGTACTCCTGGGAACTGCGCCTCTAATCCGGCAGCTCTCTGCAGAACAGGAAGCTTGGAGGGAAGCTTGAGAGTGGGGCTGTGGGGCCTCCACCGGCCGCTCACTGTGTCTCCGCTGGCAGCGTCTGACTGCCTGAAGGGCGCTCCGGTTGCGGGAAGCGAGCCCTGGCATCCGGCCCGCGAAACCGCGGCCGGCCGCGTTCAAATGCCCAGACTTTAAGATTGCTGTCGCGCCATATCTCGAGGCTGTAACAGTGAAACGAGGGAACAGTCCGCCAGCGCTGCCTAGAGCGGCCACCCCCACACCCCGGAAGCGGAAGTGCAGTCGGTCCCGCCCCGTGAGCGACCATCTTGGAAGCTAAAGCGGCGGCGGCGCTGTGGCGGGTGCGGTGGGCTAGGTCCCAGCGCGGCGGCGGCTCTTTCTGGCGCGGGCCCGACTCTCCCGCACCCTGCTCTGGCCTCCACCACGGCGAGCCTGAGCGCGGCGGCGGCCCACGCGTGGCGACGGGGAGAGGTAAGCGCGCGCGACATGGGCCTGAGCCGGGGCCTCGGACTGCTTGTCCACCCGGCTGGAGCGGCGCACTGGGGGCGTGGGGCCGCGGGGCACCGCTTGATCTGGCTGCCGGTCCGCCGCGTCCCCGCCTGCGCCCACGGGAACTCTGGACTCGGAGAGTCGGTACATGGAACTCAAAGTCGGTTACAGCGGATGCCCGGGCCCCGGACGGGTGGCCCGCCGGCTAGTTTGGGGATTGGATTGAGTCTCCTGAGTATAAGCTTTTCCGTTAAGTAGGACACGTGCAGTTTGCTATCTCCAGGACGAGACAGCATTGGTCTTGGTTGGTAAATACACCCCGGGACTCCGTGCTCTGGCGGGGGTGACTGCCGTTTGACCGCCGTCGCTTCCCCGCAGTACTGTTAGAAATTCAAATTGCTGTAAATCCCAATACTGCTGAGGATGCCCAGGGTCATGCCCCCGGGAAAGTAGCCGAGACCGAGAGGGAAGCCGGAACCTGGCCCTACAGCCTGGTGACCTGCCTGGTCCCTCATTCCCCAGCTGCTAATTGGACCCAGCCTCTGATCACGTGTTACCTCCGGCCTCTGTTCCCATCAATAGCCCTTCTGCTTTCTGGCCACTTGCTGAGCCCTAGGGATAAGACAACACCTCTGCTTCCAGTTGAAAGCACGAAAGCAACCCAAGATTTATTTGTAGGTGACAGCGTTATAGGGTTCTTATCGAGGGAGCGTGCCACGGCTTCAGTGGGAGGGAGTTTGGGAGTGTCACATCATTGACAAGCCCGGTGGGCAGACTTCTGCCTTGTGGGCTCTGGGTGCCTGGACGTTGCAGTGGTTTCTGGGACAGCAGCCTTGTGGTGGGTTGCCCCCTTCAGGCCTGCTTTTCTCCAGGTGTGAAGCAATTTTGGTGGAAGAGGGCGAGGCTTCTGTGAGTGTCCTGGGCTCTGGGTATGTGTGTATGTCATGTGGCCAAGGTGTCATGCCACACCATCACCTGAGTTCTGAGGACTCAGTGTGGGAGTGAGGTGCTCTGGGGAAAAGGACACAGGCTGAGTTGGACAGCAGAACACGTGGGGGTGTGGTTGGGCTGTTTTCCCCCCATCCTGTGATACTTATCAGTGCTCTGCACCCCCC
>NW_006408691.1:883894-912724 GCF_000296735.1 Chrysochloris asiatica | reverse complement strand
AGGACTTTGCAGAGGAGATGACAAACCAGAACTGTGTGGGGCAAGTTATTCTGACTTGAGTGTACGAACCAGAACAAGATTGGAAAAATCTGGAAGCTGGGAGATCAGCTGTGAGGTGGATGTGGTCTTGAGCACAATTGGAGTGGGAAGGGGAAGAAGGGTGAAGGGAGGACCAGGCCCACCCTCTGGGTCTTGGGAACAGGTGAGCAGGCTGTTGTGCCCCTCAGGCTGGCATTCTCTTCAGGGAAACTGACTAGAAGAGTGCTGTGAAGAGGGAGACGTACCAGGTGAAAGGGCCAGGAGTCCAGAGACTTGCTGATCAGGGGTACAGAGGATTGATGGAAGGGGGGAAAGGAACCAGAATATGGCCGTATGTGAAACTGCAGGTATGCAGGCCCTGTGGCCAGAGAGAGAATGACCACCAGGCTGTACTGACCAGGAGGTCCAGATGGGGATCCTGGTACTGATGACCAGAGCACACTGTGGGGCATTGGGGAGTACTGAGTGGCAGGGGGTGGGGGCACAGGGAGGAGAGGCCAGCATTGAGGTGGCAGGAGGTCTGCAACAGCCAGTCTGGGGCAGGCCATGTTGCTGATCCCTGCTCCTTCCTTCCTTTGGTCCCCACATGTCCCTGCATAGCTCTGTCCTCTGCCATGTCTGAGTGGCAGTTTTCACACTTTATTTTTAGCAGCAGAGGAGTTTTTCCTTTCTACCCTAGATTACAAGAGACTCCAGTGTGTAAAACTCTCTCCCATCATTGTTCTTCTTGTCAGCCTCTGGAGTGCAGCTGAGGGCCCTGGGTTGTCCGATCCAGGCCACTGCCTCACTCCTGACTCAGGATACTGTCCTGCTAGTGCTGTCCCATCTGTCTGCCTGTCTGTCTTCTGCTGAAACACCACGGTGACCTTTCTAACAGAAGACTTGACCCAAGACCCTCTTGGGCACATCAGCACCTCAAGGGAGAGGTGCAGCCCCCACGGGGTGAACTGGGCCCTGCCCCCAAGCAGCCGAAGCCCAGTCCTGGTGTCTGCTATGGCACTGAAACGCTGACCAGTTTCACAAACACCTGAGACTCCATCTTCCATGACCCCGAGCAGGCCTCAGTCTTTCAGGGCTTACTCCTTAGAGGGGTTTCTGCTCTGTTCCCCATCCCTTCTGCCTGTGACCATCATGTACTTTTGGACAGCGTGTTCAGGGTGTCAGGACCCATCAGTGTGGCCTCACACACAGCGCTGGGCAAATGCAAACCTGCTTCACATTGGGGCTAGCCTTAGCACCATCATTCTCTGCGTGCGTGTGCACACACATACGCGTACACGTGCACACACATACACGTGCTCAGGACCCTTTCCATCTTAGGTCTAACAATTCCACTTAAGTTCTTCCAAGGCAATGGAGGAATTGCAGTGTGTGTCATACTTATTTCTCTGTCTGGTCTCTGCCAGGTGCTCTAAATCTCTATTGCCTAATGAAGGTGGAGATGGAGGTCTGAGACCAACAAGGAGGGCACACAGGGGTGTGTGAGGGGTGGAGGTCATTGGTGGGTGGTCAGGGCACTCCTTGAGGTTTTGGTCCTGGGTGACTGACATGAAATGTGTATGTTAGGATCTAGGGGCTTGATGAATGCTAATAAAGAAACGACTTTAGAAAATCAACCATGGTACAGCGCTTCTCAGGTGTGGGGAGGTAGACCTCCTGCTCTTTGTCACCTGTCCACTTCTTCTTTACAGATGAGCAGCACCAGCAGTAAGAGAGCTCCGACGACGGCCACCCAGAGACTGAAGCAGGACTACCTTCGGATCAAGAAGGACCCGGTGCCTTATATCTGTGCTGAGCCCCTCCCTTCAAACATCCTCGAATGGTGAGGGCCTGCACCCCCACACTGGCGGTCAGTGCTGGGCTCCTGCCTGTCTTGCTGAGTGGGCCTGGCATTCCCAGTCTCGGTGTGAGTGAGCACTGTGAGGACTGCCCACTCTTGGTCGTCTTCAAAGTGGACAGCACAGAGAAATAGGGACAGCCTCCAAGAGAAGATCCTGGTCTAGGACACTAGAGGGGGGCTTTGGGGTGTGCAGGCCTCGTAATGGGTGGGGTCTCATCACTGTGGGTCAGTTCAGACCTGGGGGCACTAATTCTTAAGGGGAGAAGCTACATTTTCATATGACTATCCCTCCCTCTCCACAGTTTGGCTGCCTCACACAGAGTAAGTCTTTCTGGCTGTGCCTAGCCATGCTGTCTGGAGCATTTGTGGCACAGGGAGGCAGGGTCTTCCATGCCAGCTTTGGGCACAGGTCGGGCCCCTGTCCTGGGGCAAAGGAGTGGGGGTTACGAGACTTGCCAGATCAGGACTTGATGCACCAGGGTTGTTGGTGACTTTGTGAGCAAGTGTGAGGTAGAGATATTATCAAACACTTCTTCCTTGGGTGAGAGGTATTTTGATCTTAAAAAAAAAAAAACAGAAACGAATTTCTCTTTTTTAATTCCAGAAGAGAGGCGTAACTGAATTGAAGAATTGTATTTTAGGTCAGCTAGATATTTAATGATATGGGTACTCTTTAGTTGGTATGAAAGAGTTTTACCTTGGAAAGGCAGAAGGGGCCCAGGTGAGCAGGCTTATCTTCTCCTTGATTTGCTGAAACCCTCTTTCTGTAAAGACTTGTCCCTCTCTGCAAGTCTATGGTAAGGGGCTCCTAAGAGCACCCCCAAGTTTGCTGGTTGGTTGGGAGGACTCCCAGGACTCAGCAGAGTCACCTCTGTGGCTAGAAGCCATTGCAGTAAAAGGACACAGAGCAGACTCAAAAGGCAAATGGGGAGACACCAGGGTCGCTTCCCCTTGGGATTACAGAGGACCAGCTAATTCTCCAGCACTCACTGTGATGATAACTGTGAACGGAGTCGCCACAGGAGACTCAGCAGCGCCCAGTGGTTTTACTGGGGTCTGGCCAAGCACCCTCTGCTTGGCCCTAGAATCCCAGACCTGGCATAAACCACAGTTTAGCACAATGGGCCACTTATGTTGGAGAGACTTGGGGGCACCCTCCCGAGTTCCATGTTCCTAGACTTCAATCAGAGATCCACCTGGTACACAGGCCTTTCAGAGGGTGGTGGTCAGGCCCACGATGAAGAGGAGCGTTTTTCTAGAAGTGGACTGTTTTGATCTCTTGTGGACCTCAGAGCAGGTGGTCCACGTCTCCTCCCTTGCTCTTTTGGACTGTGCCCCTCACTTGTTCTAGTGCAGTGGCACAGGTGGAAAAGCTGCACTAGTCTTGTGCGAACGTGTGTGTCCTGGGAGAGAGGCAATTAACCTCAGTGACAGCGGGGTCTGTTCTCTGGGATTTCATTTTGGTGCTTTTCTGTTTTGTTTGAAAACCATAAAGCTTAAACATCCCTTGGCCTAAAGGCCCATTTCTCAGCAAGGGAGGGGTTGGTGTCCAGACACTGTAGCCCCAGCTCTGAGTCATGCAGACCCTACTTGGGGTTAGCTGTTCACACATGTTGACTTAGTGAGGATCATGGATTCGCCTGTCCCTTGTGCTCGAGGACAGTTGCTTGGGGTCCTCCTTAGCTTTTCCAGGCACATCCACACCAGTGCCCTCATGCCAGCCACGCCCACCTTCATTCTTATCTACGTGTGTGGCATTTAAGCACATTGGAAAGTAGAAAATTCCAAGTACATTGAAGAATGTATAATGATGTTTGAGATTAACTTCAGATTTTGATAGATGTTAATGCTTAGAGGAGATCAGTTTCTTGAGTACTGTGTTTTGGGGAGCAGCAGTGCTTTCTGGGAACCTTAGCAATTCAGCTCTGAGGTGCTGCTCTGGAATGATGGGAGTGTCCAGAAATGGCTACCCTATGGCACGGAGGCCACATCCTGTCGCTTGTCTGCTTAGTCTGGTTCGTGTTGGAAAACCCAGCCTCAGAGTACACATAGGTTCTAGTGAATTTACTGTCCCCAGATGTCCTGGTGTGGCACAGTAGAATAAGCACTGGACTACTAACCACAAGGTCGGTGGCTCAAATCCACCACCTACTCCTTAGAAACCCTGTACAAGGTCACTAGGAACCGGAACTGACTCAACAGCACTTCACAAAATAAGAAATGTCAAGTAATGTTTTCTCTTCTTCAGGCACTATGTCGTCCGAGGCCCTGAGATGACTCCTTATGAGGGTGAGTATTTGAATCTGGTCAAGAGAGCTGGGGACGGTCCTGCGTTGTATTTCTAGTAGACCATGCTTGTGTATATCCCATTTTTACAAATCACTGTCTTTTTGTCCGAGATGTGTGTTGGACTTACATGGAGTTTACTTTGATTGGTAGAATTGTAAGTCACCGTATTTTCCCTGGCCCCAGACGTCAGCTGGAGTCGGCACTGGGGAGACCAGATTAGGGTGAGCACATGTGATGCAATGTAGTCTTCTGCCACCTCCCAGGACCGAGGTGTGTGCTGTTTAAGGAAGGAAGGTGTGCTGCCTGGTCCCTGGGCACGCACTCCCATCTCAGGTCATCTTGTCTACACTGGATGTAGACAGCACATCCGAGGCACAGGAAGACCAAAGAGCCTATCAGCCTGGGTCCTGCTGCCAGGAGGCGGTTGTTTTGGGTGCTGTCAGCAGGGGCTGCCTGTCGCCAACCAGAGCTCTCCTACTGCCATGGCTTCTAGGGACTTTGGAACTGTTATTTGTGAGCCTGTACTGGTTTTCAAAGCATCAGCAGGGCCTGTGCCATCCTTGGAGTTCTGGACCCAGTAGGGAGAAATGGGCCAGGGACACTGTCTTGGAGAGTAAGCCCAGGGCAGGGCTGCCAGCTGGCCAGCACATGGGTCCTGACCTCAGGGGTCAGGTATACCTGCCTCCATGTGAGAGCACTGCCCAAGATTTCATTTGAAGAGTTCCGCTGCTAGAGGGCCAGCAGGAAGACTACTTTGGGCCCTCAGAGGAGAGTTGTGGCCTGGTGCTCTTTCATAAGCACGGTGCCAAATGGATCAGTACATGACATGTTTTGTGGGTTTTTTTCTTTTTTAAAAAGTTTGTATTGTGATTGAGTGATAGTTTACATGGGAGAACATTGATATTTACACCATCATTTCATTGCAGTAATTACAATCTCTTCCATTAATCATTTTTCAACAGTACTATTTGCTTCTATTCTCTCTGGGGTTTTTTTTCTGGGGTGGGGGTGTGTACAGAGACACTCTGGGGTATGTGTTATTTTTTACAGTGTGAGGGGGCTTTTTGTGTGCGTGTTTTTTGTGTGGCAGTCCTTCTTTTTTTTTTTTTTGATTTTTTTGGCGGTCCTCTTTTGTGTTGTTGCTTCTTTTGTTTGGGTTCCCCCTTTCCCTTTGGGTCTTCTCCCTTGATGGTCCTAGGGTCCTCTGTTTCTGGACTGAAAGATTAACTACTCCCCTGTTTTCTTTACAAAACTTCTACCTTTACTACCTTTACAGTTGTGACAATCACAATTAGTCATGATAACAATTACTCGGTATTGAATCATAAGAATCTTATCTCCATCTCTTTTCACCAGACCCATCTAGACATGATGAAAACTATTAAGTGGGGACTCAACCTTCCCCCACACACTCTTAAACTCCCTCTTGAAAACTTGTAAGCCAGTTGCTTTGTGCCTTTATCATCCCCTTATTTTAGATAGCATGGTGCTATGTGCTAATGCTTCAGACTGCAAAGTTTGAACTGCAAGGTCAGTGGTTCAAGCTCACCAGCTGTTCCTTGGAAACCCTATACAGGGTTGATTTGGGTCAGAATTGACTCGACGGCACTTAACCACAACAGCAACAATGTCTTAAGTTGCCCGTCCCTATCAACCCTGTATACAGAGGAGATAGGATTGATACTTGATGGTGATGACTCCTTCCATCTCAGCTGGTATTTTGAGCTACTACATCCGTAAGTAAGGAGCTTTGGTAGCTTAGTGGTTATGAGTCATGCTGCTAACCTCAAGGTCAGCAGTTTGAAACTACCAGCGGTTCTGTAGAAGAAAGATGAGGCATTCTGCTCCCGTAAAGATTTACAGCCTCGGAAACCCCGTGCAGGGTCACTATGAGTCGGAATCGACTCCACAGCACACCACCACCACGTCCATAAGTATAAGTCAAGTTCATCAAATTGTAGTAATTTACACTCGTTTCTGTTATCAAAAATTGTTGTTTTTATCTTACTCTAGTCAAGTTCTGATCATCCAGCTATCAAGGCTAGGTCAAATGGGTACTATCTGCAAGTTTGGGCATTCTTGTGTATCTCTCCTCACTTCATGTCAGCTGGATGCTTCACTCTCAGCTCTAGCCCTCCGTGGCTTTGTCCTTGTCCATGGGCTCAGGAGTCCCTAGGTCTCACCTCACTTTGGACCAACCAGCCCTTCCTCTTCTCTCTCTCATCTCCAGGTCAACGGGAATCTATGGAACATGGTTGAACTCAACCCATTTCTTCATTGCTGCCTTTCTCCCTTTTGCACTCACCAGTAGACCAGTGTGGTCGCCAGCAAGCTTACATGCGAGCTTGTGTGTTCCCTTTGAGTTTCAACCTTAGAGGAGGGCTTAACCTGAAGGGGCTTGACGGTTTGCCTTGATGGCTCCCTAGCAAACAACTTGTTTGTTCTTGTAGTAGCCAATTAGACTGCCAATTTTGATTTGGATTTTTCCTGCTGATCTTTCTTTCAAGAAGTATCTTTTGTTGCTCTAGCTGTTCCAGGTTGATCTGCTTGTCCTTTCTAGTGGGAATGCCCCACCTCACAAGGTTCTGGATGGGGCTCAGGATTCTACCTAAGATCCTATACACTTCAAAGACTCCACAAGAAGCCTATTTCACTGGGCAAGTTCTAGAACCCCTTTTAGGTATTCTAATCAGTTACAGGCTGAAAATGGGCTTACAAGCTTTCTGTAATCATGTTTCCTGATACTCCTTTCTGTCCCACTCAAGTGTCTACTTTATAGAAGTAGGCAAGGGAAAGTAATATTCATAAGACAGTCAAACATCTTAACATTATTTCCCCTCTTTAGACTATGCCTCAATCCCTGTATCTCAGAGCCCTGTTGTTCCAAGGTTGAGTGTACATCACTGTTTACTTCTGTCCAATTTAGTCCCCATGCAAACCTGCCTCAGTGTTCTCCTATCTACCTGTTCTTCCACTCCTCCCCAACACCTGAACTATGACGTGTCTGGTCTACCCTGTCATGCTGTGTGATTTTGGATGTGACTATCCTGCGTGATTCTGGGATGACTTACCTTAGGGAAACGGAGATGGCAGACTGGAGACCTGCAATGGGTGACGTCCTGGCATCTTTTAAAATACTGGCAGGTTGAGCACAACAGCTGGTGAGAGCTCATGGCAGACAGTGCTTCCCTCAGGGTCTTGTAGACCAGGCTAAGACGGGGTGGACCTGGGTTTCACGGAAGTTTGTATGATGACACAGAACTGTTTCTAAGTGTGTACTCAGTGGAGCAAAGGTGAGGGAGAGACACCAGAATCAACAGTGCCCATGGCCGGGGCGGGGGTAGGTGGCTGGCTTTTAAGTGTTCTTCTTCTTTGTGGATTTTGGTATTATCCAAATAAGTAGTGGATTTTTACTCATTTTGTAACCAGACACCCTCTCCTAAATCACCACACCTGCTAGAGTGTTGATGGCCAGGGTGCTGTTGGAGGTGAACTTTGACACCGGGAAGACACATAACTTGTACACATATGTACACACGTGCACGTCCCACACATGTTGCTGTTTGCAGGGCTTGGCCCTGTCAATGTGAGCTGGCTGTGGGGCTGCATTTGGACGAGCTCCAGGTGCAGCCTGTGTGCTGCAGAGGTGAGCAGTCTGGAGTAGGAGTCTGTCGCCCTGAGCAGCCAGCTGGAGTCTGGATTGATTTTTATGGGTGGTGCTCCTGGGACTTGCTAAGGGACTGGATGTGCTGCGGGACAGAGTCATGAATGAGGCTGAACCATTGAATGATGGTGGAGTTACTCATTGATGAGAACCAGGTCTGGGCAGGGCACTAAGGGGTTCAGGGCTTGTTGGGTATCTGGGGCAGTGCCGAGGGGACAGTCAGACCAGGGAGGCTGGTGTAGGGAACAGACATCCAGAGTGGAGGTTAATGGGACATGACCGATAGGACACAGGGTCCCCAGGAGAGTGGACTGGAGTGGGTGGGGGCCAGCAAAGGGGAGGACGGGGCCAAGCAGGCAAGAGCCTTGTGACAGCTGAGCAGGGAGAGCCCATTGAGGCATGGCAATGAGGCCTCAGGTGAAGGGGCAGATAGCAGGGAGGACAGCCCAGGTGATCAGAGGTGGACAGAGGCCTTGTTGGTGGGCTGAGGAAACTTACAGAGAGGAGAGAACCCCTGTGCTGGGTAAGGGTCATGTACCACCAAACCGACTTCCTGGAGCACTGATCATATAGGAAGGGCTCATTGGGATCTAGGGGTGAGGAAGAGGGCTACGTCTAAGGAGTAGACGTAGACGTGGGCCATCTCTTCTGATCAGAAGGGAAGTACATGAGGAAGGAATTGGAGGGAGAAGAGGGTATAGTAGCTGTGGGTGGTCTTCTTGGACCTGGGGTCCTGCCTACCCGATGGGGCTGGTTTGGGGGGACTGTGCTGTTATGAACAGTGTGGTGTGGAGGTGGGCTTTGGAGTGAGTGCTAGAGAATGATCGGTACAGACGGGGCCTGTCTTCCACGTGTGAACATGGTAGGGGACAGGGCGAGGGCCAGTGGATCACTGGGGGGTGGGCTGGGCAGGGAGATGGGGAGTGGTGCTAAGTACCACAGGGTTGTGGGGATGATGACGGGCTCTTTCCTGTTTCATGCAGGTGGCTACTATCACGGAAAACTCATCTTCCCCCGAGAGTTTCCCTTTAAGCCCCCTAGTATTTATATGATAACCCCCAATGGAAGATTTAAATGCAACACGAGGTAAGGTGCCCTGGGGCTGAGGTGCTTCCTTCCCCAGGTGGGAGCGGGGTGCTCTGGCCTGTTCTGAATGGCTACTTTCTGCAGGCTATGTCTTTCCATCACGGACTTCCACCCCGACACGTGGAACCCAGCGTGGTCCGTGTCTACCATCCTCACGGGACTCCTCAGCTTCATGGTGGAGAAGGGCCCCACGCTGGGCAGCATTGAGACCTCTGACTTCACGGTGAGGGTGAGGGGCTCTGGTGGCTGCGAATGCTTTCATACTCCCTGCCCAGTCCTCTGCCCTGGACCCCTGCTGCATTGACTATGGGGGCTTACCTGCTTGGAATTGGCAGGGATGGGCCAGTCTTGGAGTTGCTGCGTCACTGGTCCCCTCTGGAGTCACCCATGACATCTGAACTGGACTTCCCTTTATAGCTTGTGCTTGTATTTCTTTTAGTGTTAAGAAGTCAGATTTAATGTCATTAATTGGTGGGGATGAAAAGATGAATAATCTTGTCTTCGTAAGACTGAGCACCAGTTTTGTAAAAAGCAGTCTTCTTAAATGCTTCCTGCTAGGCGAGGACAACAGCCTTTGATTATACATAAAATAGCCTGGTATTTTCCTTCGTTCTCTTTCAGAAAAGACAGTTGGCTGCACAGAGCTTAGCTTTCAACCTGAAAGACAAAGTCTTCTGTGAGCTGTTCCCCGATGTCGTAGAAGTAAGTGCCTTTCCCCGCACTAGACACCAGTGTGCTGCTTCCCATGCCCCTTATCCCCAGGCTGCCGGGACCCGCAGGAGAGGAGGGGCAGGTGGGACAAGTATGCACAGGGTGGGGACCTGGGTGGGACAAGTGTGCAGCAGGGTGGAGTTGGGCAGAGGCAGGATGTGCAGGTGGGCCTGCTCTAAATGGCCCAGGACTTGGAGTTGGCAGCTCACACTGGGGTTTGAACGCTTGCTGGTCTTGGCATAAGGGCAGGTGCCTGGATGGGAAGTCTGGGCTGTGTAGTGACCAGGCCCTGTGACCATGAGGACTATTCAACTCCCTCATCTGCAGGATAGAGTTAGGAGCACTGAATACCTCATAGGACCAGCTCAGGATAAATGTGGCAACTGGGGCAAAGTGACACAGAGACCTTGTTGTTATCACCATCTTTTCTCCCATGACCCCCAGGCGTGACACAACTCGCTTTTCAGACCACCGCCTTTTTTCTCTCTCAGGAAATTAAGCAGAAGCAGAAAGCCCAGGACGAGCTCAGCAGCAGGCCCCCGACCCTGCCCCTGCCAGATGTGGTCCCTGATGGCGAGGCCCACCTTGGCCAGCATGGGGCCCCACTGCTCAATGGGCACGCGCCAGCCGCTGGGCCGAATCCCCCAGGACTGCAGCAGGCCAACCGCCACCACGGACTCCTGGGAGGAGCGCTGGCGAACTTGTTTGTCATCGTGGGGTTTGCTGCCTTCGCCTACACAGTCAAGTACGTGCTGCGGAGCATAGCGCAGGAGTGACAGCACATCGTGTCCACAGGGTGGCCAGGCCAAGCACGGAAAGCAGCAGGGCCGCACGGGCAAGCAGACATGTGGCCAGGCACGGTGCCTCCCTGACTCCCACGTTTAGCTCTTTAAAACCTGGAAAAGGAGGACAAAACCCAAGGGTGGTTGAGGAGGAGGTGTGTCTCCCAGCGGTATCATCAGGCAGCCAGGGAGCTGCTCGGAGCGTGTCTGACGTGTGGCACTGTCCAACACGGGGGCCGTCTCGCTTTGATTTTTATAGCACATTTCCTGTTTTGTCTTTGGACTTGTTTTAGTAAACATGTTTTTCATTTTATTAGATTTGGTCACTTAAGAAAATATAAATCTCAAAGCCTATCAAATATTTTGTGTGTATCTTAGTCCAGTGGGCCCTTTTGATCGATGACCACTTGGAGGACCTGTTTCCCCACGTGTCCTTCATGAGCTCCTGGTGCCTCTCCCTAACCCCTTGTGTGTCCTCCATATCTTCCTGGTGCCCTTACATTCCCTGTGTGTCTCCCTGAGCTTCAGTGCCCCTGTCCTGGCTGCTGGTGAGGTAGAGTCATTAATGAAGTGAGGGTGGTGGGCTTGGTGCTGGCAAGTGTTTGCTAAATGGTATTTTAATGAGTTTGGGGGTTGGGGGCTCATTCAACTATGGGAGTAGCCCTGGCAGACAAGAGACCTGGGGAGACCTTGCCATGTTTAGAAGAGTTTTCAGTCTACAACTGATGCTGTGGAGGTCTGCCACTCTGGCCGCTAGGGGTCGCTATTCCCCAAGGAACGCGTTTTCTCCAGCCGCGTGAAGTAGGCATAGGGCTGGACTGCTGCCGCCAGAATCTCTGTCCAAGAACTGCCCTCTGTCTTTCTTGCAGCCTTTTCTCTGTGTCTGTCCCCTCAGTAAGGCTGCCTCCTGGGGGTACTCCCCAGAACTTCTTTGATCCTGTGTTTGCCATGGACTGGGATACAGTCAGGGTGGGCTGTGCCCCCCAAATGGGGAAAATAGCGTGGGCTGTGTCTTAACAAGTGGGAAGGTTGGGGTGGGCTGTGTCTCCTGGGTGGGGAGGTTTGGGTGGGTTGTGGGCTCAGGTGGGAGGTCAGGGTTGCCTGTGAGCATGGGTGGGAGGTGGTGTCATGGCTTTTACCCACTGGGTGAGATGTCAGGTGAGTGTGTCCACCCCATGGCCTGAGGGTCCAGTGCATGGTGGTGGCACTTCTGTGTAGGAGATGAGTAGATGAGTCTTTCAAGATGGAGAATTTGAAGGACAGTTAGTGTCTATGAATTACTGACTTTTTTTGGGTTTTGACTGTTTTAAATTGCTCTGTTCCTGGTGTGGAGCTGTAGGATAAGCACTTGACCTTAAGGCTGGTTTAAACGGTAAGGTCGGCAGTTCAAACTCATCACCTGCTCCTCTGAAAACCTATACAGGGTCGCTATGAGTCGGACAGACTTGATGGCACTTAACAACAATGCATTTACCACTTGTACATATTTAACCCACTCTTGTCAAAAGATATATTGTATCTCTTCCTATTTTGGGCCCTAGGGATCTGCAGGCCTTGCAGGAGCATGGCATCTGTGGGATAAACACTAGACTACAAACTACCAGCTGCTCTGTGGGAGAAAGATAAGGCTTTGCTCTCACAAAGATTTCCAGCCACAGAAACCCTACACAGGGTCGGCAGCATACAATAATTGTGCTTTGCTTGTGTGTGCGTGTCTCAGCTCATGGCTAGTTGTGTAAACTTGAAAGCGCTGCAAACCCTTTGTGGGCCTGGAGTTGGGGGGTGACCTGCCTGTGGCACTTTGGTGTCCAGCCTGCTGCCCTACACAGGATAGTTTGTCTACAGTGGACGCTCTCCAGGACCTTCTTGAACCTCCATGGTAACCAGCCGGACATCAAGAGAAGTGGACACTGGTTGGGGGCCATGCATGCACTCCCCTGTGTGAAGCTGTGGCTTGGCTGCTGCAGCAAATAGAGCTCTTTAGCAGGGTCTCCCCGACCCCGCCCCTGCTCAGCAGTAGCCCTGCCTCTCTGGGATCGGGTAAGCCCAAAAGTGTTTCCAGAAACTTCAGCGAGAATACTGAGTGGCTGGGCATTCAGGTAGCTGCAGGTGCTCCTTTCCTGGGTGTGGGTCTCTAATTCAAGTCTTGAGTCAGGGTTGGGGTTCCCTGTATGAATGGAGCCTAGGATCATCACCTGGTCACAAGCTGTCCTTAGTGACCAGTAGGACCTCGCCCATCTGGCGGGAACCTGCACCCTGTACTTGGTGGGAGTTACTTTGGGGACAGGTACAGCTAAGGTTTCTTGTAGCTCTACTAGGAAACTTATGCAAAATAGGTGGCGCCATCCTCAGGTGTGTGTCAGATGAGAAGCCCTTTCTAAAGCAAGTGGTGCTGCTCCTGGGGAGAAGGGTGGTTCCGGTGCCAACAAGGATTAATGACTCAAGTCCAGCAGGTCCAACACAAGGCTGGCCATGGAGGCTCTGGCTGTCGGGGAGGGGGACTCACTCGGTCCACATCTCTAGGGCAGGGGTGTCACGAGGGGCAGGAGGCTTCAGGGGAGAGGTTTTGAGCAGAGTGAAGAGGGTTTGGGGGCTGGATGGGAGTGTTGGGTGACAAGAACAAGCAGCTGGACCTCAGCCTCCTGGGGCAGGAGCGAAACCCCTCTCAGCCCTTTGAGAATTTCTCAGGGAGCTGGTCTCTGGGTCCCATGATCTCGAGGACCCTGAGAAGACAGACAGAGGACCAGGTGTCTGTTCTGTAGCATCCTATGGAGTCTGTTGCCATCTATGGACGGATGGTTGGGGTCCACTCCATACCATCTGAGCAGGCGCTGCTCACAAGACTGGTGGTGTTGATAGGGGCATTTTGAATCAGCAGAGGCCTGGGGGCAGGAATGCTAACCCCCTCCCCATGGTGGAGCTGTCTATCCAGGTCTTTAGCTTTCCCCTAAGGAGCTGTATGTGATACTGAGAGCTTCACCTTCCTTACTGGTCACTGTGCAAGGCCTTGGTGGCCTCAGTGCAGTAGAGCCCTGCTTGCCAGTCACACCAGCTGTGAAAAGGTGAACATGGAGTTGGCCAAAGAGGTGACTGATGGGGCTCATTTTGCCAACAAAGATCCAGGTCACTAAGGAGGTACAGGCCTGGCTCCCTGCAGGTGGGCAATGGGTTGGGTTTCCGCCCTTCAAGCAGTCCACAGTTGATCCAGAACTGGTCCAACACACGGTAGCTGAAGTCTCATCTCCCAACGGTTCACTGGGAAACACTTGGAGTCACCTCAGCTCCAGGAGCCAGGAGGGCAGAGGGGCAGGTTGGCCAGTGGACATGGCCTCCTGGCTGCCTTCACTCTTCTTGCAGATGTCTGAAAATGGGGGCTATGGAAGACTCCTCCTCACCAATGGGGAGGTGTGTTCACCTCACTTCAACCACCTGCTGCAGGAGCCACCCTCCTCCAGCAGTCTGTCCCCCACAAAGGGCTTCATGGCACGGCCCACAGGACCCCCTTGACAGTCCAATGCCCTGTTCCCTGCAGCTAGTTTGTGCGGAGGAACCCCCTATGGTGGCTCTGGCTCAGAAACACTGCCTCCTTAGAGACCTCCACAGGCCATGTGCCTGGACAGGGGTCACTCTTGCCCAGGACAGTGTCCCCTGACCATGCATAACCACAGGAGTGGTCAAGGCTGGGTGGGGGGGATTGGAGCTCAGGGTGGCAGGGGGATGACAAAGACAGGTTGTGGTGAAGGCAGTGAGGTCTTGGATCCCACCAGTCCCCCACTTCTGTGCTTTGAGGCAGTTAGTCTTCCTGGTGGAGGTGTGGTGCCCAAGGTCATCCAGGCTAGGCTCCTGCCCAAGGAACCCTAGGGTTTGTGTCAGGAAGGCTCTAGAAAGCCTGTAGTGTGGTGTGGGAGGGGCGGGGCTTGTGAGGTTGTTGCCTCTCTGGCGCCGCATGGCTGCCGGGGCAGGGGGCTGTCAGTATGTCATCAAGGGCACCCTACCTGGGGAGGCGCGGGAAACTCATGTTATTAGTAAATTGGACCTTGGAGCTTGACGGGCTGGGGGTAGGGCAGGTTAACTGTTGATGACCCCGCCCAAGTCCCAGACTAAGTAGGACCCTCCGGGCAAGAGTGGGGGGCAGGGCTGTTCTTAAAGGACTAGAAGGGAGGGTCTGGAGGAGCGGAGGTGCAGCCAGTTTTCTCCCAGCCCCCGCCCAACTTCGGGTCAAGTGAGGAGGGTCCCTGGTACCCACCCCCTCACGGGCGCCTCTGGGGCGGCCTGGGGGCGGCGGCGGCTGACGGATCATCGGCGCGTGAGCCCTCCCCCTTGGAGCCGGCAAGGTTTGGGAGGGAGCAGAGGATTTATTTGGTGGTGGAGCCAGGAGGGCAGTGTGTGGAGAGCAGGCTGGGCCGGCGTGGCCAGGGCAGACCCGATCGGCTGTGGGGGCCTTGGGGACGGAGGGGATCGGAGCCTTCTGAGCGTGCCGTCTCTGCACAGACATGCAAGGGCGCCCTGGGGCTTTGCCCCAACACAGGGGCTCTGGGTACACAGCGCTGCGGCTGCGGCGCCCCTGAGCGGACCAGGCTCCAAGTCCCAGCGTTGAACCGGTCACTGCCCGTGTTGGGAGCCACAGGCCATGCGGGGCTGGGCGTGGGCCGCAGCCGTGGCCCTCCTCTGGCCGCAACTCACGTTCCTCCGGGGTGTTGGGGCCCGGCGGGAGCCTAAGCGGCCACGCCAGCCAAACCAGCGCACCATGCCCCTCAATGTCACCGTCCCCAACGGCCAGGAGTCGCTTGACTCCCCCAAGGTAGGCACGGGCTGGGTGCACGTGGCCTCCGAGGGGTGCCGGCTGCTGCGGGCACCCCTTCTTGCATCCCTGCCGGATTGGGGAGGGAGAGAGCCCCCTTCTCCCTCACAGTTTAGGGGAGGGAGGTCTTCCCACCAGGACTGTATTAACCCTTTAAAACTCCATGCCCAGCATGCCCAGAGCAACCTGCTACAAGGGGTGGTGGCCTTGGGTATGATTGTGAAGGTGGGTGGGGGTGGGGAGGGGCCTGGGCAGCCTTCAAAATGGGTCACTAGACCCATTGTAGGGAATCCGAAGCAGCCGAGGCTTTGGCCACCCTGCCCCTTGCTTCCTGGGGGTCCTCAAGCATTCCTCATCCATGAGTACCCTGGCAGTGGTCCAGCGCCTGTCCCAAATAAACCATGTGCCCAGCCTGCTCAGGGTCTCTCAGAGACTAGAGCCCATGTCTGCCCCAACCCTGGGCCCTTGCCTTTTGAGCCAGGGTCTCAGGAGGGGCCCTTGGCACTGACGCCAGTATTGTGGGCCTCAGGGCTCCTGGCAGGCCCTGGCCAGCCTTGGAGGCCTTTGATCCCGCCCTCTCCGCCTCCCAGGGCGTCTCCATGGCGGCCTGCCCTGCCTTTCGGCCCACGCGGCCTATCGGCCCGAGGCCATGTTTTCCAGACGGGCAGGCTTAGAGGGGTCAGGTTGAGGATGGTCAGGGCTGGTAGTGGAGTCCTTGGGCCCTGTCTTTGGACCGTCACCCCAGGGAGAAGCAGGGACGCCGTCCTGGGTCTGGTTGAGCATCGGTTCCCCTATCCTGCCCCACCCTGACTGGGGCTGCCCCTCCAGGTCTTTCTGAGGAGGGTGCACCAGTCCTTGTGAAGTTGTGGTGCTCCAAGATGTCCTTCCCAGGCATGGGGGCCGTCTCTTCTCGCCATCCTCTGTCTGTTCCCCACAGCCTTGGCCCTCAAGATCCCTGGGTCTCCTGAGTGCTGAGGAACAGGGTCAGCAGGAGCCCCTCACCTGTGAGCCACCCAGGACCCCTGGACTATGGGAGGGGCAGCATGGACAGATACAGAGTTTTAGGTGCCTGGTCAGGAAGGTGATTCTGCCCTGCCTGGAAAGCACCCAAGGATGTTGCTCTGTGCTTGGGACAGCCAGGCTGGAGCAGTGAACTAGACTCTTCCACCCCCATAGTTGCCCCAGGCCTCGGGGCCTGAGTTCTCAGATGCTCACATGACATGGCTAAACTTTGTGCGACGACCAGATGATGGAGTTTCGAAGAAACGGTGCCGAACCAGGGACAAGAAGTCGGTAAGTCCCCGTGCAGTACCACCCTCCTGGCCCCTTTGGTGTCTGCTCAGTAGCCCCTATTCCCCAGCCCTCACTTCTCTTCTGCCTGTCCCCAGCGAGGCCTCTCAGGACCCCCAGGGCCTCCTGGGCCCCCTGGGCCCCCAGGGCCCCCTGGTGCCGAAATCACCCAGGAGGCCCTTCTTCAGGAATTTCAGGAGCTGCTGCAAGGTGAGACCACTGCTGATTCCCCACTCCCACCACCCAGAGCCTGTGCTGACCCGTACTGGCCGCCTGTACCTTGTCCCCACAGAGGCCACTGAGCGTAGGTTCTTGGGGTTGCTGGCCCCTCTGATGCCTGATGGGGCCGGCGGGCGTCTAGTCTCTGAGGCCTTCCACTGCCAGCTGAAGGGCCCTGTGTTGGTAGACAAGAAGACGCTGGTGGAGCTACAAGGTTTTCAGGTGGTAAGTAGGAGAGCTGGGGGGACCTGGAAGGGGTCAGGGGATGACTAGAGTTAGAGTGCTTGGGTGGGGTCTGGGATGGTGGTACTGGATTGGAAGATGAGGGTGACCCATTTTCCCATGTACATGAAGTTGGAAGTAGGGTCCATGTAGTGGTCCTTATAGTGTCTTAGGGCCAGTGTACAGCCTCACTGGGGCCTTGAGGCCCAGTGGGCACAGATACCCTGCCAGCCCTTCTTGCCTCCCCCTGAAAGTGAGAGCCTAAAGACTGAGGTATGAGGTGAAGGTCAGGCCTGGAGTTCCGAGTGCTGAGAGACCAGGATTAGGGGTTAAGGAGCCTTGCTAATGCCCTCCCCTCACAGCCTACAGCCCAGGGTGCCTTCCTGCGGGGCTCAGGCCTAAGCCTGGCCTCGGGGCGCTTCACAGCCCCTGTGTCCGCCATCTTCCAGTTCTCGGCCAGCCTGCATGTGGGTGAGCAGGAGGGGCAGGGTTAGGGGCGTAGTTCTATCCAAGGAGTCCCATTTGGGGAGGTGGGTCTGGGTATTGGGGATCCTGCTCAGGGGTGGAGGTGGGGCATGGAGTATCTTCTTGAGGGGATCCTGCTCTGGGAGGTGGGAGTGGGATGGGGCACTGGGGTCCTCCTTGGTCTGCTCTGCCCTTGGCCTCCTCCTACCCACCCTCCCCAACTCTGGCGATCACTCCTGGGCGCAGCACTCAGGCAGTGTGTCCACAAGTCCCTGCCCCTGTCCCATTACACGCTCTCCCTGGGGTTCACTGCACATGGGACCGTCTCCACAGACCTCAGTGAGCTCAGGGGCAGGCCCCGGCTGCGGACACGGGACATCATCCGAGTGCTCATCTGCATTGAATCCCTTTGTCATCGCCACACGTGAGTGTGGGTCAGGCGCTCAGGGTGGGAGGTCTGGACCTGGGGCTGGGTGGGCCCCTCAGAGTGGGGGTTCTGCCGTTCCCTCATCTGTGTCACTGCGGGATCTCACCCAGGTCCTTGGAAGCTGTCTCAGGCCTGGAGAGCAATAGCAATGTCCTCACGGTTCATGTGCAGGGACTGCTACAGCTGCAGGTGAGCCGGTGAAGGTCCCTGAGGCCCAGGGAGGGTGCTGCCACTGCCCCCACCCCCACATCATATCAGCTGTGGGGCACTGACAGCAGGCGTGTGCTCGGGCACAAGTGGCTTTCCCATCTTGGGGGGTGGCTTCTTGGCTCCCTGGCACCTGTGACATTCATTCATGGGGGGGTCACCCCTAGGCTGGGCAGTCGGCCTCTGTCTTCGTGGACAATAGCTCCAGTGCTACCCTCACCATCCAGAGCGGCTCCAGCTTCTCAGGTCTGCTCTTGGGCCTGTGAACCCAGAATGGCCGCTGAGGAGGAGGAGCCATCTCTCTGCTTCGTCTGTTGCCACCTGTGGTCCTGACAATAAAGAGTGGGGAATCGAGCCCCCGTGATCACCCTCAATGCTGCCTGGTTATTGCTGACCCTCTGGGGGCTAAGGACATGGTGCCTCCCACAGTCTCCTGACCCTGAGAACCAGTCCCTCAGGGTCAGTACTGGAGGCTGTGGGCATTGGCTAGCAGGAAGGTGCCCTGATGCAACTCATCACTCCATACCAGGGGGCAGCGGGGAGGGTGCACCTGTACCCTAGGTGCAGGTAGCAAGTTTGGGGATGTGTCTTCATGTGGGGCACAAGGCATAATGGGGAGCCCTTTATGGGTCAGATTTGGAGCCCAGTGCCCTACACCTGCAGCCTGGGGAACCACATGCATTGGTGGGCAATAGGTGCGGGCAGCAGGGTGTGAGGAGCTGAGTAGGGCAGAGGTGGTGACCACTACAGCAGGAGTGTGCAAACCCAACAGGCCCAAATACTGTGGGTTTGTAACCCCCTCCCCTTCCTGGCTCCAGCAAACCCAGACAAAGAATGTAAATTGGCCACAGGGACGTCCCGTGGTCTCCAGTAGCTGAGATAGCATCTCTGGTTGGCACCTGAGCTCCTAGGCAGGCGACTGAGGGCTGTGGAACCCCAGGTAAAGAGAAGTTAGGTTCTGTGGTAGGAGGGTGTGGAGACCCTGTTTCCAAGACTGATGGGGCTTCCTTTACCCTGGGGGCAGAGGGTCTGATCAGAAGGGGTAGGGGAAGCTGGAAGACAGGCTCGAGCCATTACCTTCCACCTGCTGGGGACACAGGACGTCCTTCTGCAGAGGAAATGGGACTGCTGACCGAGCCAAGCCTTGGACTGTGCATTGGCCCATATAGTTGACCGCTGACCCCGCCTTACTCTGATCCCTCCTCTCTGTTAGGGGCTAGATGGGACACCTGGAGAGGGGGAGTTTGCTTCACAGTGACGGCTGTTAGCCCCCTGGTTTGCATGGGATGTTCAGTGGAGGCCGTGGGCGGGAGGGACACACGGGAGGCAGTGGCTTGGGAAGGGGTGCTAACTCTGCCATTCTTAATTTCTACTTCCTGCTATGATCATAGGCACCCAAGTCAGACAGAAGTCAGGCATTGACCTGCTTCACCTGAGGGGCCCTGCCTTGGGAGCAAGGTCCTCTGCTTGGCGCCCCCTCTGACACACATTAATAAGAGGGAGCAGGCCCCACACCCTTAAGAGGAGGGCACACTGAGACTACCCAGGAGGTCCTACCCAGGGCATGCTGCAGGAGCTTTGAGCTGGGCTTGATGGAGAAGGCAGGGCAGGGACTGGGCTAGGTGGAAGGTGGAGCCACAGATGGGTGCCAGGGTGTGGAGGGGCCTGAATGAGGAGGAGCTGAGGGGGACAGGGGCTGCTGGGGGCTTCACTTTTTTTTTTATCATCAAGTTTTTATCGTGAATTATGTGATAGTGTACATGGGAGAACACCAGTGTTACATTCATCCTATTGTATTTCATTTCATTACCATGATTACAATCCCCTCCATGCATCATCAAATAACCAAAGGGTACACCCCGCAAGTCTGCCCCCCAGCCGTCAGCACACAGCCCCTCTCCCTCCCTGAGTCCAGAGTCCCCAGCTGCTCCATCTCTCCACGTCATCGTCTCTGCCTCCATCTCTGGTGTCACTGCTTCTCTGTGTAGGGTGCAGCACTCTGCTCTTCTTACTTGATGGTTCCAGGGACCTCCCTCCTGGACTGCAAAATCAACCACTCCCCTCATTTTGTTACAAAACATCTATCTTTACATTTCTGACCCTCACAGTCAGTCCTGATAGCAATTATTCACTATTGTACCACAAGAGTACTCTCCCCATCTCCTTTCATCAGCCTGGTCCCAAAAGATTGGAAACCACTCAGTGGAGATTCTACCTTCCCCACCCACTCTGGAACTAGACCCCCCTCTTGAAAGTTTGTAAGCTAGTCACTTTGTGCCTTTGTAGCCCCCCCCCCATTTTGGATAGCCAATGTCTAAGTTGCCCATCCCTGTCAACCCTGCGTACTGAGGGGGTGGGAATGATCATTCCCTCTTTTGAGCTACTACATCCATAAGTATAGGTCAAGTTCATCAAATTGTAGCAGATTACTCTTTTTTTCCTCTTCTTTCTTCTAGTTGAGTTCTGATCAGCCATTGAAGTCAGGTCAAGTGGGTACTATCTGAAAGTATGGGTGTTCTTGTGCATGTCCCCTCACTTCGTATCAGGTGGACACGACTCTCTGCTCTAGTCCTCTGTGGCCATGTCACTGTCTCTGGGCGCAGGAGTCCCTGGGCCTTGCCATACTGCTGGCCAACCAAGTATCCACCTGGGTTCACAGGTGTCTATTGAACGAGGTCAGACTTAGCTTACAACGTCATTGCTGTTTTTCTCTCACTTCCCCTTATCGGTGACCAAGGTGGTCAGCAGCCAGACCACATGCCTGCTCGTGTAGTCCTTTGAGTCTTAGTCTCGCTGCACTTTCTTGGCTGGCATCGGATGGGAGGATTTGGATCCTGGGCCACAGGTGCTGTGTTTCGAAGCATTGGGGTTTCCAGGGCTCCTTCCTGGGTCCAATGCTGGCACCATTCTCATCCGAGGACTGCCCCATCCTCCAGGACCCTGTGGGGACTTCCCAGATGGTCCCTACACGATAGTCATCACCAAATGTCCTGGCCCAGAAGGGGGGTCTTGCTTTCTAGGGGGACTGAGGTGACAGATGGGATCAGAGCCAGCACAGACCGAGGTGGGGCCAGATGGAGGCATGGGGCCAGGGGCCAGCCCAGCCTGTCTGTCATCCCTGTCTGCCTCCGCTCCCTCCCTTTGGACAGCCCTCCTAATCAAGGTCATTAGCCACTTAGCAGTTCCTCCCCTGGAATCTCTTGTCTCCACTGAGCCCCCAGGGGTTGGGAGCAGCTGGGTGGGTCTGTCTGGACAGTTGTTGAAAAGGGTTGAGGAGAGTGTAGCCTGCAGTGGCCCAAACCCAGGCCAACCCTGTGCAGTCAGCCCTGAGGACTCAGTGTTGGGGTGGAGTGGGGCGCAGCAGTGACGGGAGGGTGAACCCAATGTCATCTTCAGTCGACCCTGGCCCCTTGAGTCTGCCCCCAGCTCTGCCCTGTGCCCATCCAGCTTGAGGAGGGGGCCTGACCATTGATTGGCTGGGCCAGCGCTGCTGCTGCTTTGGATGGTATACGTGGGGTCCTAGGGAGTCTTAGGGGGTGTGTGGGGCTGGGGAGGAGCTTTTCTCCTTCCTCTCAACCTGCTTGGCTTCAAAACTCAGCTTTGGGATGCTGGAGTGTCTAGACATTTCCCGGCGCCAGGCTGGGTTCAGAGACAGAATGACCGGCATGATGCTGGATAGCCTCGACCTGATGTGCTGACCCCTCCATGCCCCAGAGCAGCGGAGGCCCGAGCTGGACTCACTGCCTGACCCCAGGGCTAACTTCTCAGAACCGTAGTTCAACCCCTGCTGTCTGCCAGATTGGGGTGAGGGGTGAGGGGAGAGGGCTGCTGTTGGTCAGTGGTTCATGGGCTCCCAGTCACATGACAAGGACACTCCTCTGTCCAGGGCTGGCTCTGGTCACAGGGCTGTAGTCTGACCAGGCTGGCTGGCCCCTCCTGTCTGCTGAAGTCTCAAGTGAGGCTGGTGCCAGGTCTCAGGCTGTGACCGGGTCTGGGTTGTGGACCCCTACCTCAGTGTGCTGCCCTGGATTTGGGTGCAAGCAGGAATATCCTTGAGCCAGAAGTACCGGCCAACTAATGACATTGTTCAGGCTTGTCAAAGAAGCCCACCTACCCCAACCTGGGCCCTTAGGTACCTAGGAGAGGTGTGGACATTGGGTGGGGGTAGGGGGGCGGCAACCAGGCCTGTCTGGTCCTTCCTGACATCTAACTTCATCTTTAGGAGTAAGGGCAGGCATTGAGTTTTCCCAAGAGTTGGTCACATGCCCTAACCCTGGTGACCAGGCCTAACCCCATAGCTCTCATCCAAAATTGTGTCAGAGGAAGAGGGCTGGTCCCTTGCAGCACCCTGAGGGCAGGGCATGGTCTGGGGGGTGCCTGAGAGTTTTGGGGTCATCAGGTGCTGTGAACATGTGTCTGTGCTACTCATACGACCACATGTGTAGGGGCTGTATCTGGTGTCCGTGTGTGATGTGTGTAAAATTGTAGCAGCAACCTCCTCTAACCTCTGACCACCTCTCACTTCACAAGTCGGGGTAGGAAGATCATTATCAGCATAAACCACTCAAGGCTGAGTCCTATGAGGAGGAGGGCAGCCAAGCCTCCTTGCTCCATCCTTTTTACCAATTCTGACTCCAAAAGCCGCACTCACAGCACACTCTACTTCTCTGCTGGGCTCCATAATTTGTAGCAATGGTCACACACAACTCAGACCATAGGATGCAGTTTTTTGGTAAGGACAGCCTCTTCTCAGCTGTCCCTCCAGACACCTCTTTCTGACCCTCGGCCTCTGCCCTGCTCAGTCGAGTGTTATGAAACTCCTTAGCTCTACCAGTAAGTGCTCAGAGACGCCTGACTCCTCCAGAGACCTCCTTTGGAGATTTGAATCATGGTGTATCCCATGGTATGAGAGTGCTGAGTGGCTCTCCTGGTTTTCACCATCTCTCATCATCTTCGGTCTTACAATTCTTTGTGTCCTCTGTCTAGGAGGGTCTCAGCCAGTGCAGGGATCCTGGGTCCAAAGGACACCCTTCACTCATAGCTCTTCTTCCTTGGCAGTCATAAGGTCCCCATTTCCTCTTCTGGATTGGCTCACTTTAAAACTAACAGCATGACAAAACTGACCAACCACCTCTTCAGGCTTCCACACACCTAATTTGCATGGCCACACCCCAACAAGGGTGCTATGCACTTTATTTGCATTATTAGCGAGCTGTCCATTTTGCTTTGTGGGCCACGTATGCCTTATTTGCATAGTCCCACACAATCATTTGGTAGGAGTTACAAAGCTAGACAGGCCATATTAAGTAATTCACTGCATGTGTGTAGGTAGGGTACCTGTCTCTCCTAAAACCTGGGGTCTCTGCAGTCTGGCTCCTGGAGAAGTGTCTGGGTGGATTGGGAAGCATGTCCCAGTGTCCTGTCACCCAATGCAGTCTGTTCCTACTGCCACCTCTGCCCCAGTAGCTGATGTGCACACAGGTGGGCTTGGCATGGGAGGGCTCAGGGACAAAGGACCTTTGTTTGAGAGGGTTTGGGGTGCAGCCCCCGCTCTGGGGCAGTGACTCACAGCTTCCTTTGGGAGCTGAAAGCAGCAGCAGCTATGATAACATCAGTTTTGCAACAGCTGACATGTCACACATGAGTCCAGGCAGGGGTGCCTCCTGCGTTCATGCCCCCCTTCCTGCCAGTGAGGGCAGGAAGGGCCTGGCCAGGGGTGGCTGCCAGACCAGGGTGGAGAGAGGAGACAACTGAACATACAAGCAGAGTGTGGGGTGAAGAGAAAACGGTGTCAGAGGACAGAACACAACTTTGATCTCAATGCCTCCAAAGCCTCAACTGCCTCCCAGCGGTGGGGGTGCTGTCTGCAGGTCTGACCCTGTTACTGTCCCAAGGAATGGGAGACAGATCCGAAGTAGCAGGACTCACTGAAGCCATTGACTTTGGAGGCTGTGTGTGGCTGAGAGCCCGCCTGTCTGGGGCTCAGTCTGGGAGGTGGGACCCGGTGACCCACCCCTCGTGCTCACTGGGCCGGATCCCAGATCTGACCACTGCTGTTCCCTGTGTGGGGTTCAAGGCTGGATGCTGAGGCAGGGGTGCAGGGCCCAGTGGGGGCGGCTGGGCAGGCCGAGACCCTCAGACGCCATGGGAGGGAGGGGCTGGAGCTTGGGTTTCCTCCTCTTCGGGTCACCAGGCTGGGTCAGGCCCAGGTCGACAGGCTGGCGGCAAGGAGGGGCGGTGACTGCTGGTGACGCTGCTACCCCCAGGGCCCAATCCTGGGAGCTGGCTGAGCGCCCTCCCTGGGCTTCTGTCCCACCCGCTGGCCTTTGAGGTTGGGTGGCTGCTGCCTGCGGTGTTTACTCAGGAGGCCGAGGAGGCTGGGGGGCCAGGGTGCCCACAGTCACATTCGGTGGCCTCTGGCTTCTTCCCAGACTCAGCATAATCAAGCACTAACGAAGTCCTGCCCTGTGATCCCCACCTTCCCACCTCTGGCACCTGTCTGAAGTAGAGGGCCCAGAGCTACACAAAGGAAAATTTCAGGGGTGCTAGGCCAGCCCTGGGGTATACCTATGCCAGAGGCACCTGTGGGAGGGAGCAAGCTCAGAGGGTGGAGCACAGGAGAGATGAGAAGGAGCCTATCCTTTGAGGGGCCAGACCGTTAACTGTCTTCCTGGGGTGGGGGCTGAGCAAGTGGAGCCAATTATGACTGGTATGACCCTTAAAGTAACCAACTGGTCCTCTTCCCCTTGCTTTGTAGGGACCTTGACCCTTAGCCTCTCCCAGATTTCCCCATGTCCACCCCATCCTGCCTTTAGCTGCTGCTGCCCGTGGCTTAGCTTTGATGTTTTCATGGGCTGGGCAGAGCCCTGGGTGCTTCACGCTGGTGGTGGATGGGGAAGTGCCAAGACACACAGACATACACAGATTCACACAGACACACAGACATGCACAACAGAGATCCACACAGGCACACCCAGAGATCCACACACCACACAGACACACATAGAGATGGACATGCATACCACACACACTCCTCCTCAGTCATGTGGTGTTGTGCACTAGCCTCACTGAGGAGCTCCCTAGAACTGACCCAAGCCTCAGACCGTGGTTCATCTCTCCTATGACCCCATCAAAGCTCCCAGAACCCACCAGGGTCTAGCCAGAGCGTGCCTGCTGCAGGCTCAGGGACAGGCAGCCCCCCACACTTGTGCTCCTGGATGGATTAGTAAACACAGAGAAGGGCTTGAGGGCTTCACCCTTCTGTGCAGTCCCAAGTTAGTTGGGTGGACTGAAGGGGGGAAACTAGTGGCTCCGACTTGTGGTGGTATGCCATCCTGGATGGAGGACCAGTCATCTGCATCCAGAGTGAGCTCCAAATCCCTGGAACCTTCTAGAACTGGTCTGAAGGTCCCTGGGGTGCCTTGCCACTAATCTGTTGCCGTCTCATCAACTTCAAAATGTCCTGGTCCCAATAACAATATCCACCAATGCCCATAACAAAAATAAAAGATTTTTACTCTGCTCTATACTTTTGAGAGTTTTGAAAGTGCCATGGGTTGCCAAAAGAACCACTAGATCCGTTTTGGAAGAAGTACAGCCAGAGTGCTCCTTGGAGGCCAGGATGACCAAACTTCATCTCTCATACTTCAGATATGTTGTCATGATGGACCAGTCGCTGGAGAAGAATATCATGTTTGGTAAGGTTTGTTGTTGTTATGTGCCGTGGAGTCGGTTCCGACTCATAGCGACCCTGTACAGGGTTTCCAAGGCTATACATCTTTATGGGAGCAGAAAGCCTCATCTTTCTCCCGTGGAACAGCTGGTAGTTTCGAACTGCTGACCTTGCGGTTCACAGCCCGATTCGTAACCACTACGCTACCAGAGCTGTGGAGGGTCAGATCCAGCGAGATGGATTAGCAAAGTGGCAGCATGAACGGGCTCAAGCGTGGCAACAATTGTGAGGATAGGCCCAGGACTGGGCAGTGTTTCATTCTGTTGTGCATAGGGTCGCTATGAGTCAGTATTGACTTGATGGCACCTAAGAACAACATCAATAAACTTTCACTCAATTCACATAAAGTTTAAACGTATAAAACTAAAGATTTTTAAAGAGGAAAGCAAGTAGAGAAATGCGAAATCGGAACACTGACCCATTGCTGGTAGGAATGTAAAACGTTGCAGCCGCTGTTCAAACAGTTTGATGGTACCTCAGAAAGTAAAGCAGAGACTCACCATTTGATCCAGTCATACATAGGTCTATGCCCTACAGAACTGAAATCCAGGGTTCAAACAAATAGGTGTGCACACGTGTTCACAACAGCATGATTCACAACAGCCCAATGGTGGTAACAATCCAAGTGTTCATCCACAGATGAAAGGCTAAACAAATTGTAGTACATCCACATACCATGGATTGTCATTCAGCCATCCAAAGGAATAAAGCACTGTTACAGGTACACAGAGCACAACACAGAAAGAAGCTAGACACAAAAGGACAAGAACTGTATATGTCCCCTGATGAAATATCTAGAATAGGTAATTGCATAGAGCCAGAAAGCAGATTAAGTGGTTGTCAGGGGCTGGAGCAGGGGGCTTAATGCACAAGGGCATTTCTTTCTGCGTGATGAGAATGTTCTAGAACCAGATAGAGCTGGTGGTTTCCAATGTGTTCAGTGTCACCTAATTGTACATTTTAAATGGTTGAGTGTACACACATACCACCCAGTTTAAAACAACCTCCTGGTAGGTGTCCTATTCTAGGAAATGGCCAGTTTTGGGAAAAGGAGATAGAAAGACTTTCCTGGGGCACCCTGGCCAGGCCTGGACCTAGGCAGAGCAAGATGAAGCTGTAGAGTCACACTGGTTACCATGGCTAGAGCAGAGGCTCAGAGGCTGGCCAGAGAGAGGAGAGGCTAGCCTGAGCTCAAGTGGACCTTTAGACCCTACACCACCAGCCCCTTCCTTGGCCTTCCCTTCCCACTTCCTCTCAATTTCCCAAGGGCACCAAGCTGAATACAGAGTGCTGTATTGGGGTAGCCTCCCCTTTTGCCACCTCCCTTGTCCTCCTCTGCCTCACTGTCCTGGTACAGGCATGGATGGTTGGGGGTGATGGTGTGGCTGGTTCAAATCCTGTCCCCAGCATACTGGTCATACCTGGCTCACGGACACTCATGAGACACATGGGATGAGCTACAGTAAGTACCCAGGCCTCCAGGTCAAGCGTTGGGTCCTGCCCACACTCATCCAGGCAGTGTCCCCCAGGGTCTCAAATTTGGAAAGATGGGCAGGCCCCAAAGTCAGAGGGTGGATGGACTGTGTCCAACTCCTCATACCACCCTTGTGGCAATGGAGTTTTGGATCCTGAGGAGTAAAGAGTGATCCCAGGGAGGAGGGACCCTAGGGCGTGTCACGGGCAGAGTTACAGCAGGCCCTAGGAGAAGGGACTGGGTGAGAATGTGCTTTGGGTGACCCCTGAGCAGGTCAATGCAAGTGTGGTCATGGGAGGGGGAGGGGCTGTGCTAAAGGGGGTGGGGGTGAAGGGGGCAGGAAGAGGTGGGGAGGGATGGGAGTGCTGCTTGTAATGTAAATCTGTATCTTAAATCATATATGACTGTAATGCCATTTCCAGAAATCCTGGTGGCACAATGTTTAAGTGCTCAGCTGCTAACCAAAAGCTTGGTGGTCGGAAGCCACTGTATATGGCACACATCAATGTCACTTCTGTAATCATCTCAAACGACAGATGCATAAGTTACTTATAATGCGACTTAGAAAATTTCTGAACTTAAGACATAGAAAAATAGAATTAAGTGAAGCATGTGAAGAGTGAATTGTGTCTCTCCCAAAAAACATTTGGGTCAACTTGACTGGGCCATTGAGACGGGAGCCCTGGTAGTACAGATGTTAAGCTCTCAGCTGCTAACCAAGAGGTTAGTAGTTCAAACCTACCAGCTATTTCTCAAGAGAAACATAGGACAGTCTGCTTCTGTAAAGATTTTGCTGTTGTTGTTGAGTTGACCTTACAGCTCAAACTGACCTTGTGGTCCAGCGCATTATCCTAGAGAGCTACACAGCCTTGGAGATCCTGTTTGGCAGTTGTACCCTGGACTTAAGGAGCTCTGGTAGTGGAGTGGTTACGAATCGGGCTGCTAACCTCAAAGTCAGCAGTTCAAAACTACCAGCTGTTCTGTGGGAGTAAGAGGAGGCTTTCTGCTCTCGTAAAAATTTACAGCCTCGGAAATCCTGTACAGGGTCACTTGAGTCGGAACCAAATCCATGGCACGCCGCCGCCGCCACCACCGCCACCGCCACCGCCACCGCCACCACCACCCTGGCCTTGGGTTGCTATCAGTCAGAACCAACTTGAAGACAGTAAGACTCTAATCACTGACCTAGCATACTAATTGTTAATCCTGATTCTCTACTTCGAAATGAATGTTGTGAGGTCTGCTTGTCACGACTATCTTGCAATAAACTAAATGAAGTATGCATGATAAACCTAAGCATCTCTACTAGTTTCCAAGACAAAATTCTACATAGTAAGCACCATTGCAAATAGGGTGAGGGTCTGAAAGGACTGGAGGAGTCCCTGGTCCTAGAAAGGAATCAGCCTGCTGGACAAGGGATTGGGAGCGGGTGAGATCCTGACCAGGGTGGGCATGGGATGTGGGACGCTATACTGAGTGGTGCTTGAAGAGGTTACAGGAAAACAGTGCCCCACTTTGATTCATAAGGAAGAGAGAGGGTGCCCATGGAGGCTGCCTTGACAGATGAAGGAGCTGTTCAACT
>NW_006408691.1:848429-883794 GCF_000296735.1 Chrysochloris asiatica | reverse complement strand
GGGGGGGGGGGTCTGCTGTTGGGGGCTGGGAGGGAATCACAAGAACCAGGGGAGCCCATGCGGAATTAGGCTGTGAGAACCCTAAATGGCTGCCGACTCAGGTGGGGATGAGGGAGACGTCTGCTCAGCCTAGTGCAGGTTTACTGGAGGAAGGAAAGCCAGCCCCCTGACTCTTGAAAGCTGAGCATTAAGGAACAAGTTAGATTTAACCAGAGCCTCTGTTCACTGTGCCCCAGAAGTCTGGGCTTTTGAGCTTGTGCTCCCCACCACATGCTATGTACAGGGACCCCAAATTCCTTCAGATTGTTGGCTTATCTGCGGGTTGCTCCACAGAAGGGGTGCTTAGTGATAACCAATGTCACCAGCAAAATAGTGGTGAGGACACAGTCACCAAGCACAACACTCCAGCCCCAGGAGGATCCACGTTGCCCCTTACAACTCATCCAAATTCTCTGAGTCCCGGCACTGTGTTACCCACAGAAAAATGATAGCCAGACCAGGCTATGGTTTATTGATTTAAGATACAGTATTTTAGGCTGGGCAATATGAAGTTGTCATTTTTGAGTCAAAACAGCTGCATATTGGCAATTTCCTGTGGTTCGGACTGGAGCTTGCAAGGACCTCAGGAAAGACCTGCATCACTAGTTCCGAGACTTGTCTGATAGGTTTTTTTGTGTTAAGTGAAACAAGTTTCCTAAACAATTAGCACGCAGGTGTCTGGTTTTTAAAAAGTCCCTATTGAAGGTGTCTTGGACATTTGTCCATGTTTCCCCATGGTGGCTCATCTCCAGAGAATGAGCTCTGGCAGTTCTAGGTTATGACAGGAAGAAGTCTGGAAGTCCAGCTCCTGCTGACTCCTGACTCTTGTTGGCTGGGTGGTCCTGTCAGTCTTGCTAAGCACCTCATCTCCTATGAAGAGGTCAATGCACCAGCTTCCCGAGCTATTCTGAGGCTCTACTAGGTCTTCCGAGGAGCTCTGGTAGCGTAGTGGTTATGAATCGGACTGCGAATCTTAAGGTCAGCGGTTCGAAACTATCAGTCGCTCTGCGGGAGAAAGATGAGGCTTTCTACTCCCGTAAAGATTTACACTCTCGGAAACCCTGTACAGGATCGCTATGGGTCGGAACTGACTCGACAGCACTTAACAACAACAACAACAACTAGGTCTTCCAGGTCAACATGGACAGCATGGCATCTGGGACCCCGTGGTTGTTGACCACCCTCAGGAACCAGGAGGCAGACCCTGACTGTTCACTCTAGGGCCCCAATCCCAGTCTCTCTCCATGAAGACATGTCTTCTGGACAGCGTGTGCACAACGAACGTTTGGCCTGGGCCCTCAGCCGACCAGCAGACACCACCTCATCATTAGGTCTGTTAATTTGAGTCAAAATGGGAGAAGCACCTGGGTCACAGATCACGAGACCTGTCCCCCGACTTCTTTGAAGTCCCTGAGATCCCTGAAAGAAAAGTGAGTTCCAGATACTTTCCTGTCTTTAAAAAGAACTCAAACCTGATCCTAAATTCCTGGTCCATGAATGTCAAAGACTGGGTGGTATGAAGGTGAATTAGAACTCTGTAGCCCCTCTCCAATTCATATGGCTGAATATACAGAAGAAACATTTCTACATCTTTTGTCTGGAAGGAGAACAATAAAAAATGGCTGCAAGTGAAAATACGAAGACTGGGGCAGGAACACAGCCCAGGTTACCCAGACAGAAAACCCAAGTCAGAATCTAAAAGAAAACACACCGCAGGAGGCTAAGAACAGCTTTCTGTCTAGTTGTCCCCGGAGCCACTTTATTTTACTTTTGCAATGACCATAGTATTCACTTTTCACATTTAACTAAGGGAAAGAAAAAAAAAAAAAGCCGGAATCCACAGCTTCTGAAGATGTTGGTATGTGCGAGAGGGTCAGTCAGGCGGAGCGAGTGACCGAGCTCTGTCTCCCAAAAGCCTGCCAGCAAATACTGTTTTCTTAAGACGGAACTTGGGAAGCCTCATCAACACTTTCCAGAGTTCAGATTCTTGGAACTTGGGCCCAGAATCCAACAAGAAACACTTGCCTGTGTGATCAACGAAGGTTCTGACACTCCACAAGGAAGCCTTAAAAGGAATCTTTTTTAGAAAGAGACAGTGGACATGATTTATGTGTAAACTTAAAAAGAGAAATGTAGAGTTTTAGAATTCTTTCAAGTTTAAACACACACCCAGTGACGAGGTTGACAACTCAAATTTTAAAAACAGATTAATCCACAAATTCAAAGTTTTGATGTAAAAGTCTTTTCATAAATAATTTACAAAATACAGAGAACTACACACTTCCAATGTAACTTCTTATCTACACAAATGTACAGTATTTATAAATAAATCACAGGCAACTATTGAACTTATTTATAACACATTCACTCTAGGGAGACAGACCGACCAAACTACCATTAAAGCTAATTAATGTGAAACAAAGTGAAATCTTAGATTTATATGTGACAGAGAATTTCAGACAATGATAATTTTGGCAGAAGTCATTCTGGTTGCCATACAAGCAGGTCAGAAGGTGTATTTCTGGGGAGTTTCTGGTGAGTGAGATGTGGGGAATGATTTTTACCCCCACTCCAGAACAGTCCTATTCTTTTGGTTCATGTCCTTTGACTGTCAGCCAGCTGCAGCCTCAGGCTCCCCTCTCCTGTGCCAACCGGATGTTTTCACACCCCAAGTGGGGCATCTCCCACGGTCCTGGCTCAGAGTGTCTGAAGAACATTCTCAGAGGATATGATGTGTTTCCCTGGTATCCCCCAGGCGCTCCCAGGCCTGAAATCACATGCTACGAAGTGAGAATGCATGGCCACCAAAGGTCACTCTCCTGAGTGTTGCAGATGGAGGTGAAGCCTAGGGTGGTGTTGAGAGATGCTTGGTATTTGTCTGAAAGCGTCATTGTCCATTAGATACACCAGATCCTCCTTTGCGGGCTGAACTCCACCTAGAAAACTGGCCAGAATCTGCCACTTTTGCAGTGTAAGGCCTGGGGGAAGCGACCGGAGTGCTTGCGGAGCTTTCTCAAATCCGCCTTCTCCACCCAGTTCCAAGGCCCCCAAGTTCCAAGGCCCCGCTCTTTGGGATGGAAATGTGCCCAGGGCGCGTGTCCAATGCAGCTTGTTCGGTGGCAAGGGCGCGGCTCAGGGGATGCCCTCCTTCCTCTGGCAGCACTGTGACGGCGGCGCCGACCAATCGTAGATGTAGGAAAGGCGCAGTCGCACTTCTTCCTTGCACAGGCGGCCCTCACGCATTAGCGTCTGGTGCTTCTCCAGCATGTCCTCCAGGCTCTGCTTGTGCGTCACCAAATACTGGTTGCTGCAGCCACGGGACTTGTATTCGGTGTCAAAACGAGGGTCGTGCTCACGCTGCACATCCACAGGAGCCAGCCAGGTGCCCAGTGACACGTCCTCGCTGTGCCAGGCGCGCAGGTACTCCCGGCTGAGCCGCAGATAGTGCACCAGGTCGGCTGAGAGCACGTAGCCACCGCCCAGTGCGTAGGGCAGGTAATAGTCGCAAAGTTGCCAGGAGCTCTCACGCCACCGGCCGCCAGGCTTGACTCGGCCACGGCCGTTGAAGAAGCCCCAATAGAGGCGGCGGCGGCGTGATGGGTCTCGTGCCCGCAGCTCCGCCACTATTAGGTCCAGGCGTGCGTATGAGTCGTCATCCGCCTTGAGCACGAACTCAAAATCCACGTGCTCGTCAAGCCAGGTCAGCATGGCCAGCACCTTGACAGTCAGGTTTTCGTAGGAGTCGTGCAGCGTAGGCAATAGCAGGAGATCACCATGCCGTACCTGCTCACGTTCCAGAGCACGCAGCTCATCGGCACCCAGGCCGGCCGTTCCCACGGCAAAGCGTGCCCACACGTCGCTCGGTCCGCCGCGCCTCGGAGTCGACAACCACGTGCTGCGAACGATGCTGCGCCGTTCGGCCGCCCGGGGCGCACTAGCCACCAGCACTGCCAGGAGGGCTGAAGAGGCAGCGCGGGCGACGGGCCCCGCACGCGGTTGGGGGCGACCCGACCGCGGGCCTTCGTCCGTGCAGCGTGCCAGGTAGAGCAGAGTGGCGCCGCAGAGCGCTAAGCCACCCAGGCCCAACGCTGTCCGGTGCCGCCACGCTCGGCGCAGCAGCTTCATGGCGCCCGCGGCGGGGCTGGCGGCGGCACGCGCGAGTGCGCAAGCGCGGACTACGCGCGTGCGCACGGCGACCTGGAGCGCGCGCTTCGGTCAGCTGCGGGCTTATGGCCGCACGGCTCCTTTCCAGGACCCGAACCCCTAGTAGCAGCAGGGTTGGGCGAGATAGGTAGTGATTCGTGCCACTCGCGTTGACTGTAGGATTCCGAAAACACCGAGTACCAGGCGCAGGGCGTTCGGAAGCAGACGAAGTAGCGGCAGCTAAGGCACGATTCGGCCTATACATCACATGGCTTCGTGCTCCCCTCTCATTGGTCAATCCGGGAGCAGTTGTGCGACCGCTTCCGCCAGGAGGTAACATGGCGCCCACGCCTCCGCAATGACCCGGCACCGCCCCGCGGTCCGCCTCTTCCCGGAAGAAAGATGGCAGCTGCCTGAGCAGAGTTCAGTTTAAGGCGTCACGGGCGCTCGCGGCTCTGTTCTTCAGATCTTGGTCAAGAAAAGGGAGAGACCGGTGAGTGAAGGACCCCGCCTCCCCCACAGACTCTGGGCCCAAAGTCTTCGAGGCGCGCTTACTTGCTGTCCGTACGGCAAGGAGAGGCGGAGGCCGAGAGGGCCACTGCTGCCTCTAGCTCTCTGCTAAGGGTCATCGTCCGTCTCGGTTCGTCCGCCCGTAGAGGGGGCCGATAGGCTTCAGCCTTCAGCACCTGGGAGGCACCCAGTGGCCGTCTTCCAGCAGGGAAATGACCATCACCTGATCTCTCTGGGGAAAGGCTTCCAGGCCCTGCACCTCTTCCTCGCCTGGCCCCCAGACATTACACGCTGAGTTTGGGGTTGGCCCCGGTATCTCCGACTCCGAGAGCCCCCAGTGATAGCCAGACTCCTGTCAAAGTGACCGTTGCAAAAACCTTCACAGCCTAGGCGCGACACTTGGATCGTTTTCTCCTGTCTTCCGTGCGGCTCTGCAGAAGAGCTTGCGGTGCTCCAAGGGTCCTTTACCTTCTGTCCGGGCCCTGTGCCCACTTGCCTCTACAGTGTTTGTCATTCTCTTTGTCAAAGTCTCTTAATGCCACAGTGAACTTAGGTCAAGGTGGAGTGGTTGCTAAAGCAGTTGGTGGGCGCTGCCATTTAAACCATTTAACAGCTAGGTGACCTTAGATAAGTGCCTCCGTTTCTTCATCTCTAAATTGGGGACAAAAGCCAAAAATCAAACCCGCTGCCCTCTGACTCACAGCGCCCCTCCAAGTAGAATTGCAGCTGTTGGATTGGAACTGCCAGCTTTTCCATTAGCAGTCCAATGCTTAACCCACTGAGCTCGGGCTTCAAAATGTGGACCAAACCCGTCTGCCATCCATTCGATTGCTACTTATAATGGCCCTCTATGTTAAGTACCATCGAGTGAAATACGACTCATAGCAACCCTGTATAGGGTTTCCAAGAGGCAGCTGGTGAGTTTGAACCACTGACTTTGCAGTTCAAATGATTTGCAGTGTGACACATTAGCCCACGGCGCCAGGGTTTCTGAAACTATGAATGTTGAAGGTAGTAGATAGTCACATCTTCCGCTCACAAAGAGTGGCTGGTGGGTTTGAACTGTCAACCTGTGATTAGCAGTCCAATACCTAACCCACAGTACCAACAAACTCACCGAGCCCTAAATAGTAGGATCTGGTAAAGGCTAGAAATTCCTACATCTACAAAGCCCTTAGCCAACATCTGGCTCACTTAGTGGCTGTTGTTATTAACATTAGTATTAGAACTCATAACAAAACTTTTAGAATGAGTGCCTTTTTTAGCCATGGGAATATTCTGCTTTCACCAGAATCAAAACCCAGGGTTGTCCCAGAAACATTGTCCATGCTTAAGTTAGAAATTCTGAACTGGTATTTCCAACATTTATTGCTTTGTCAGTTCCTGCTAAGTAGTTACGGGTTTGTAGAGGAGCCCTGGTGATGCAGTGGTAAAAGTGCTTGGCAGCCAACCGAAAAGGAATGATGAGTCACGACACATGCCTGGGTCTTAAGAGGCCATGATAGAAATGCTCAGACAGCTCAGAGATGGTATGTGTCTGTGTATGTGCACGGTGAGCTGGCGGGAGGGGAAGGTTTCCACAGGTAGACAAGGAACTGCCCCAGGTCCTGGAAAAAGGGACCTCCAGTAAACATGAGATGGATCCACTGAGAGAGCAAGACCTGCCAGTGAGACCAGGTGTTTGGGTCGCAAAGGAGGTGTAGACCCACAGAGGATCAAGGTTCAGGGGGATGCTGGCTGTGGTGGGTCTGTGTGCATGAGTTCAGGCCACTAGGGGAACCAGACCTGCAAGATGAGTGGGACCTTTCCCAGGGATAGGAATGCCTGTGGGCATGGCCCAGGGGAGAAACTGTGTGTCTTTTGGGATGCTTGCATGAGAGACCTGCCCCCTGAGGAGCCAGTGGAGAACTAAGAAAGCAGCTGGGGGCAGGGGAGGAAAGAATTCTTTCTGCAGGTGGGTGAATCGCAGGTGGAAGGCCCAATTGGGGAAGGGCAAGAGGCTTGTGGGCAGAAGTCTGGTTGTCCTGTCCTTAGAGCTGGGACCCTGGGCATAGCATCAGGGACAGACTCCTTGTAACCGTGGCTTATGTCCGTGTGTGAATGTGATGTGGACGTAAGGCTATTGTGACAGGTGCAGAGTGCTGTGTGTGTGTGTGTGTGTGTGTGTGTGTGTGTGTCGGGGGTGGGGTGGCTCAGTGCCCAGGTCACATAGCTCATCTGTATGTGGCTTTCTCAAGCCAGCGTTGATGACCTGGCCTCCAAGTGCCGGCTGTGGGGAGATGAGCAGGAGGGACCTGCCGAGGCTAGTGTTGAAGACTTACCACTCGGTGTCAGTGCACAGCACTGCTTTAGTGGGTGGTTTGCTGGGGTCCCACTGGCCAGTGGCCCTGCCCTGCCCTCCAGGCCTCATCCCCACAGCTGCTACAGGCAGTTCATAGTCACGTGGTTCAGGAGGCAGTGCACTCCCTTTCTGATCTTCATTGTGACTCCCTCCTGTGCCCTCCATCCTCTGTAGAGGGCTCACGTCTGCAGGCCATCCCAGCACGGTCACCGCCGACAGTGATGCCCCACCTGGCGATGGTGGGCTGGCTGGCTTCACCCTGCCGTGGAGCCCTGCGCTGCCTTTGCCTCCTGAGTGTACTCCTCCTGGTGGATGTTTCTACACGACCTGCCAACCATTCAGCCGCCCGGGAGAGAATCACCAACAGGGACGAGAACGAGATCCTACCCCCAGACCACCTGAATGGGGTGAAGATGGAGATGGATGGGCACCTCAACAAGGAATTCCACCAGGAGGTCTTCCTGGGCAAGGCCCGTGATGAGTTTGACGAGGACTCGGAACCTCGGAGGAGTCGGAGGAAGCTGATGGTCATCTTCTCCAAGTAGGAAGAGTTGTGGGGCCGAAGGAGTGGACAGCTGTCGGGCGGTGGGGGTGGGGTGGGGGGTGTCAAGCCCTACACTCAGGGTTGGCTTCCAGATTGTTCCCTTGTCCCTGGCTGCTGCAGAGCCCATGTGTGGAGCCTGAGTCAGGAGGTCTGATCAACCCTCCAGCTTGGTGCCCTCTCTCCCTGGGGAACCTGGGCACCCAGTGACCTACCCTGTCAGCACTAACTGGTCCTTGGTCCCAACCAGCACACAGGGAAGTGAGAGGTGGGAAATGGTCAGGAGGTAACAGGAGAGCAGAACGGGGTGGTAGGATGGGTCAGAAATGCCTGAAGACGGGCCCTAGGGGAGGGCCAATGTCCACTTGGGGCTTTGGGGAAGGGTGTTCCAGGATGAGGATGGAGCTCCTTGTGTGGGATGCCTTTGGCATTCTGGGATGATATTGGGGACCAGAGACTTGAGTCGTGGTTCCAGTTGGAATCTAGTTGGTTCTCTCATGTGGTGTTCTGCATGTGTGAGTACATGTGGGCTGTGTGTTAGGGTCAGGGTGTTAGCTGGGCCAGAGGCATTCTGAGCTCCAACCCCCTAAATATCTCCAGAGCATCCCCATGAGTGCTACCTACCCCTAAAGCCATCTTTGCTCCCCAGACAGGGCTACAGGGAACATTCATTTTGCCTATTGAAAAACAAGTGTGAGTGACCCCCAGATGCCCAGAGTCAGTCCACTGGAGGAGCGTGTTCTCAGTCCCTGATCTATGGACAAGCATCTGCTGCGTCACTTTCACCTTTTACAAAATGTGTTACTGTTTACAAGTTCTTTCTGCTACAAGCTTTCATTATCAGAAATAATTAGAAATTTCCATTTCTCTTCTTTTAACTGTCACAGACTTAACCTATCTTTTGAATTTGTTTGAATGCTCTGTGGGAGGGGAGCAGCTGTCTCCGTTAGGTGGTCTCCAGTAGCTTTATGTGGTAGATTCCTAAACAGAGGTTGTAGGACCAGGGTCCATCAGGCACTATTGTTGAAGTTGGATCGCCACCTGGAGCCCCAGGCGGGTGGGATTCTCCTCTCTGTCAGCCCCTCAGTGATGTCCACTGGTGCCTTCGTCTTTGTTAGAAACGGTCTTAGTTTAACTTGGTTTATGGTATGTTCTTTTTTTTCAGACATTTAAATTTTTTATGTAGTCAGAACGATTAATATTTTTACGTTCTCTTTTTAAACCTGTGTCTCATCCTGAGACCTTTCACTCCAGGTTATAAAGCCATTCTCCACTTTCCTTGTAGCACTGCTGGGGGTTGAGTTCACGTGGAGGTCTTGGGTGTGGAGTTGCTGTCTGTGTAGGTGAGGCAGCGTCTCTTTCCTCCTGTGGGATTCCTCCTGCTGCTGCCTCTGACCGATGCTGGCCTTGTGGTCTTCCTGTGACTATCGCCACCACCTGCCCTGGCTGCCTGATTGTACACAGTTTATAGGTCTTGTGGCTTGTTAGGGGCTAAGGCCATTGGGGATAGGATATAGGGGTGCTGTGGGAGCCCAAGGTGGGGCCAGTGTCAAGGGACCGCTGGGGATGGAGGGCAGCATGGTGGGGCAGGTTGGTGTAAGGCCACACAGCTGGGAAAAGCTTTGGGAACCCCGCTTCCAGTCCCTTCCCTGCCCTGAGTTTTACATCTCAGTGTTGCTGTCTGTACGGTGGGCATGGTAAGATGGTGGGCCTGCCACTGGCTGTTGCAGGGTTTGAGAAGGGGGGCATGTGTCACTGGCTACAGCTTGGCTCCTCTGGCTGCTTATGGAGAACAGAGGAAGGGACGTGGGGTCAGGAAGGCCAACTATGGCAGTCACTTAACATCACAGGACAGTGGTGGGGACGGTACTGCAAGACAGTGTAGCTGACTTTGCTGATGGATTGTGGGGATTTCGAGTGATGTGTTCAAATTTGACCTGAACAGCCAGGAGGGTGTTGGTGAGGTGGGGGCCGGTGTGGATGCTGGCGTTCAGGGCCCTCCAGTCTGGAAGTGGGTGTGGACACTTTCATTGAGTAGAGAGTGGAATCTGGGGCTAGTTGGATCATCATGGAGGGCGGACAGGCGAGGACTGAGCCCTGGCCCAGCTAACTTCAGACGTCAGGGAGAAAGGAACCAGCAAAGGAGTTGTTGTTAGGGGACAGGGTCCAAGAGATGGGAGACCCCAGGAGGGGTGTCAGAGAGCCGAGTGAGGACAGGATCCAAGAAATGAGGGACTCAGGGGAGGGGGTGTCAGGGAGCTGGATGATCAGGTGTAAACGCCCACCAGTGGGGAACCAGGGGAGAGTATATTGAGGGAGGGGTCAAAGGAGGGGTGTTGGGGAACCCAGTAAGGGGGGTGCGTCTTCACAGAGGCACTGTGCGCATGCTTCCGTGCTTCCATGTAGAGGCATTTGGGTTTCCTGATTCTTTGTGATAGTGGCAGGGAGTGGAGTTTTGCTGCCTTTGGTTTCAAACTCGAGCAAGAAAGAAGCGGGGAGTGGCCACCAGGGGGCAGGGCTGCTTTACCTTGATCTCCGGGATGGGGTTTATGGCTCCTTCTCAGAGCTGCCCCCTGGTGGTAGGGACGTGCAGCCTTGAGCAGTGCATTCACGGGGCTCCTCCCTCTACAGCACACAGGGGTCCCAGATGAGGCATCCTGGGGTCCAGGTGGAGGGACACTTGTATGAGACCCAGCTCCTCGCCCTGGGAGATCTGGAGCTTGTGACAGGGTGAGGTTTATTGGGTGGACCTGGGGAAGGTCCTAATGGTGGGATAGGGTTGGGGTCAGGGGTGAAGGTAGTGGCAGGGCAGGTGAGTGATGGAGGCTGTGTGCTGTTCTGGCCCTGGGGTACATCACAGACTGAATGCCCACTATTAGCATCTGACCTGGCTGTGCTGTGTGTGTACACGGAGAAGCCTGGCCCAGACCCTGTGTGTCCATAGCTTCTCAGACTCCTTGTCTCCAGACCCTGACCTCCTGAGAGCACTGCTCTGTGCTCTGTGTTCTGTGGACGGTCCTTGGTTGGGTCTGCCTGGCGTGTTTGCTCCTGATGAGACTAGGGCCGTGGGGTTTGGGGAGAAAGACCACAGGGGTCTGCATCTGGGTGCAGAACACCCACCTCTCCTTGTGAAGTCACCTCCCGTTTCCTGGTCTTTAGCAGGAGTCACTGAGCCCTGCCCAGCCTGGAGTGGTTCAGGTTAGGCCCCGCCTCCTTCGGGAGGGTGGATGCATCATCACCTGTGTTACCCGGATCTCTTCTGTAAGGAGGACCTTTCTCCCGTTGGTTGATTTGCTTTCTCGTTTATGTCAGTGTGGACTTGGGTATCTGCTGATACTTTCTGTCATAGCCCAGCACCACGTCTTTTATTGTGTTGCTACAGTGTTGACTGATGGGGGGCTCCTGTGTCCCTTTTGTAGTCCCCTCTTCTCTGAAGACTCTTACCTTCTTACTGTATGAGTAGCTGCAGGCTCATCTTGCAAGTCCCCTGCCGGGCCACTCCCCCAGGAGCCTGTGATGGGAGAAAGGATCAGAAACCAGGTCTGCTTTTTGCTGTAGGGGTACCATTGTTTCTAGGCCTTCTCCTCTTGTTTCTCCGATGAGTACCTTTGAATAGTTCATACCTGTCCACTCTCTTGGCTCACTCTGATGCCTTTGTTTTCTGTAAGAGAGTGTTTGTGTCTGTAGCTTTTCCTCTAAATGAGCCCTGGCTCACATTGTTAGGCTGGCTGATGGTGCGTTTCTGCTGTATGTGGTGTGTGTTGCTGAGGTGGCTAATAGACCATTGCCCACTATGCTCTGTGCTGCCGGTGAGGGCTCCCTAGGCCCAGTGCTATGTGGGACCAAGAGACCACCCGACTGCAGCAGAGGAGTGGGGGACTTGGTTCCCTCCAAGGACATGTGCTGGGGTCTACTGTTAGCCGGGGGGGTGCTACCCTGTAACTTGGCATGTCCCTGGGAGGTTTGTGTGGTCAGATGTCTGCCTTGAATAAGGAACAGTGGCAGGAATGTGAAGCAGAAGTAGCAACTAGGTGACCGCCACCCACAGGGAGATGACAGTCGGCTTGTTTCACTGTTTGGAGATGGAGCTGGAGACGACACTGCCCACTTCATCTATGTCCTGTCCCTCCTGTCCCCTGCTCCCCTCCCTCCTTTCTGCCAGCTGATACTGGTGGCTGAGGGTCTCTGCCTGTCCCCTCCCACAGGGTGGATGTGAACGCTGACCGCAGGATCAGTGCCAAGGAGATGCAGCACTGGATCATGGAGAAAACGGCTGAGCACTTCCAGGAGGCCGTCCGCGAGAACAAACTGCACTTCCGCTCCGTGGACCCCGATGGCGATGGTACGAGGGGCTCTAGGGGACACACGTTCCCTCAGCAATTGCTGCCTGTGGCTTCATGGGGCAACACAGTGAAACAGGCCCAGACCGTGCCTGGGGGCTCCTAGACGGCTGCAGGGGGTGGGGACACAGTGGGATGTGAAGTCCCGGTCTCCCTGGAGTACAGGATGTGCTCCTGTCAGGTGGAAAGGTTGTGTTCCTGAGGTTTCCTCCAGGCCCTCTTCCAGGACCGTGTGTCCTTTCACTCCCTCTGGGCCCTGGCCAGCAGGCTCTGGGCATCCCTGGGTGCTGAACTGTACCCCCAAGGGGGCAGGAGGTGCTCTGACAATCTGGCTCAATTGTCTAGGGGCATCTGAGTCCTCTTGGGGAACAATGACACACAGCAGTTGGACACATGGGACACATAGCTGGCCCTGAGTGGGAGGCTTTCATGACTGCCCTGTGGGCACCCTGACTGGCAGATGGTAACAGTGGGCCCCTCCCTTCCCACAGTGCTGTGAGAGGGGACCTGGGGACTGGGCATCTGGAGCTGTCTGTTGTCCCATCTGCCTGTAGTTGGTAGGGCCTTTGAATTGATTCTGACTCATAGGGACCCTGTGTAGGTGGTGGGTTTGGATCGCCGACCTGTGGTTAGCAGTTCAGTGCTTATCCTATGGTGCCACACCAGGACTCCCTCAGTACCCCGTAGCATCAAGATTTTAACCGTATGTCTCAGGAAACTGGGTCACTGTCTTCAGAAGCTGAGTGTTAACCACCTAACAGTGTGACCACTCTGCAGGCCGAGTGTCGTGGGACGAGTACCGGGTGAAGTTCCTGGCAAGCAAAGGCCACAATGAGCGAGAGGTTGCCGAGAGGATAAAGAACAATGAGGACCTGAAGGTGGACGAGGAGAGTGAGTCTGTGTGCTGGCCGTGCTTGGCAGGGCTTCCCTGTGGTGTCGCCCCTTGGCCAGGACCCCTGGGCAGCTGTAGGGCAGGCTGATGGTATTCCCCTGTGTGTGTGCACGTGTATGTACGTGCATGTTTGTATGTGCATCTCTTGTGAGATGTAGGCATGTAGGTGTCACAAAGGCTGTGGCGAGACGTCAGATACGCCCACCCAGGGTGCAGCAGGGGGACTGGGGTAAGGGACTGGCACAGTATTGCCTTGGGCACAAATGTTCAATGATGAACACTCTCCACAGAGGAGTAGGCAGTGTAGACATGCATCCTGACCCAGCTGGGCTGTACTTGGAGGCCAGAGGTTGGCGAGGAGCTGGCCAGAGGTCAAGGGGTGCTGGCCTCTAGCAGTGGGAGCAGCCTACAAAGGCCCTGAGTGCTGGGATTTCTGGTCAGGGTGGAGAGTGGAATGATTTGGGTTGGAGAATTGGCTTCTGCTGAGCTTCAGCTTCTAGGGAAGAGGAGGCAAAAGTGCCAGAAGCATCATGAGGAAAGAGCTAAAAGGAGCTGACCAGCCAGCAGACAGGTCATGGGAAGGCTCCTCATGCCACAGCCTGCTGCCTCGAACACCTGCTGTTCTGGAGGGACCAGCGCCTGATGGACGGCCGCCCTGAGGGTGCCCTGCATCAGACCTCTCCACCAGGGGGCCGTGGGGGTGGGCTGTTGGGATTCCTCTCCACAGGGGCAGGGGAAGGAGATGTGACGTTCACAGAGCTTCCTCAGTGCGCAGAAGGAGCCTATGGAAAGTTCATTTAACTGCTCTCGTAGTCAAATCTAGAAACTGGGTTTTCCTTATCTCCCCAAAGCAACTATGCACGTGAAAGTACTTGAGAAAAAGAACAGACGTTACCTTTCGTTCCTGTAAACAGTTTAGTCAGCCCCCACAGCGCACCTCCATTTCTCATGAAGAGTAAACAAACAGCTGGGAGTTACATGAGACGCCTCCTCTCCCCGGGCCCCTCACTTCCTAATACTACCCCCTGCTGCTGCCTGCTGACTCCCCACCTTGTGCAGGAGTCAGGGGTCAAGAGCAGGTGACCCCTGACCCTGTGTGGGTAGAGGGATGGGACCTGGGGCCACTGGTGTTGGCAAGGAGACAGTGTTAAGGGTCTCCAGAGGACAGGCAATGGGTGCAGTGCTGGTGCTGGTCATGGTGGAGAGGGGACAAACAGGATAGCCCCTGATTCCAGTTGAGGGGCTCTCTTGGCTGCTAGAGCAGCCCGTCGGGTCTGGGCACCCCAAAGAGAAGCAGCTGGGTGTGGAGGGCGGTGGTCAGTGAGATCAGGGGCTGACCTTGGGGCTGGTGACCCGGGGTTTGGTGAGGGGTTGGGCCTGCCTTAGGTGATTCTCCATTAGTAGCTTGGTAGAACGATTCAGGTTTGAAAGGGCGATGGTCTATTACGTTTTCACATTCCACATGTTAAAAGTGACCTGAAGAAAAATGAAATGGAAGATGGGGGCTGAAAGTGACCCGGAGTGGTCAGTCAGCAAGACCCAGGGTAGAGGCGGTCACCTGGGTGTGTGGGACCTGTGGTCACCCTACACATGTCCACCCTGCATGTTGTCTCCCTGAGAGTTGTTTACACTGGGCCTGTAGTTATCCCTTGAGCGTCCACCTCAAGCCTCAGGGTAGCCTGTGCAGTTACCCCACCTAGTGTGTGATTGAAGCCACAAGAGATTCTTGGTTCTAGCCAGAAAGTTCTGAGTGCCCTTCTCACCAGGGTCTGGGGAGCGAACAGCCCTCCAGAAAACTGCCCCAGGTGGTAAAGGGCTGTGAGTTCAGTAGGGACTGTTGCTTGCCCCTGAAGCCCCCTCATTGGCCCCAGAGGCTGAACTCCCTCCACCTGGCTCATAGCTCCTGCTATGTCCAGCCTGGCAGTGTCCGGCCATCCCAGTGTCTTGGCCCATGGGCAGACCAGCCCAGCATGCCAAGGTCCTCACAGACGGCACCTCTCAGCACAGGAAGTCCTGGAGAACCTCAAGGACCGCTGGTACCAGGCAGACAATCCCCCCTCAGACCTGTTGCTGACCGAGGATGAGTTCCTGTCCTTCCTCCACCCAGAGCACAGCCGGGGCATGCTGCAGTTCATGGTCAAGGAGATTGTGCGAGACCTGGGTGAGGTGGGGCGGGGAGTGGGGGGTATGTGGTGGCTTTCATGGGTGGGGCAGGGGCCATTCTTCCTCCCTTGGAGGGCAGATGTGAAGGCTGAGGTGGCCCAGTGGTCCTTGCTCAGGCTGACTATCGTGACAAACAGACCCAGGCGCAGCCTTTGTCCCCCACATGCCCTGCAGCCCTACCTGCCCCTTGGTTCCCCATGTGTCCTGAGGTCATGTGCTGGTGTCCTGCAGACCAGGACGGTGACAAACGACTCTCGCTGCCGGAGTTCATCTCCTTGCCTGTGGGCACAGTGGAGAACCAGCAGGCTCAGGACATTGATGACAACTGGGTCAAAGACAGGAAGCGAGAGTTTGAGGAGCTGATTGATGCCAACCATGATGGGATCGTGACCCCAGAGGAGCTAGAGGTGGGGGACAGCGACTGTGTGGAGGGGTGGGAGGGGCCACGCTTGGGGGATGTGGTGTCCTTTCTAGACTGCATTGATCAGGAACCCAATGCTGTCTGGAGTGCTGCCCTGAGGGGGGGGTGGTCTATGTATCCCCAAGAGACCTTGGGGGACTGAATGCTCAGGCCGCCCCTGGCTTTCCCAGGAGGGTTTCCATTCAGCAGGAATGGGAAGGGAGACAGGGAGGAGCCAAGCCCTGGAGGGGTGGGTGGTCCATTCCCTTGGACGGACTGGAGGGACTTGGTGGTGGCAGTGAGTTGCAGCACCCCCACTCAAGGACTGGCATCTGGGATGTAGTGGGCACAGCGTGGAGGTAGCACTGGACCGATGGGGCTAGCCTCCCTGACTGCTTCGTGGTGTCTGTTGCAGGAGTACATGGACCCCATGAACGAGTACAATGCCCTCAATGAGGCCAAGCAGATGATTGCCATCGCGGATGAGAACCAGAACCATCACCTGGAGCCTGAGGAGATCCTCAAGTACAGCGAGTTCTTCACAGGCAGCAAGCTAGTGGACTACGCTCGCAGCGTGCACGAGGAGTTCTGATTTCCACTGAAGGGCCCTCGTCCCTGGGCTAGGTCTGGACACTTCTGACACTGCTCTGTCCTGTGTCCTTGGCTGGGGCTGGGGCTGTGGGTGGCGCCTTCTGGATCTTCTCCCCCTCCCATCAGACCCAGGTCTGCAGGCTTTAAAGTTCACTGACGCACAGAGGTCTCTGCTCTTGTTGAGAAGCCCTGGGGTATCCGTAAGGTTTCCCCCCCCCCCCACCAAATCTGTTCCTGCCCCAGGGGGCTTCAAACCTGCTGCTTCTCGAGCTCCTTGGATACAAGGATTAAGAAGAGAGGGGGCCTCTGGGGGAACACTACTCCCTGCTGTGCCTCATGTCTCTGAGGGGCCAAGCTGGCCCCATGGAGCAGCAGGCAGCCTCAGACCACCGGACCATATTGGAACTACCCACACCAGGCAGTGCCACCTCTGAGGAAATGACGATGTTTATTGTGACGGGTCATTCATTTACTTGGAAATATAGTTTTTTTTTTTTTCTCTCAGCTTCTTTCTTTCATTGGAAAAGTGATAGTTGTTGCAGTGTGACTGGCGGCTCCCACAGAGCAAGTGGCCTGAGGTGCATCTAGGGCTGCGGCAGCTGCTGAGCAGCGGCGGTGGGAGTGCATCGTGGAGTCGCTTCTGACTCATAGCTGCTCTGCACAGGATTTCCGAGGCTGTAAATCTTTACGGGAGCAGAAAGCCCCGTCTTTCTCCCGCAGAGCGGCTGGTACATTCAAACTGCTGACCTTGTGGTTAACAGCCCAACTCAAAATCCTCCATACTACCAGGGCTCCTTGGGTGTTGGGAACCTTGAGTGGCCATGTTGGGGGACATCAACCTCCCCTCCCCCTGCTGGGATGCAGGCAGCCCCGAGTTCTGCCCTGCTGCACTGGGTGGGGAACAGGGTGGCTGAGGAACCTGTCCCCCAAGTTGTTACCTGGATATCACTTCACAAACTGGCTTTTTAGACAAGAAAGAGGTGTCACTGATAGACCCCTGGGCTGGGGACACTAGGGGCTGTTTTCTATGAACAAGGGGCTCGAAGATTTTTCATACTGGCACAGGATGTGAGCAGGTCCCCAGAGCTAGTGTTTTGTATGGACCTTTGACGGTTGACCAGCACTGTGTGGTGGGCATGCCTTCAGGGTAACCCTCCCCACCCTCAATGCCTGTCTGGGCCCCCACTGAGTTTCTTGCTAAGAGCCTTCCCTCCTTGTCTGCTCCCAGGTGCCCTCTGGCCTACCATTTGGCTTACTACCATGCCCCTCACTCTCCAATCCACAGGAAGGGACCTGGGGGCTGACGGAGGAGAGGTCTGGTGTTGTCCTGAGCCAGCAGCTGTGCCGGATGCTGTGGGGGTGCAGCCAGGCCTCCTTGGTCACACTCACCTTCTGAGTTGCTGGCAGTGAGGCCCCTTCTGTTAGGCATTCGTTCAGAGCCCTGATGGGGGCGTGGGGGGCAGGCCTACCCTCAGATCCCAGAGGTGACCAGGGCAGTCACCTGGACCCCATAGCAGGCAGGGGGAGAGGGTGGCTGTGAGTGAGTCTGGAGAATTGGGTGCGGTGGCATTCCACACACAGACCTATGCCTGTCAGTGCAGAGTGTGGGGAAGGGGACCTCAGGAGCAACACACTGCCTGCCCACAGGAACGAAGTTTGCCAAAGAGGAAATCAGTTTGCTTTTAATGGCAAATGTAAGATTTTTCTTAGTAGGAGAGGGGACTAGAGAGTAAGGTGGAACCTTCCAGAAAACGCAGGAAGTTGTGGTTGGGAGTGCAGCTGCTTACACAACTGTACACAAACCATATATGTGCACACCACCATAACTGCCTGGGAGGCCCTGAGCCCCTCTCCTCCTGCTGTAGCAATGAGGGGACCACTCTGGAGGCTTTGGGGAGGTGAGTCTGGAGAGGGAAGTGGAGAGCCTGCCTTTCCCGCCACCCCCTCCTGCTGCTGAGGAGGGGGCAACTGGCCAGCGGAGGTGTGGAATTTCCCAGCAGGAGAATTTCCTTCAGAGGAGGGGGATTTCCACCTTCCCCAGAATAGAGAATGTAGCAGTCGGCTTCTATAAAGGTGGCAGCCTTAGAAACCAAAGGGGCTGTCCTCTAGGGGCGCTATGAGTTAGAAAGTCAGAATTGACTCCACAGCAGTGCATTTAGGCCTTTGCTTTGCCCAGCCAGGCAACAACCAGGAGACTCATCTTGAGTTGAATTTTTGATAGATAATCTTTTCACAGGGTCGCAAGTTAGAGGGCACAAAGGACACCTCCTTGTCATTTCCCCCTATCCCCTACCAAGACAGTGTTGAGTAGAAGAAAAGCAAACGCATGTGTGCACATGTCTGAGTGCGTGTAGATGCAGGGATGTATGTGTGAAAGTATGTGACATCTGTGCATGTGTCTGCATGCATGCTTGTGTGGTGTGTGTACTCACGCATGCGTGGGTTTTTTTGTATACATGGTCTGCATGCATGTACGATGTATGCCTGCACATTTATATATGTACCGTATATGTGTGTGTGTGTGTAGTGTGGTGTAGGATAAGCACTGGACTGCAAGGTCAGTTTGAACTGTAAGGTTGATGGTTCAAATCCACCAGCTACTCCTTGGAAACCCTATACAAGGCCACTATGATTTGGAACCCACTCAATGGCACTCAACAACAACAATGTATAGGTGTGCATGTATGTGCCTGTGCAAATGGTATGTGTGCATGCTTGTGTGTCCTCCCTTGATACAGGTGCTGATGAGCATACTCTGCCCTTGGCCTTGCTGGAATACCCCCTCCACAGGAGACAAGGTCATCCTATGGCAGTGTTGTGGTGACAGCCTGAAGCCCAGTGTGTTAGACTGGGTGGGTTGAGTTGCTTGAAATGGGGTCCTGAAGGCCCATGCTATGACCTGGGCCACCTGGAGTCAGAGTTTGGGGCCCACAAGAGTGGCTGAGCCACCAGAGCAGCTCAGATGGAACCTGGGGGTTTGTCTGCAAAGGCCACCACATTTGTGTCCATAGCTTGGCATGTGCGGTTCAGCCACAGGGACACACATTTGTACCCACCCCTCACACTTGCCGTGCACAGGGGCCTTATCGTCACTGCTGGCCACTATGTTGGCCCAGCTTACCCTGGTCACTCAGGGGGCACCACAAGCTAAGCCCACCCCACCCTCTGCCCGGTCACCATAGTTTGCTCCACTGTGCCTTTGTCCCCATGGAGCCCACCTGCATGAAGTCTGGGGATGGCCAATGGGGACTGCTCCAGCCACTTTTCCTGACCCAGCCCGCTGCCTTGATCAAAGCAGTGGTCCAGGCAGCCCATTTGTTGAGAGGCTGAAGACTGGCACGAATGTAGCCCAGGATGCCCCCTCTTCCCCAGGCAGAGAGAGTCAGAGTGATATGTGCCGGGCAGGGGGCTCTGACCTCTGTGAGGGGCCTGGCCCTATGGGAGAGGAGAGGCAGGCAGGACCAGGCCCTGAGAACCTGGCGAGGCTCTGTTTTCACAGTATCATCCCCATACACCCCCGCCTGTGATCTTTATGCTGGGGAGAGGCCCTAGCGAGGTTGGTGGTCGTCAGGAGTAGGGGGCCAAGAGCTGGTGTACAGGCTACAGTCTGGGTTGGGGTCCCCCAGGATTCCATTTCCTCCTGCTCCTCCCCCTCCATCCCGCCCTTCCCCCGCAGCTCTTATAGCCACATCCTGCAAGAACAGCCCCAGACTCTGAGGAGATGAGGATGTGCGCGGGGGCGCGGCCCAGGCTGGTGGTGCCCTGCGTGGCACTGCTACTTCTGGCCTTGGCGTTCCACCCTGCAGCCACACTCATCTGCAGTGGGACCACCTACGTCAGCGGCAGCAAATGCTGTCATGAGTGTCAGCCTGGTGAGGCTCTGGGTCATGGGGCTGAGAGGGGGTCAGGACATGCAGGGGAGGGGGCCAGCGGGAAGACTGGGAAGGGAATGGGGAGGGGGCTGGGAGTGAAGGTAGACAGGGTGGTGTAGTCATACAGGTGATGAGAGAGGGGCGCGTGTAGTCTCTCCCACCATCTAGTGCTTAGTGATGGACCATCTAGGGCCTGGCCAAGGTGACTGGTCTGTGGACCGAGGAGTTCGGTTCTGAGGTCACCTACGCCTCCTCCCCTCCACAGGTTATGGGATGGAGAGTCGCTGTGACCACTCTCGAGACACCGTGTGCCAGCCGTGCCAATCGGGTTACTACAACGAAGCTTTCAACTACGACGTTTGCAGGCCATGTACCCGATGCAATGAGAGTGAGCACCACAGGTTACCCCCCACCCCCCCACCAAGCCCCGGCTTCTCCTCCCCCCGTGCCCCAGCCAGCCCTGGGAGACCACAGCCACCTTCCACAGTTACATGTCCCCACACAGCCCCAGAAACAAACCTCAAACCACAGTGGGCTGCTCCCCCGGGGGTCCCACCACAGGAGTGGTTGGAGTGGAGGTGGGGCCTGTGTCAGCCACGTGGGCCTCACCTAGTCTGAACTGGCCTTTTGGGAAGGTCCCTACAGAAGGGAGAGGGCCTAGGGGCCACAGGGTCCTGAAGAAGGCAGACAGGCAGATCTGTGACACCTTCAGGAATGTTCCTGGTCCATACCGGCTTCAGGTTGTCTTCTGGGGAATGAACCCTGAGGCCCTTAGTGCTTGTGCAAACCCTGGTCCCAGCCCGTGCCCTGACCCCTCCCTGGCTCTGCCTCTGCCCAGGAAGTGGGAGTGAGCCCGTGCAGGTCTGCACACCCAAGAGCGACACTGTCTGTCACTGTAGGCCGGGCACCGAGCCTCAGGGTGGCTACAAGCTGGGAGTCGGTGAGTACCGGTAGTGGGTTGGCTTTAGCAAGCCTGGCCCCGTGCCATGCCTGGGACCCCTTCAAGCCTCAAAGAGGTGAAGGGTGGGCCATGGGAAGGAAGGGCTAAATGGGGCTAAGCCTGTCTTCTCTCTCCCCTGCAGACTGCTCCCCCTGTCCACCTAGACACTTTTCCCCAGGCTTCAACCAGCCTTGTAAGCCCTGGACCGAGTAAGTGGCAGGCACAGGGCCTAAGGGCTCAGGGGCCTGGGAGACTGGGGGCTGGGGGCCTGGGTGGTATTTGAGCTCAGAGGTGGGGTATGTGGCCAGGCCCAGGTCCTGGCAGAGAAGTTATATGAATGTAAGTATGTGAGTGTGGTTTTGTCTATGTGTGAGCAAGTGTGTGGTATGTGTGTGGGAGTGTGTGAGAGTGTGTATATGACCATCCACAGTTGGGGCTGACATTCTAGAGGGAGGCAGGCAGGACAAAGGGCAGGGGTTGGGGTACCCAGGCTCCATAGAGCCGTAGGGGTATAGACAGAATGGGCCAGTGTGGGGAGCAGAGTGACTGGGACCCTGCAGGTATGCCCTGCAGGGATGCAGGGAGCTGGGGAAGCCAGGGCCATCTGTCTGTGGTCACAAGCGTTTCCAGGGCCTGGGCCCCTTCTCCTCTGGTCTGGGCTCTAAGGCAGGTGTGGATGCTCTCCAGAGGTAGAACTAGGGTGGAATCCTCCCCCATTACAGTTGGAGACAGTGTGGATCCCCTCATTACAGTCCAGCTTAGTTCAGACCTCCCTATCACAGTTCCACCAAGAGTGGCATGCCTCCATTGCAGTCTCCATTCTGGAACCCCCCAAGTGGGGCCCTCAGATCTCCTCTGATCAGGCTCCTCCTGCCCCCACAGCTGCACCTCCACCGGAAAGCGTACCCTGAAGCCAGCCAGCAACAGTTCAGACTCCATATGTGAGGACAAAAACCCCCCAGCCACCAGGCTGCCCTGGAGCACCCAGAACCACCCAGCCCTGCCTACCACTGCCCGGCCTACCACTGCCCAGTCCGGGACCTCACACAGGCCCTCCAAAGCCCCCACAGACCGCCCTGGAGGTAAGGAGCCTAGCCTCATCCCAAGTAGATGGGGTGCTGGGGATGAGGTCTCCCTGTCCCCCGTGAACCCCAACCCCAGCCAGCCCTGTCCCCCACAGGTCCTGTTTTGTCTGTCATCCTGGGTGTGGGCCTGGGCCTGGGCTTGTTGGGTGCTATGTCTGCAGCTCTTATCCTGTTTCTACATCACCAAGCTTGGAGGCTGCCACTGGCCACCCCGAAGCCCCCCGGTAAGTGCAGGCCTGTCTCACCCCAGACCCCCTCCCTCAGAGGGAGGCCCCATCCATCTCCCATATGCTCTGTCCTCCTCCCCAGGGGGCAACAGCTTCCGGACCCCCATCCAAGAGGAACATGCTGACGAGCACTGTGTCCTGGCCAAGGTCTGAGTGGTGTCAGAGCCCACTCCCCAGGCTGTGTCTAGAAGATTCTGTCTGGACAGAGCTACCCTCACTGCTTCCTGAGCCCCTGTGCCCCCTTGGTACCGTTTTAGGTGCTTCTGGGCTTACCCTGGGCTCCTGTAATGTATGTTGTGCATACTCTTGCTCGGGGCTACTCTCAATAAAGTTTTCACACATGTGTTTCCTGTGGACACTGAAGGCTGGGGGTACACAACCACAAAGGCCTGGGTGTAGGGGGCATGCACCCAAGAGAGAGATGAGATGTGTGGGAGACAGGGAAGTCCAGGAGGCAGGGGTGCACATCCACTGAGGGGCACAGAGAATGCACCTGTAGGGAAAAGAGGGTCAGTATAACATGCACCCAAGAGGGGTCCACACACCCTTGAGGGGCAGTGGCATGTACCTATAGGGGACAGGTGGGGAACTGCACATCCATGGAGGACGCACGGGGGCAGGAGGATGGGCACTGATGTAGGGGCTGCACATCTATGGGGAGAGATAGGGGCTAAAGGCATACACTCATGAAGGGCTAAATGGGGGTAGGAGGGTGGGCAATGCCTCTGGGCAAGATGGGGCCTTGTCCGTCTCTGGCTGGGGAAGGATCTAGATCAAGACACAGTGGGCAGTGGGATGCTCAGCCACCCAAAGGGCCTTGTCCTCCTTAGACTCTGGGTGTAGAACATCCTGGGATTCATGGGGGCCTGGGGAGAGGGACCAAAGGGTTACCCAAAAGTCCCAAATTAATGTTCTCAGGAAAGGCAACCCAGATGCAACAATGAGATCGAAAAATCTGGGCTGGGCTGAGTCATATCAAGAAAAGTTCCATATGACCTGAGGTGCCGCACAGTGCAAGAGATGGGCCCCAGGATCACTGAAGACCTCAGTGGTCCCTCACTCCTTCCTAAGGATATTGGCCTCCTAACCCATGCAGACCCTATGCAGCTGGCAGAGCCATTACTCAGCTTGGGATGAATGCTTGAGGGAGGTGGAGTGGCCCTGAAGGTCCTCCTCAGCTCTCCAACTGCAGGCAGGGGTGGTGAGGGTACAGCCACTCAGAGAGCTGGTGGTCCCTGACCAGGCCCTAGGCACCCAACGTTATCTTTTAATTCCATTTTTCTATGAACTTTTTGAAGCTCCATTGTACACAAGGTGCTTGGGTAACAAGTACTCATGAACATAAAACTCAGGGTGCACAAGACACTAGCCAACAGGTACATAGGTACAGCACATTGCTTTAATATGTTCCTTCTAGACATGGTCTTGTAACTCTTAAAAAATTATTGGATGAGAGTTTGCAAACAAGGTGCTTGTGGTCCACCAAGGGAAGTGGTCAGTTTGCTAGAGCAAATAAAGTACAAGGAACACTTGCAGGGACAGAATGCAAATAAGGTCTAAGGAATCCTTGTAGGGAATTGGTCAGGTTTGCCATTCTCTAGGCTTAAAGGTCCAACACATCTGTCAGTTTGTCATACTGTGGTGGCTTGCATGTTACTGTGAAACTAGAAGCTATGCCGCTGGTGTTTCAAATATCAGTAGGATCATCCCTGGTGAACAGAATTCAGCGGAGTTTCCAGTCTGCTGCCGAGTCGGTTCAGACTCATGTTGTTTTTGTTGTTAGGTGCCATTGAGTTGGTACCGGCTCATAGCGACCCTATGCACAGCAGAATGAAACACTGCCTGATCTTAGGCTGATCTCACTACTGTTGCCATGCTTGAGTCCATCGATGCTGCCACTTCGCCAATCTATCTCGTTTGGGGTCTTCCTCTTTTTCTCTGACCCTCCCACCTTACCAAACATGATATCCTTCTCCAGCGACTGGTCCCTCCTGACAATATACCCGAAGTATGAGAGACAAAGTTTGGCCATCCTGGCCTCCAAGGAGCACTCTGGCTGTACTTCTTCCAAAACAGATCTATTGGTTCTTTTGACAGCCCATGGTACTTTCAATATTCTCCTCCAACACCATAACTCAAAAGCATCAATTCTTCTACGATCTTCCTTACTCACTATCCAGCTTTTGCATGCATATGAGGTTATTGAAAATATCATGGCTTGGGTCAGGCGCACCTTAGTCCTCCAGCTGGCATCTTTGCACTTCAACACTTTAAAAGGTCTTGTGCAGCAGATTTGCCTAATGCAATATATCGTTTGATTTCTTGACTGCTGCTTCCGTGAGTGTTGATAGTTGATCCAAGAAGAATAAAGTCCTTGACAACTTCAATCTTTTCTCTGTTGATGAGAATGTTGTTAATTGGTCCAGTGGTGAGGATATTTGTTTTCTTTACGTTGAGATGTAATCCATATGGAACGCTGTGCTCTTTGATCATCAGTAAATGTTTTAAGTCCTCTTCACTTTCAGCAAGCAAGGTTGTATCATCTGCATACCGCAGGCTGTTAATGAGTCTTCCTCCAATCCTGATGCCACGTTCTTCTTCATATAACTCAGCTTCTCAGATTATTTGCTCAGCATACAGATTGAATAAGTATGATAAAAAAATACAACCTTGTTGTACACCTTTTTTAATTTTAAACCATTCAGTGTTCCCATGTTCTGTTCAGACTCATAGCGACCCTATATAGGGTTTCCGAGGAGCAGTTAGTGGGTTTGTACCGCCAACCTTTTGTTGTTGTTAGGTGTCATCGTGTCAGTACTGATTCATAGTTACCCTATGAACAACAGAATGAAGCATTGTCCAGTCCTGTGCCAACCTCTCAATCGTTGCTATGTTTGAGTCCATTGCTTCTGCCACTGTGCCAATCCATCTAGTTGGGGATCTTCTTCTTACTCTCCAATCCTCCACTTGACCAAATCTGATATCCTTTACCAGGGACTGGTTCCTTCTGACACTGTGTCCAAAGTATGGGAAACAAAGTCTGTCCAGCTTGGCTTCCAAGGAGCATTCTGGTTGTACTTCTTTCAACACTTTTTGGCAGTCAATGGTACTTTTTTTGTGTGTGTGTGTGTATGTGTGTGTGTGTGTGTGAACTGAGTGGCAGTTTACATGGGAGAACATAATTTTTACACCATTGTTTCATTGCAGTGATTACAGTCTCCTCCATTCATCCACATTCAATGAATAATAGAATAGAATTATTCTATTCTATTCTGTCTGTTTTGTGTGTGTGTGTGGGTGGGGATGTACACAGAAACACTCAGGAATATATAATAATTTAAACAGCCAGAGGGCACATTCTGCAAGGCTGCCTCCTGGTTGCCAGCACTCAGTCTTTCTCTTTCCATGAGTCTAGCTAGAGTCCTCAGCTGCTCTCTCTCTCCATGTCCTCATCTCTGTCTCCATCTCTGGTGTTGCTGCTTCTCTGGATAGGGTCCTGCATTCTGCTTGTGGTCTTCTCCCTTGAAGGTCCTAGGGTCCTCTGTTCCTGGACGGTAAGATCAACTACTTCCCCATTTTTGTTACAAAACTTCTACCTTTACAGCTGTGACAGTCGCAATTAGTCATGGTGACAATTACTCACTATTGAATCATAAGAATCTTATCTCCATCTCTTTTCACTAGACCCATCTAGACTAGACGAAAACTACTCAGTGTGGACTTTACCTTTCCCCACACACTCTTAAACTAAACTCCATCTTGAAAACTTGTCAGTCACGTCATGTCTTTTCCATCCTCTCATTTTAGGTAGCCAATGTCCAAGTTGCCTGTCCCTATCAACCCTGTATACAGAGGAGATAGGATTGATACTTGATGTGAAGACTCCTTCCCTCTCAGCTGGTGTTTTGAGCTACTACATCTATAAGTATAGGTCAAGTTCATCAACTTGTAGCAATTTACACTCATTTCCTTTATCAATTTTTTTTTTTTATCTTACTTTAGTAGAGTTCTGATCATCAAGCCATCAAGGCTAGGTCAAATGGGTACATGTGAAAGTTTGGGCATTCTTGTGCATCTCCCCTCACTTCATATCAGCTGGATGTTTCACTCTCAGCTCTAGCCTTCCGTGGCTATGTCCTTGTTCATGGGCTCAGGAGTCCTGAGGTCTCACCACACTTTGGACCAACCAGCTCTTTCTTCCTCTTCTCTTTCTCGTCTCCAGGTCAACAGGAGTCTGTGGAACGTGGCTGAACTTAGCCCATATCTTCATTCTTGCCTTTTCCTCTTTTCTATTCACCAGTAGACCCACATGGGTACCAGCAATCTTACATGTCTGCTCATGTGTTCCCTTCCAGCTACAGTCTTGGAGGGGGAGTTCATGGTACTTTTAATCTTCTCCTCCAACACCATAACTCAAATGCATCAATTCTTCTGTGGTTTCCTTTATTCACTGTCCAACTTTCACATACACATGAAGTTATTGGGTTAGGTGCACCTTAGTCCTCAAACTGACATCGTTCCTCTTGAACACTTTAAAGAGATCTTGTGCAGCAGATTTGCCTAATGCAATAAGTATGTCATTTGATTTCTTGACTGCTGCTTCCATGAGAGCTGATGGTTGATCTGAGAAAAATGAAGTCTTTGACAACTTCCATATTTTCTCCACTTACATGGATATTGTTTATTGGTCCAGTGGTGAGGATTTTTGTCTTCTTTACATTGAGGTGCAACCATACCATAGACTGTGGCCTTTGATCTTCATCAGTAAGTATTTTAAGTCTTCTTGGCTTTCAGCAAACAAGGTTGTATCATCTGCATATCACAGGTTTTAATGGGTCTTCCTCTAATCCTGATGCCATATTTTTCTTCATATAATCCAGTTTCTCAGATTATGTGCTCAGCATACAGATTGAATAAGTACGGTGAAAGAATACAACCCTGGTGCACACCTTTGCTAATTTTAAACCATTCAGTGTTCCGTCCTTTAGTGCGGTTCAAACTGACCTTTCAGTTGAATGCTTTATCCTACAGCACCACAACAGGGTTCTAAGACCAGACTAGGAGGAAGCTTCCATTCTGGAGCGATTACCTACTGAAAATCTTATGAATAACAGTGATACATTGTCTGATATCGTGCCAGAAAATAAGCCCTTAATGTTAGAAGGCATTCAAAATGTGACTGAGGAAGAACCGCCTCTTCAAAGTAGAATCAACCTTAATGACATGGATGGAGAATTACTCAAAATGAGAAGGAACAGTTGCAAACATCCATTAATAATCAGAACATGGAATATATGAAGTATGAATCTAGGAAAATGAGAAGTCGTCAAAATGAAATGAAATGGAATGCATAAAGATCAATATCCTAGGTATCAGTGAGCACCAAAGGACAGGTAGTGGCCATTTTGAATCTGACAGTCATGGTTTACTATGTCAGGATGACAAATGCAACAGGAATGACGTTACTTTGTTGTTGTTTTAAGTGTTGATGAGTTGGTTCTGACTCATAGCAATTCCAAGGAGCAGCTGGTGGGTTTGAACTGCCGACCTTGTAGTTAGCAGTCCAGTGCTTATCCTACAGTGCCACAAAAGGACTCCAAATGGTGTCTCATTCATAGTCAAAAGGAACACTTCAAAATCCATCTTGAAGTTCAATGCTGTCTGTGATATGATAATATCTGTAATCCTACAAGGAAGACCAGTTATTTTAACTATTTTTCAAATTTACAGACCAAGGACCAAAGCCAATGATGAAGAAATTGGAGTACTGGTGTGGTGCTGTAGGATAAGCACTGGATTGCTAATCACAAGGTCAGCGGTTCAAACTTACCAATTGCTCATTGGAAACTCGATGCAGAGTCGCTATGGGTCTGAACCAACTCAATGGCACTTAACAACACCAGCAACATCCAACCTCTTCAGTCTTAAATTGACCAAACGTGCAATCAAGATGCATTCATAATTAGAATGCAATTTGAGGACTAAGGTATGCCTGATCTAAGCCTTGGCATTTTCAATAGTCTCATATGCATGTGAAAATTGAACAATGAATAAGGAAGACTGTAGAAGAATTGATGCATTTGAATTATGGTGTTAGAGAAGAATATTAAAAGTGCCATGGACTGCCAGAAGAACAAACCAATCTGTGTTTGGAAGAAGTATAGCCAGAATGCTTCTTAGAAGCCAGGATGGTGAGGCTTGATAAAGTGGAGGGTCAGCAAAAAAGAGGAAGACTCCCAATGAGATGGACTGGCTCAGTGGCAGCAGCAATGGACTCAAATGTAGCAATGATTGTGAGGTTTGCACAGGAACGGGCAGTGTTTTGCTCTGTTGTGCGTAGGGTCGCTGAGTCAGAAACCACTCAGTGGCATCTAACAACAACAACAACAACAACAGAATGCAAAGGTTGAAAGAGGAAGGATCAGTAGTTGGAAAATATTACTTTGGTGATGGAAATGATGCTGGAGATCACATGATAGAATTTTGAGAGAACCCTGGGTAGCTGAACAAACCACGGCTTATGAGCTCCCAAGAGTAAAACCCTCCACCTGCCTATGTTCCAGAAATGCTAGTTTAAAAGATGTTGGACAACTTTCACAATACTTTTGTTTAGGAGGACCAGAAAGAATAGGCGACCTCACTTTCTTGCAGCAGGCCCAGTGGTGGATCATGAATGGGTCAAAGCTGTCCTCACTATGTGGCTCTGTGGGATAAAGCACTGGACACAAGTTCCTTTAAACCACGAGGGTCGGTGATTCAAATTCACAAGCCTGTCTTTGGAAACCCTATACAGGGATGCTGTAAGTTGGTACTGATGTGACAGCACTTAACAACAACAATCTTGACACTTAGGGACATGGAAAATAAATAATCCCAGAAACCAGTAGGGGAGTACTCCCTTTTGAACTGTACTGGTTGGGAAAAGGGGTCCAAGGACCAGAGAGGGCCTGATCCATAGTGCCTACAGGACACAGAGGGCAAGATGGCAGTCTAAGTGTGCCTGAAAACTGGCGAAGAGGGAAGTTAATGGGTAGCTTGAGATAGCTGAAGGTTAGCAGACCCCCTTAGGAAGCTGAATAGGGAAGGAGAACCAACAAAGCCCGCTGGGTTCTGGATGCTCAAGGAGATAGTTTCCCTATCACATTTATGTTCTTCCCCTCTTGCTTTTTGCATTTGGAGGCTTCATGATTCCACTGATCTTTCCATTGTTTATTATAGCCGGACCCCTTACCGTAACAGCATCAAGAACATCATACATGAAGAAAGCAAAAGGTGATTTAAAAGACAGAAAAAGAAAGAAAAGACCAAACTGGACGTCATAAGAGACTCTGGAACTTGCTCTTGAACATAGAGTAGCTAAAACAAATGGAAGAAATCATGTAATAAAAGAGCTGAATAGAAAATTTCTAAGGACAACTTGAGAAAACAAAATAAAGTATTATAATGAAATATGCAAAGACCAGAAATTAGAAAACCAAAAGGGAAGAACATGCTCAGCATTTCTCAAGATGAAAGAACTGAAGAACAGATTTAAGGCTCAACTTGCAAAATTGAAAGATTCTATGGACAAAATATTGAAAGATTTAAGCAGCATCAAAAGAAAAATACAGAGTCACTGTACTAAAAATAATTGGTTGACATTGAGGGAATGTGAGAAATAATTTTTAGGCTGATCCATCTTCAGGAAGTAGGAAACAAAGGGCCCAGGGAGCTACTAAATTTACCGAGGCATAGATTATTGGCTGGTGTAGCAACAGGGGCCTATGCATCTGGGGTATGTGAGCAGGATGAATTGGGGGATGGGGAAGGGAACCCATTCAAGAAGTTTGTTGTTGTTGTTGTTAGGTGCCATCGAGTCGGTATGGACCCATAGCAACCTTGTGCACAACAGAATGAAACACTGCACGATCCTGGGCCAACCTCATTATTGTTGCCACGCTTGAGTCCATCGATGCTGCCACTTGGCCAATCCATCTCATTGAGGGTCTTCCTCTTTTCCTCTGACCCTCCACCTTACCAAACATGATATCCTTCTCCAGAGACTGGTCCCTCTTGACAATATGTCCAAAGTATGAGAGACAAAGTTTGGCCATCTTGGCCTCCACGGAGCACTCTAGCTGCACTTCTTTCAAAACAGATCTATTGGTTCATTTGACAGCCCATGGCGCTTTCAATATTTTCCTCCAACACCATAACTCAAAAGCATCAATTCTTCTACGGTCTTCCTTATTCACTGTCCAGCCTTCATATGCGTATGAGGTTATTGAAAATACCATGGTTTGGGTCAGGCACACCTTAGTCCTCAGGCTGACATCTTTGCTCTTCAACATTTTAAAAAGGTCTTGTGCAGCAGATTTTCTTAATGCAATACATGTTTGATCTCTTGACTGCTGCTTCCATGAGTGTTGATAGTTGATCCAAGAAGAATGAAGTCCTTGACAACTTCAATCTTTTCTCCATTGATAAGAAGTAGAAGGTTGAAAATAAGAATGCAACCATCAAAAAGAAATAGGCAATGTCTGGGGAGATAGTTCACCCCACAGTACTCAGTCAATGAGGAGTCTGGGGGAGGGACTTTCAAGTTAGGAGATAAAGATGCTTGTAAAATGGCTGTGCATCGTGACTGCCTGTCTTGTCTTCTGCATTTGGTGCCCGATTTGGCAAAATCAAATAATAATAAAGCCTCACTCTCACTAAGATGCATTTGTCGATAAGCACTCATGATAACTCATCGGTGATCTCATACAGGACAAGGTGGTCCACCCCAGTTCTCCTTCCGGAGACGCATCGGTGGTTTGTACCAACCCACCAGTTGCCAAGAGGAATAGAGGCAGTATCCAGGGTATTGACAACGTGTCTCACAGGAAGAAGTTCAAACTGTACTGAAGTCATTGGCAAAAAGCATGGCTGCAGTCATTAACAAAATACCAAATGAAATATTTCAACAAACTGATGCAGTGCTGGAAGCACTCGCTAGTCTATGCCAAGAAATTTTGAAGACAGTTACTTGGCCAGCCAACTGGAAAAGAGCCACATTTGTGTCCATTTCAAAGAAAGGTGACCCTATACAGTATGGAAATCACTAAACAATACCATTAATATCACACATAAATAAAATTTTGTTGAAGATAATTAAAAAAGAGTTGTAGCAGTACATCCACAGGGAGCTGCCAGAAATTCAAACCAAATTCAAAAAAGGACATGGAGTGAGGGATGTTACTGCTGACATCAGATGGATCTTGGCTGAATGCAGTGAATATAAGAAAAATGTTTACTTATGCTCTATTGACTATTCAGTCATTTGACTGTTTGGATAATAACAAACTATGGATAACATTTTGAAGAATGGGAATTCCAGAATACTCAATTGTATTCATGAGGGACCTATACATAGACAGACAATGAGACAAGTTGTTCAAATAGGGTTATATCGCTTTATCATACTGACACAATCTGTATGCTGAGCAAATAATCTGAGAAACTGGGCTATATGAAGAAGAATGCAGCATCAGAATTGGAGGGATGCTCATTAACAACCTGCAATATACAGATGACATGAAGAGATAAGAGCAGCTGAGGATTCATAGAAAGAGAAAGGTTGTGTGCAGGCAGCCAGGAGGCAGGCTTGCAGAATGTGCTCTTGGGTTGTTTAAATGATTATATATTCCTGAGTGTTTTTGTGTACATTAAAAATAACAACAACAGCAACAACAAAACAGAAGGAATAAAAGCAAATTCTATTGAATGATGAAATATGGAGGGGATTGTAATCATTGCAATGAAATGAAATATGATAGGAAGAGTGTAAAACTGGTGTTCTCCCATGTAAACTATCGCTCAATTCTCAATAAAACTGTATGTGTGTGTGTGTATATACATATATATATATACACACACACACATACAGTTGACAAAGCCTTGCTTGCTGAAATGAAGAGGGCTTGATGCATTTACTGATGAAGATCAAAGACTACAGTCTTCAGTATGTGTCGAGAACCAGCCTCGACAGGGGAGTTCGGTTCACGAAGTAGGGAGATCTGGCAGCGACAGAGATAGAGAAAGAATACACACAAAGACGCAACAAGACAGACAAGAAGACACCCCAAGACCAGAGTGGATGAGACACTGGCGTCAGACAGATCCTGCATTGTAAACCTCATGGCTAGGCAAGCAGTATGCACACCTTGCCAACTGCAATGCATGCCCGTAATGCATGCCCTGCAAGCCGTAATGCATGCAGGCTTCAGTCTGCGCCTCCTTTTTATTGCAGGGAGGAGCTTTACACAAAGGAAGGCAGGGTTTATTAAGACAGGGTACAGAAGTGAAATGTGATTAATCGTTCAAAACAGGACACAATGATTTATAGGAACATACATCACAAATTGTCTTGATAATCTAACATCCTTAATTTTCTAGAAATTCAAGCAAATTGTTATATAGTACTTTGTAGTTTCGAATCCCAAGGCAGAAACTCGAGGCTTCTCAAGGCTAATTAACATACCTATAGCACCTAATCTTCCTTGAGAAAAGGTCTGAAAGGAATCCAGCTGTTTCAGCTACCTGGCCGAGAGGCTTGCAGGAGGAAGGAGGATGCCTGTGTTAATGGTCTGCACCTGGGGACATCTGAGACCGCTGACAACCATTATTCTTTGAACAAAAGCCTGGAAGCCGCCAATCTACTTTGGGTGAATTCCTTAGGGGAATTTTTCTCCAGCATCTTCCAGCAAACTTGCCCTAGGAACTTTTAGACCTTAGCTTTAGAAGAGGTTTTTGTTTTAATATTTGTCCATGGGTATCAAGGGCTCATGTATTAAGTTAATATCCAACATAACTGAAAAATCTGATAAAGAACAGTTTTGCTATGTTTGCCAGGTGGCCAGAGTTTGTTCCTCAGAGAGATTTGTTCCTAGAACCTTAAGTACTGCCAACACAGTGGAGACATTAAGAGAGGCACATAAGAAACCATTTTCTCAGAAGCTACAATTACTGGAGTTCGAAGCATAGAATAAATTAATAGGACTAAAGGAAATTACACAGAGCTAGCCCAACAGTGAGTTCATAAAAGCCAATGAACCTGGGACGTCTGGAGGTTACTTCCTTGGGCACTCAGGGTCCCTGGCTAGCAAGCCTGAGAGCGGCCATCGTGTTGGATTTTCGTCCATGACACCGGTCCTCAGCATCTCAGTGATTGCGGTCTCCTACAATTCAATGTAAAATTTCAAAAATCCATAAAAATGGACCATGGTAAACTGAGAAAAAATAGAAATCATCAAGGATTTCATTTTACTTGAATCAACAATCTATGCTCATGGAAGCAGCAGACAAGAAATCAGAAGGCAAATCTGTTGCACAAGATAACTTTAAAAATGTTAAAGAGCAAAGATGTCACTTTGAGGACCAAATGTGCCTGACCTAAGTTATGGAGTTTCCCATTGTTTAACATGCATGTGAAAGCTGAACAATGAATAAGGAAGACAGAAGAACTGATGCATTTGAATCATGGTGTTGGTGAAGAATATTGACTATACCATGGACTGCCAGAAGAACAAATAAATCTCGCTAGGAAGAAGTACAGCCAGAATGCTTCTTGGCAGTGAGGATGGTGAGACTTTGTCTCAAGTACTTTGGAAGGAAGGACAAGTTTCTGGAAAAAGACATCATGCTTGAGAAAGTAGAGGGTCATCAGGGAAAGGAAGGTTCCCAGGGAGATGGATTGACACAATCAATGCAGCAATGAGCTCAAACCTAGCAACTGTGAGGATGGTGCAGGACTGGCGATGTTTCATTCTGTTGTGCACCGGGTCGCTGTGAGTTGAAGCTGACGGGACTGCACCTAACAACATAAAGGCTTAAATAAAGGAGCCCAGATGGTGCAGTGGGTTAATTATTGGGCTGCTAATTGGAAGGTTGGAAGTTCGAAGCCACCAGCCACTCTGAGGGAGAACACTGAGATAGTCTACTTCTGTAAAGATTTGTAGCCTCGGAACTCTGTAGAGCAGTTCTAGTCTGTCCTATGGTGTTGCCATGTTTTAAACAGACTTCTCGATGGCAGTGAGGTAGGCTTTAAGGGGGCCAATCCCTGAGGTTGGAGGGTGACCTCACTACCATCAGCAAGAAGAACTAAGAGTGAAAATCATCCTTTAGACTCTGGACTCGTGCTGAGAACCTCCTAGAGCCAGGAAACACCGAATGCTGTAACCCTGATGATGGTTAGAAATGGCATAGTTGGCTTCCTGGCCAATGAAATTGGACTTGCTGACCCACAGAGTAAAAGCTGAAGGCTTTTGCTTGCTGGTAGAGTGCAGTTCCTCTGGGCACTTACTGGTGGAGATATAGTCTTTGTAACCCTTGCCTGAACAGGGCAGGGCCCTGGTGAGAGCGAGGGCCTGGACTAGAGCAAGGGCCCAAAAGAAGTCGTCCTAATTGGAAAACTACCCAGAGTTATTGCCTTGACTTCTAAATTGATGTTTACCCTGAATTCTAACCTTTAATAAAAAGGAACCTTGGTAGTGTAGTGGGTTACCAATTGGGAAGCTGACCAAAAGGTCAGCAGTTCAAATGTACCACTTGCTCCGTGGGAGAAAGATGAGGCTTTCTGCTCCAGTTAAGAGTCTCAAAAACCCTATGTATATAGGGTCGCTATGAGTTGGAACTGACTCCACGACACATTGTTGTTGTTGTTCAGTGCCATCAAGTCAGTCCCAACCCATAGGGACCCTGAACAGCGTTTCTGAGGCTGTAAATCTTTACGGGAGCAGAAAGCCTCATCTTTCTCCCGTGGAGCATCTGGTAGTTTCAAACTGGTGACCTTGTGGTTCACAGCCCAATTCGTAACCACTACGCTCGATGGCACCTGACAACAACGACAACAACAACGCTAGCAGCGAGAACTTCGAGCAGCAAGACGTGTAGTGTGGAGCTTCAACAACAACAACACGGAATACTGGGCCACAAGGCTGTTTAACTGCAAGCTGCGGAAAGCCTCATCTGTCTCACGAGGAGGGCCTGGAGGATTTGAGCTGCTGACCGCGAGGTTCGCAACCAGGTTTTTTAACCACTGCACTACCAGGACTTCCTAGAAGATGGCGGATCAGGTAGACGTGTAGTGAGGAGCTCGGTCAACAACAACACAGAATACCGGGTCAAGAGGACTCATGAGTTGGTGTTGGAACTCTGTAACAAATATAAAGGTATGTTTGGAGGTTCGGAGGGTTTATAGCTGGGGAATTTGCAGGAGAATCCAGAAATTCATTATTTTCTGGATCAAGACACTCAGCTGTT
>NW_006408691.1:828193-845014 GCF_000296735.1 Chrysochloris asiatica | reverse complement strand
TGGCATCATTGATGGACTCAAGTGTGGCAGCGGTAGTGAGGTTGGCCCAGGATTGGACATTGTTTCATTCTGCTGTGCATGGAGTCGCTATGAGTTGGTTCCGACTTGATGGCACCTGACAACAACAACGCTACCAGAGCTCCTTTAATAAACTCCATAATATTGAGATTATCAAACCCAGCAGAGAAGCAGACTCCCACTGCTATGGGAGGGGTGATTGGTGTAAGAAATGGTAAAAAGGTTGGAGAGTGGATGTGTGTTGCGTCCACCTTATAGAAATCCGTCCTTGGGCTGATGGTGATCTTAATGATTCTGCTCGACCCTTGTAAAATTAGACAAGGAGTTCTGATGTCATGCCATTTTTATAGCAGGGTACTTAGCCATACATATATGTAGGTACATGTAATAGCTTCAGGCTTCTGTATCATGGTCTTCACCATGCCTCCAACCTGTGGGCAACACCACAGTCACATTGTGTCCCCTTCACTTGCCAAGCTTTCAGCTCCCCACTCCCATTCCCAGAAGTACACCATACAGATATACAGTCTTGCCTCGGGAGCACACTGCACAGCATGCTGTATTTGAGAGGGATAAATGGTGGGAACCCTTCAGGGGGAGGCCCTGAATGGGCACTGACATTTTGCTGACATGACTCTTGCCTTTGGCCTTGTCCACAAGCTGCCATGTCACTGTACACACGACCTATGAGCTATAATGCCCATGTGCAATCACAGGAAGGATCTCTGTCCAGTGCACCTACACTACTTGTTCTGTGCAGAGCTGAGCTGGCTGCATCTTCACATCTGAGCACACCAGTTCCCTTCATAGGGCTGGCCAGGGCTTTGTTGGCTCGGCAGTGTGGGCTAGGGCTGCTGCTGCCCCGTCTTGTGTTACCCCTAAAACCACTGGCACTTCTAACTCAGTCTCTGCTTCCTGAGGACCAACTGACACTCAACAATCTGATAAATATCACTTGCAGGGTTTGTCATATCTTCTGGGGATCAGTAGGCATGCACCCACATTAGGGGTGATACTTTCTGCCCTAAGATCAACTCTTAGATCTTCTACAATGAGGAGTAGCGCAAGTGCTAGCAGCCCTTCCTCATTCTACTTGGGATACCTTCCCTTAGCTGGTGTCCAGATGTTGTTCCAGCATCTGCAAATATCAGATAGCCTCCTTTCTGTTAACATGTGGTAGAGTCATTTCCCAACTTCACGGAGCTGAACATGGATCTCCAGCTGCCAGGGGTCAACCTCAAGAGAACAGATTCCATTATTGTGTGCCACACACACGTGTGGGGCAGCCTGAGCCACAGACCGACTGAGAGGACCCTGACCCCCCCTTATCCTGCAGTGATGTGAGGTTTACCTCTCTGAAAGGGGCTCCCACATCTTGGATTTGGGAACAATAAATTCAGTCCCTGTAGCCCCCACAGAAAAGGGAATGAGCTCATTGGGGAGGTAGCAGCTTCAAGCTTCTGTATCATGGCCTTCTCCATACCTCCAGCCTGTGGGCAACATCATAGTCACATTGTGTCAAGCTTCCAGTCTCCTACCCCCATGCCCAGAAGTTTCCATCAATTTTCCCTATGCTGGGATTGGGAGATTGTGGGGAGGCTGAGGGTAGAACTCTCAGGTGGAGCCATCCAAGGAGGCAGAATCGGAGAAGTTTTGGTGCCTGGGGATGAGCAAATGGCCTGGGGGAGGGGATGGAGGCTAAGCTTTCTGTGGCCCTGGACCAGGTGGATGGAACTTGTGTGTGTGTGTGTGTGTGTGTGGTGGAGGAGGGAGGGGGGAGGGAAGATGAAGAAATTGAGAGATGTGAGCTAGACGGCTTTCTCAGACACCCGAATGACCACTTCCTCAGAACTTCAGGTACCTTTTCTGGAAACACCTGATAGTGACAGTCAGGCCCCTCCTTTCACCAACTCCTCCTGGGCCTGTGGCTGGAAGCTGCCAAGGGGTCTCTAAGCAATGGGGAAGGGGTTCACAGGGCTGGAAATCACCCAGCCCGGCCCTCCAAGTGCCCAAGTAGAAGCGGAGCCTCTTTCCAACCTGGCCTGGTGGTCCCAGGACGCCTCAGGTCAGAGCTAGTTTGCTGCGTGGGTGGGACAGCCCAGGCTGGTGGGTGTGGATACAATCCCAGGAAGGTGTAGGGTTGAGGTTGGAGACTTAGTGAGATAAGGTGCTTCCTCTCACCCTATCTGGAGATGAGAGGAAGTGTCTTAGAGGTTCAGAAGCTCAGCCAGGAACAATGGGGGCTCAACCAGGGGGCAGGACTCACTCGGAAGGGGGTACACGTGTGGGAAACTGGGGATCGCTTAGTGACGTGATACTTGATACCTCCGCCTACCAGCATCCGGCACCCAAGGCCGCAGACCCTGGCTGCCTTCCCCTCCCAGCGCAGTGAGGCGAGGGGCTCAGGAACCACACACGTCTCCTGCCTCCCTAGATCCCGCCACTCTAGCCCCGTGTGCCCAGCGCTCACAGATGCCTAGTACCCAGCGGCGGTGGTACTAGCACTGCTGATAGGTCCTGAAAAGACGTGTCGGGGGGCGTGTCTGGGGGCGTGCCGGGGGTGGGGGTGGAAGTGTCAGGATCCTCAAAAACCAGGGACAGGTCTGTCGGTTTTGGAGGGATGTGCTCGCTGGTGACCTGGTGCAGCGTCGCGCTCCTCTGGTCTCTCAGCCTGGGTCAGAACCCCAACGAGGGGTCGAGCTGCGGTCCCGGTCGCATTCTGCGCGGGAATGGGAACAACTCGCGCTGCTGCCGTACCTGCCCCCCAAGTAAGCCATGTGACAAGTCTCATTGCTAAGGAGGAAACAAGGACCCGGTGAGGTGGTCAAAGGCCTTCTTGGGAGGGAGCGAATGATTGGCTTCCAGCTTAGGGGCAAAGGGGTGAGAGAGTACACCCAGAGTGGGCTTGAAGTGACAGTGAGATCTCAAGGGACCCTGAGGTGACAGTAAGATCTCAACTTTCACCCAGACTGTCTCCTGCCCATCTTGGGGAGAGGGGAGGCGGGGGGTGGGGAGGGAGGGGGGCAGAAACACTCCTAGAACCTCACCCTACTGGCCTACAAGTGGGAGATAGCTTTAGGGCCTCAGACCTGTGAATGTGGTGGTTGGTGTGGTGGACAGCAAGTCACTCAGGTGTGGGTACAGGTAACAGTCTTAGGTGTTCACCCAGCACCTGGGGGTGCAGGAGTTGGTAGTAGTGTTAGGGGTAGAAAGGGAATATGGGGATAGGTCTCCTGTCTAGGGTCCTCAGGAAGCCCCCAGACAGTTGTCCAGCAGGGTCAGACCCTGGTCACTTGAGAAGAGCAGCTCAGGGCAGTAGGGGGGTGACAAGGTAGAGACAGAGCCCAGGATCCTTCTATCATGGTGTTGAGGAGCTGCCTTGGCCCCCACCACAGGCATGGAGACCTGTCCAGAGAGGGATTGCATGTGCGTCCAGCCAGAGTATCACTGCGGAGATCCAGAGTGCAACAACTGCAAGCACCACCCATGCCCACTGGGCAAGGAGGCACAGGCCCAAGGTGAGTCTCGAGGCTGCCAGAGCAACTGAGTGAGTATGTGGGTAGGTGAGCAGGCAGGCATGATGTAGGTGTGAGAGAGGTGGTCTTCCCTTAGGTCTCTCCTTCTAGTTGAGGCTGTCAGTGCCTCCTCTTCACTGGCTGTATTTCGAGCATGGGACACCCAGCATGGGACAGCTTGACAACCAGCCCTGTCCTCTACTCCCTAACATAGTCCCACTGGAGATCAACCCTTTCCTTCTCTGGAATGTGCGTTGTACCGCCTCTTGAGGTCGAGCCACCTGTGATGGGTGGGGCTGGCTGAGAGTCAGGAGCTGGGGGTGGGGTTTACATTAGTGGATAAGGACTGGGGTCGCCTGTGGGCTGTGGTTGGAGGGGAGGTTGCTCCATCTGAGCCAGCAGGGTGTCAGCTTCAGTCCCTTTCTCTGGGACCCCTGCTGCTGGCTTCCTGGTCTGTATCTGCTGGTTTTTCCTACTGAGTCCTCCCTCCAACCCACACCATTTTGCGCATGTCCACCTGAGATAACCGCTTTACCCACAGGGGTCTGGAACAGGCCAACTTGCTGCTTTATCCCAGAACTTGCGTCTCTTCGGGTCTGCAATCCTGTGGCCTCGAAGATCTCTGTTGAATGGATGGCTTGGTGGGGTGGGGGGTGGGGGACACTGTCATTGCAACCCCACGATATCCACCCAGCACCCCTGCAGCCTAGCTGTCTGTTCCCAGGGAATTTCAAATTTGGCTTTACATGCATTGACTGTGCTCCTGGAACCTTCTCTGAGGACCATGCTGGCCATTGCAAGCCGAGGGCTGAGTGAGTTCTGGGGGACCTCTGGGAGGATCCAAGGAGCCTAGAGCCACTCTGGGGGGACCAGGCTGGGAGCTGAATGGTATCTCCACACTCCATCCCAGTGCAGTGACACCCAGGGCCCCATGGTAACCCCTAAACAGCTCAGAGGAAGCAGCTTGGGGAGTACTGCCTGGTCACCGCCCTGAGGGTACCTCTCTGTGTGTGTCCAGCTGTTCCCGGCTTGGATTCTCCACTGTGTTTCCCGGAAACAAGACTCACAACACTGTGTGTAGCCCAGTGTCCACTACTGAGCCATGCCACCTGCTGACCCTGGTCCTACTTGCTATGGCCACCTGCATCCTTGTCCTGGCTGCCACCCAGCTGGGCCTGTGCATCTGGGAGCTAAGGAGAACACGTGTGTGGCACCGAGGTCAGTTGTGCCCTGGGTGGGGAGCTGGGGTTTCTAGCCACCACTGACAGTTTCTTCCTGCAGGGACGCAGCTGCCCCTGGAGCTATCACCCGCTGAGGACTCTCGAAGCTACCAGTTTCCTGAGGAAGAACGTGGGGAGCGGCTGGTGGAGGACAAGGGCCATGGCCGGCACAGGGACTTGTGGGTGTGAGGCCTGGCTACCTTCTTGAGTGGCTGGAGTCCTGGACTTGCAGTACAAAGCAGACCCTCCCAGAAGCTGGCCCAAGTGTGAGGGGAGGCGGGTCCTGCTTCAGCCCCAGCTCCGGGCCCAGCCCTGCTCCCCGCGATGGTGGAAGTGGGTGTGAGATGGTGAGCAGTCATGTGCCCCTTGACCATGCAGAAGAGGCAGTTGTAGTGGCTGGGCCTTATGGGAGACACAGACCAAGCTTTAGCCACAGTCCTTCCCTTGCCAGCCCTGCTGGGTGGAGTCCACAGGCCAGAATGCTGACCTGGCCCAAGAGCTGTACCGTGGGCACCCTGTGCTTGGTCCAGTCTGGTGGTCTGTTAATTAACACTTGTTGAATTACTTACATGGAAGTGTTTTTTGGGTATTGGGTCGCTGCACAGGGTGTCATGAGGGGACAGACAAGGTCTGTCCTCCCCTGGGGGTTCCCAGCTGGGCTTGGGTGGGAACAGTCAGGGAACATTCCAGTCCTGGCACAGAGGCTAGGCTCTGGAGGCTCCAGAAGACTTGTTGTGCTGTTACAATCCCACCTCCTCTGCCTGTGGCAGCCCTGTCCAAGCCCCCCTCCCCGATCATCTGCCGAGAGAAGCCACAATGGGGGCGGGGAGGGCAGGATCCCTCCCCTCCAGAGGCCCAGGGAAAGTCTTTGCTGGCCTTACTCAGATGCTGTGCCCAGGAGGAAATCGGCCCAGCATTCACTATCTTGGGGGACAGCCTCAGAGTGATCTGGGTTGGCCTTGCTGGCCCCCTCCCCTCTACTGGCTGCCAGCTGTTGTGATAAGAACCTTAACACACTGTCCTGGGTGTGACTGTGCCCGCCCCACATCCCACACCAGCGCAGACCAGTTTCGGCAGGAGCACCCTCAGGGTGCTGGCACACCTGGTCCCATCCTCTGCCTAAAATGCCAGCCCCTAGACATGGAGCCTCCCCCAGTGCCCCACTCCTATTTCAGTAATCTCCCTGACTCACCTGTCCCCCACTTGCAATGGGCCCAGCTCATAGGGAGGAGCTCTTGACTCCCCACCTCTGCCCTGTCCACACTGCATAACACATAGGCTTCTTAGAGCTACTGAGGGAGGAGGCAATGCTAACCTGATGCAAGGGGCTTGGGGACATGGACTGTGAAGAGCCCAGTTTCCCAGGGTGGCAAGGGGACTCCTGGGAATGGTGGACAATGCCCTTGAACCCTGAAAGCAGGTTATCAATGATTCCTCAGGACTTGACTCAAACAAGATACCCTACCCACCCACTTCCCCTGCCCGCTGTGGTCTTGGACTTGAGAGTGAGGCCTTGTGGCAGGAAGAGGCACATACTAGCAGAATAAACCAGTAGAGAAAATGCCCCCAATCCAGGCTGCCAGTGACTTGGAAACAGGTCTGGGTGGCAGTCAGGGGCTGAAATGGGAGGGACAACAGCACTAACCATGACTGGAGGAAGAGGGCCTGGAAAGGACACCATGAAAGAGACCCAGGGGACAGTTTAGCCTTGCTGAAGCCCTGCCCCCCACCACTTCCTCTCCCAGAGTGCTTGTGGTCATCCTAGGACCCTCCCCAAGCACAAACTCCACTCTGCACCATGGGGGGAGGGAGTTAGGGACACCACAGACTCTGGGACTGTCCCAGGAAACCAGCTGGTGACGTGCCTGAACTGAGATTCTGGGCACTGAGCCACCTGAGTCAGCGCGGAAACTCCTCATACATAGCCAGCCCCACATTGCGTGTCATGGGGCGGGTGGCAGGAGTGCTGACAAAGGGTGGGTGGGGGATTCCAAAGTGGGGTGGGGGATTCTTGTGGGCCCCTTCCCTCTCCAGTCAACACTCTCATGAGTCCCTATGGGGACTTGTGTTCTATGTCCTTAGCTGACCACCTTCTTCATTGTCCTTTCCTGGTACCACCCTGTCTACAAGGTGTCCCAGCTCCCACTAGAAGCCATCTGAGGTTGTTTATACTTTGCCAGACTGTAAAGCTGTTTGAACTGCAAGGTCAATAATTCAAGCTCACCAGTTGTTCCTCAGAAACTCTATACAGGGTTGCTATGGGTCGGAACCAACTCAATGGCACTTAACAACACCCCCTGAGATCTCCAGGGACAAAAAGGTGCTGGGAAAAGGGCCAAAGCAACTTTAGGAGTCAGGGGCACATGGAAGGGAAGCGGTAGCGGACTCTGGACTTTGGGAGGTGTTGAGGAGTAATCCCCATCCAGCAGCTTTAGCTCTGCCCCTGGTCCCCCCTGGTACTGGCTTCCCTCTAGATCTCCCCTCCAGCCATCCTTCCATATCCCCAAAGCCCACAGACTTTTGTCAGGACCCCTGCTCTGGGTGCAGTAGCTGGCACACAGTAGGACTGAATTGGGGTGGGTGAACAGAAAGGGGTGCCCAAGGGTTCAGGCTGGAGTCCTGCTGTGGGGCAGGAGGTGTCGAGTGGAGGTGGACCAAAGTCTCACCCTGGGCTCTAGGTAGGGGACACATGACAAGTCCAAGTTTGGAGCTAAAAGGGTGAGGGGGAAAGCAGGGCTCCAGGCCCAGAAATATTGTATGGGGCGGTGTGAGGAAGGTGTGCAGGGGTTTCTAGGGGAGACCCTGCCTTGCCAGTAACTCTGTGCCCTCAGGAGCCAATGTCAGCTGTTCCGGAAACCATGGCCCTTTTCCCACACTTGTTATAGCGGTTGTCTGTTCAGCCTCAGATAAGGGCCTCAGATAAGGGTCCACCCTCTTGTTCCCAGAAACACTTCCGGCCACAGTGGTTCCCACCCAACCTCCACCCCCCTCACCTGACTCCTGCCCCTCCCTACACTGAGACTCCTCCAGTGTGGGGATCCCATCCCCAAAGCTGGACAGAGTGCTAAGGTGGGAGCAGGGATAGGGACAGAAGGGGGTTTTCCTTCATAGCCTGGACTGGCCATTGGCCCTCTTTGCCTGGTCTCAATCTCAGAACCCCAGGGGCCAGTGGAGGGGGCCGTGGTCCCAGGCTGCCCCACTTGATGGAACATTGGGACCACTAATCAAATAGACCTGGTAGAATAATGGTTGCGAATCTGGCTGCGAACCTCAAGGTCAGCAGTTTGAAACTACCAGCTGTTCCATGGGAGTAAGATGAGGCGCTCTGCTCCCAAAAAGATTTACAGCCTTGGAAACCCTGTACAGGGTCGCTATGAGTCGGAACCGATTCCATGGCACATAACAACAACAACAACAATCAAATAGACCAGGCTGCCAGGCCACTAGGGGCCCTATCCACCCTCTCTGCTGTGGCTGACTATTCATTTGGGATGTGGCCTTACCTCCCCTATGAGGTCTTCAAGGTCCCCCAAACAGCTTTGTTGGGGGCAGGGAAAGGAGACACAAGCCCCCACCCACCACGGATGCAGTCTTTCTAGGAAGCTTCAGCTTGGGGTCCTTTTAAGAGTGCTCCTTGTATCTCATTAAACAGTTTCCAGAGACTGAGGGGGACCCAAATGACTGGGCTGCTGGGAGTGTGATGAATCTGGGGGGAGTGCTCCATGGGCTTGCAGCCCCCATTTCTTGGGGCTTCCTGTGTGGCTGGCCGTGGACCCTGTGTGTCAGAGGTTGAGTGAGACCCCAGTGAGTGCCCAGATAACAGCCTGGACCCACCTGTTCCTCAGAATAGACAGGGACTCAGGGATGGTGTTAGAGGTGGGTAGGTAGAGGAGTGGGGGAAGATGGTGGTGTGTACCCCTGGATCAGAGCTGGAGAGCTCTAGAACCCACCCACATGTTCTGCAATGGAAGGCACTGAGTTCTCCCAGTATTCCCTTCTGGAGAATTCCCTCCAGAGAGGGCAAGTGGGAAAGGATGAGAAAGAGGAAGGAGGTGGTGGGAAGGAGAAGGGGACAGAGAAGCAGGAGAGGAGGGACAGAAGGAGAGAGGAGTAAGGGAAGGGGCGGAAGATGGAGGGCAGCCCTTCAGGAAGTGGCTCCACACGTGTCTCCTGAAGCCACAGCAGGGGTCAAACTCAGGGGTGCAGGTAGAGTGGGGGACCCAGATGATTGTATAACACCCCCAGAGTGAAGGAGTAGCACTCTCAGAAGGCTTATTTATTCACTGATATCTGCTCAGGCTTTGAAGGGTAGGGGGCCACCAGGCAGCAGGTATAGCCCAAACCTTCGGTGGTAACCTGGGAGTTCAGGATAGGGCAGCCACACTGCAGATGTGACATTCCTCCCCTAGGCCCAGGTTCCAAGTAGGTTCTCAGGTGGTACTATTCCCTCTTCAGCAGCAGGGAAATGTACCTGGGGCTTCTCCTGCAGAGTGACATGGGGGGAGGGGCACAGGACCCCTGGCCAGTGGGGAGCGCTGAACAGTGCTGACGACCACCATGGGGACACACACCATGGGGACCATGGTCATAAGGCATCACAGTATTGGGAACATCACGGCATTGGCCAGGCCAGTGTCTTTGGAAAGGGAAAGGGGTGGGAGACATCAGATACAGATGCCAGAATGGAGTCAGGACATGGGAGGACAATAGTGGTGTTGGGAGGCGACCCTGTGGGGATTTCCAAAGATACCCTATGTGAGGCTGCCTCAAATCATCTCTTCTGACCTCGGCCTCAATTCCCTGTCTTCAAGTATCTGAGAGGCAATTTAGAGGGGGAGAGCCCACCTAGATCTGCTGGAAGGGACTGGGGGCTTCAGGACCCTGGTCATACAGTGACAAATGTGTGCTCTTGCCTCTCAACTGGGATCCCACACAGTAGACTGCAGTTATCACTGCAGCAGGTGGGGTCCAGCAGGGTGGGTGGGGTGGGACAGGACAGGATGTGACTATCGGGGTCACAGTTGCTGTGGGGTCATCTTCTTTCCTCTCTGAGCCTTAGTTTCCTCTTTTCTCCAACAGGGACAGTAGAAATTGTTGGGACCCCCTTCCTCTGCCTCTGTCCCAATGCACCCGCTCCTTGCCCTTTGCCTTCGTGACATACGGCGGTCGAGGGCGCCCTCTAGCGGTGCCTGACTATGGGCCCCCCGCGGAAACGGGAGTCTGAGCCCACTCCTCCGAGCCAACTGAGTATCTCCTCAAGAGCCTCCCTCAGTGCCCAGACTGTGCTGGGGTCGAAGTCTCGGGTCTGAAGGGTTGTTGGTGGGGGCAGGGTAGGAGTTAAACCTATTGCGAAAGGCAGGGCATCAGGAGCATCAAGGGAGGGGGAAATTGGAGAGGTGGGGAGCAGACAGGGTGCTGATGACAGGTGAGATGGGCGCTGACTTGCGTCGGGGGGTACAAAGAGGCTTTGTACCGACTCTGAGGGCCTGGAGCTGCTGGTGAGAGGTAGAAGAGGGTGATGGGTAGGCTCTAATTTGGAGGAGGAGGAGGTGGCTTTGAGGCGTGGTCTCCTTCCAGGTCAGCATCTTGGACTCAATCTCTTTGCGCCCTGGGCGCAGACTGCCAGAGTCCCTCCCCGACTGCCCCCGCCCCCGCCCCTAATTTGTGGGAGCAGGGGTATCTGGGCTGAGGAGCTGGCAGGCGAGGGCAGGGGGCTGCTCAAGTGGTGGGCTCCCCATTCTGCGGTGGCAGAGGCCCCTCTTTCCTTGCCTACGGACCCCCTTCCCTACCTCGTCCCAAGACCGGCCTCTGAGACCGAGCAGAGGAAGTGGCTGAGGGCCAGAGGAGGGCGTCCATCCGGGATCTCTAGGGCGCGTGAAGGGCGGGCGGGCTGAGCTCTGCCTGACCTGCTGCGAAGCCGCGTTTGTAACAAAGTAGCCTTTATAGGTCCCTGAGAGGGCGTGTGCCAGGGGCGCTACTGGTTAGGAGCCCCGGTGGCCTGCGGCTTTGCGTTCCTTGGCCTCCTCATGATCGTCCTCCGCTGGCCCCGGGTAGGGCTCGGGCGCCAGGGCCTCGCCAGTAGCTAGCTGCAGCCCTGCACCCGGAGCCTCGGCGTCCCAGAGGTCAAGCGGGGGCCTGGTGAGGCCGGGCGCAAGGTTTTCAGCCTCCTGGGGCTGCCGAGAGCGCCGCTGGGCCGTGGAGGGCCTCCCACTGCCTGCACCCCGGGGCGGCCCTGGCCTGCGCGCACCCGGCCTGTCCGGGGCCGGGGTCTGGGACTGCGGCGCCGAAGGGCCGGTTTCGCAGGAGGGCCGGGGTCCCGACGGCACGGGTGGGGGGCGGCAGGCCAGGCGGGAGCCGCTCAAGCGCGGCCACAGGTCCGTCTCACCGTTATGCAGAAGCACAAAGCGGCGCTGCGACAGTAGGGGCAGCATCTTTTGGCCACGCAAGCTCTTCTGGAAGGTTTCCAGCGCCAGGTCTGTAGGTGTAAGGAAGGCGACAGAGGGGTGTTAGCGGGTGGGCGGCGGGAGGAATAAAGACCGTAGGGAATGGGACTTAGGTTTTTCTTGGGTTGGGGAGATGAGGTGAAAGATAGGGTGATCTTTTTCTGCAAACATGAGCAGAGGTATGGGGCTCCAGGCAGGCCCTTCTTTTTGGGTTGGAGGGCCAGGTTTGTGGGCATCTGCATTTGGGGGAGAGGGTGAGAAGGCAGTGAACAGGGGTCCTGACGGTGTGTAGGCACGAGGGGCTCACCCAGTGTCTCCATGACCACGCCAGGGATCACTTCTTTCAGGACCTCACAGTTGGTGTGCAGAGCAGGGTTGGAGTTCATTTCCAGCAGCCACACCTGAACCAACATTGGTCAACAGCTCTCATCCCCAAGCCTGGTCCCCATTAAGCTGGACAGGGCACTGTGTCGGTGGCCTCATTTCCCTTATTTGCTCAGGAGCTAAAGCTCTTAAGGGTTTGTCTGCTCTGAGTAGGGGGTACAACTCAGCTCAAAAGGGAGCAAGGGGTTCAGTCTCTTTGACATGGTACATCCCAGGACTTGGTGGGTGGGTTACGGTGGGATCTGGCTGGACCATCAGGCTATGCACAGATGGCACCTGCCTACTTGTGTCTACCAACCTGGTTCTATCACCCCCAAACTCAACCGCACCTTGAAGTTCTCATCGATCAGGAAATCACAGCCTATGAGATCAAAGAAGCCCAGCTTGCACTCCAGCTTGGATTTGACAGCCAGGAAGCAGTGGGCCATGATCTGCTGCATCCGCTTCTGTGGGTGGGAGGACTGTTGGTTAGGGCCTGCCACCTACCTTTCATCTCCGCCTGAACAGTCTAGCCACATTGCTCATCTGCAGCCCTCGTCTGTACCATCACCTGCATAACTACACTTCACACGTTCACACTGAAACCCTCAGAGTCACATGCTCACAGCCAGAAACTCATTCGTACCAGTTTTATTCTGCAAACAGTTTTATTCAACTAATTCATGGAGCTTCTATGATGTACCATGTACTAGGATACAAGAAAGAGCAAAGAGTACAAGGAACTGGTACCCTTCCCCAGCTCCTTCATACCAGGGGAGACAGACACATGTAATACACAGATTATTATGTGTCCATTGTCCAGCATAGTGCTAAGTGAAAAAGGCTATCTGGAGTTGGTGGGGTGTGTAATGTCAAATAGGGCATAGTCTGGCTGGATTTCTCTAAGGGGACGGTGGTGGTTGCATGCCATGGAGTTGGTTTGGACTCATAGAAACCCTGTATAGGGTTTCTGAGGTTGCAAGTATTTACATGAGCAGAAAACCTCATCTTTCTCCCAAGGAGCAGCTGGTAGATTCGAACTGCTGACCTTGCAGTTAGCAGCCTAACTTGTAACCGACTACACTAGTGAGCAGAAAGCAGGAGGAAGAGCCATGGTGATGTGATATCCGAGGGAAAGAGGGATAGTTGTCAGTTGGACACATGCTTGTGTTTGAGGAACACAACAAGGCCACTGTGGCTGGGGTGGCGAGGAGGAGGCAGGGCCACAGAGATGGTGCTGGTCAGAGCGGCAGGAACAGGGGTGGACCTTTGATGCAAAGCGTTTCAGGTTGAACATAAGAGGTCTGCATAAGTGTTCTAGTCCTAGGGTCTGCTGTGCTGGGAAAAGGCAGAAGGAACTGGGAAGATACCATTGCAATCATTCAGGTGTGAGATGATGGTGGTTTGGGTAGGTGGAGGTGGTGGGGCTCTGCTCTGGATCTAATTAGAGGGATAAACAATCAGATTGACTGATGAATGGATTGTGAGCTAACCCATCAGTTAGCTCTGAGAGAGAAATGAGCAATGACCCCTACGTGTTTGGTCCGCGAGTGGAAGGAGAGAGCTCCTACTGACTGAGAAGGTGAGATAGCACTGTGGAGTCTGAGAGAACCATGGGCTTGTAGGTGGGGTGCTGGCAGGCAGGAGAGAGGTCACGGTCAGATGGTTAAATGTGATGGATAAACATACCACAAAGGTCGGCGGTTCCAACTCACCAGCTGCTCCTCAAAAATCCCATACAGGGTCACTATGAGTCAGAACCCACTCGATGGCACTTAACAACAAGAATATAAATGGAATTTAAAATGAGAAGATGAGTTGCCTTTGCCAACAGGTGTAGATAAAGGGAAGAGTGTCCAGCTGAGCCTGGGTCTTCAGTGTGCAGAGGTCTGGCAATGAGGGGCCAGCCAGCACAGTGGACCAAGAGGGCGTGAGCAGTGGTCTGGAGGCCACAGGAGAAAGTACATCAGGGAGTTAGTGGTTGTATCCAAAGTGGCTGATGGGTTAGGTAAGAGGAGGGCTGGGAACTGGCCCCATGGATTCAGCCAGACGGAATTACCAGTGACCTCAACAAGTGGCACCGCAGAGCACGGAAATTTCAAGGGTATAGGTTCAAGAGAAACAAGGACATCACCAGAAATGGTGTTGAGTTCAGCTCTCCATAAATGCTACCAAAACAAACACACACACAAATAAAACCAGCTGGAAAACACGATCGGAATAAACATGTAAAGAACTCTGAAAATTAACCAAAGTTTTACAGGACTCAGGGGCCAAATCTCAGTACAAAATAAAAGTGGCCAAATCTCAGTACAAAACTGAATTTTATGTTGTCTTAACATGCCCTAGATTCATACCCTGCTCCCTAGCTTAGTGGCAGCCTTGAACAGGCCTCATTCAAAAAAATTGTAATGCTTTGTTTTGCCCTAGAAAATACCACTTGAAAGGCTTGTCTTGATTTTAACTTGATTCAGATTTTGCCCAGTACTAACAGCCTCTCCCTACCACTCATCTGTCAATTTGTCATACTGTGGTGGCTTGCATGTTGCTATGATCCTGGAAGTTATGTTAAATACCAACAGAGTTACCCCAGACTGGACAAGTTTCAACTGAGCTTCCAAACTAAGACAGACTAGGAAGAAGGAGAGGAGAACTACTTAATGTTTAGCCACTGAAAACCTTATTAATAGCAATGGAACACTGTTAGCACCAGAATATTGAATATTGAAACATGATGAATAGCACCAAAATATTGTCAGATACAGTGAAGGAAGATGAGCCCCCAGATTGGAAGGCACTCAAAATATGACTGGGGAAGAGCTGCCTCCTCAAACTAAAGTTGACTGTAATGATGTGAATGGAGTAATTAATGCCTTTGGGATCTTCATTTATTGATGGGATACAAATCAAAATGAGGAAAAACAACTGTAAACATCTACTAGTCATCAGAACATGGAATTATGGAGCATGAATCTAGGAAAACTGGAACTTGTAAGAAATGAAATGGAATGCATAAAGATTGATATTCTAAGCATTAATGAGCTGAAACAGACTGGTATGGGCTATTTTGAATCTGAAAATCATATGGTTTATTATGCTGGGAATGACAAATTGAAGAGGAATGACATCACAGTCGTCATAAAAAAGAACATTTGAAGATCTATCTTGAAATATAATGCCATCTGTGATAGGATAATATCCATATACCTACTACAAGGAAGACCAGTTAATACCACTAATGTCAGTGATGATGAAATTGAAAAATTCTACCAGCTTCTTCAGATTGAAATTGATCAAATATGTAATCAAGGTGTATTGATAATTACTGGTGATTGAAATGCAAAGTTTGGAAACAAAGAGGAAAGGACAGTAGTTAGAAAATGTGGTCTTGGTGATAGAAACTATGCTAGATATCACATGATAGAATTTTGAAAGACTATTCATTGCAAATATCCATTTTCAACAATGTAAATATACACATGAACCTCACCAGATGAAATGCACAGCAATCAAATTGACTACATCTATGGAAAAGCTCCATATTATCAACGAAAACAAGGCTGGGGCAGACTGGAACAGACCATCAGTTGCTCATATGCAAGTTCAGGCTGAAGCTGAAGAAAATTAAAACAAGTCCACGAGCGCCAAAATATGACCTTGAACATATCCCACCTGATTTCAGAGATCATCTCAAGAACAGATTTGATGCATTAGATCCTCATGACCAAAGATTAGTAGAGTTGTGGGATGACACAAAGGACATCATACAAGAAGAAAGCAAAAGGTTATTAAGAAGACAGGGAAAAAAGTAAAGACCAAATGGATGTCACTTGCTCTCCAGAGTAGAGATGCTAAAGCAAATGAAAGAAATGAATAGGCAAAAGAGTTAAATAGAAAATTTCAAAGGGCAGCTTGAGAAAACAAGTATTATAGTGAAATGTGCAAAGACCTGAAGATAGAAAACCAAATGGGAAGAACATGCTTAGCATTTCTCAAGCTGAAAAAACTGAAGAAAAAAATTCAAGCCTTGACTTGCAATATTGAAGGATTCTGTGTGGATCACGACAAGCAAAAACATCAGAAGATGGAAAGAGAGTTCTGGTTCTGATGTGACTGCCATCATTGCTGGTGCTCAGTTGTCATGGTTGGTGGGCAGAACAAGAGCCAAGATGCTATGGAATCTTCTGGATCGTTGTCAAATTGCCCAGAGGACCATGTGTACAGCTTCATGTATGAAGTTTGAAAAAAATAAAGTTCCATAGAAACAAAAGCTATTTCAGGAGGGTAATGGAATTCTAGTGCAACTAAAGGGTGGGGCAGCTGATGCCCTCCTGTCTACAGCCATCATGCTTCTTAACAGTGGATGCTATATATTAGCTGGCCATGGTTTCATTTCTCAAGAAGCAGGATTGACTTCAATTTATCATCCCAGCTGTTGGTTCAGTTTAATTCAGAGCTCTATGGACCAGTAATCTGATAAATAAAAGCTCTCCTTTGGGGATCAGTGTTTATTGACTTGTACTAACTGCCACAAATAAAGCAATTTTTACCATTACAAAAAAAAAGAGAAGAAGAAGAAGATGGAAGGAATACACAGAGTCACTGTACCAAAAAGAAATGATCGATGTTCAACCATTTCAAAAGGTAACATATGATCAGAAGTCAATGGTTTTAAAGGAAGACGTCCAACGTACACTGAAGACATTAGCAAAGAACAAGGTTCTGGGAACTAATGGAATACAAATTGAAATCTTTCAAAAAACTGATAGAGCATTGAAGGCATTCACTTATCCATGCCAAGAAATTTGGAAGAGAACTACCTGACCATCTGATTGGAAGAGATCCATATTTGTGCCTATTCGAAAGAGAGGTGATCCAATGGAATGCGGAACTCATCGGATAATATCATATGCAAGTAAAATTTTGCTAAAGATAATTTAAAAAATGGCACAGTAGTACATTGACAGCGATATGTCAGAAGTCCAAGCTGGATTCAGACAAGGATGTGGAATGAGGCATATCGTTGCTGACTTCAGACAGATTTTGGCAGAAAGCAGAGACTGCCAGATAGATGTTAACCAATGCTTTACTGACTATGCAAAGGCTTTTGATTGTGTGGATCATGACAAGCTATGAATAACACTGTGGAAAATGGGTGCTCCCAAACACTTAATTATGCTCATGAGGAGCTGTACACAGACCAAGAGACAGTTGTTTGAACAGAACAGGAAGACAATGAATGGTTTAAGCCAGGAAACATGT
>NW_006408691.1:810805-827120 GCF_000296735.1 Chrysochloris asiatica | reverse complement strand
AATCAGAATGCTCTTTAGAAGCCAGGTTGGTGAGACTTTGTTTCTCATGCTCCAGATATATTATCAGGAAGGACCAGTCCTTGGAGAAGTACATCATGCTTGGTAAAGTGGAGGGTCGGCAAAAAGAGAAAGACCCCAAGGGGATGGATTGGCCCTGTGGCAGCAGTAGTGGTCTCAAGCATAACGACGATTGTGAGGATAGGCAATGTTTAGTTCTGTTGTACATAGGGTTGCTATGAGTCACTCTGACTTAATGACACCTAACAACAAAAGCCTCTCCTTGGGAGGGTTCGCTAAGAGCATTTACAGGCAAGTCTTTTAACAATTCTGTTGTCTTAGACAATAGAAAACAGTTAGAACAAACAATCGTTGTTAGGTGCTGTGGAGTAGGTTCTGATTCATAGGACTCTATGTACAACAGAATGAAATGCTACCCAGTTCAGTACCATCCTCACAATCACTGCTGTGTGTGAGATCATCGTTGCAGTCATGTGCCAATCCATCTCAACAGGCTTCCTGTTTTTCATTAACCCTCTACTTTACCAAGCATGATCATTCTTCTCAAGATTGGTCCCTCCTGATAACATGTCCAAAGTATGTGAAATCAAATCTTGCCATCCTCACATCTAAGGAACATTTTGACCCTGCAAATAACAGACTATTCAACAATTTATAAGAAAAATGTTGAGGAATGAAATAACATATGGACTTTGAAAAACGGACATATTCTGGGTAAAAACACATATTCATGCAAAGGGCAATGAGCCTGCTAAGGCCTAAGAAGCTAACATCGAGGCTCCTTGTAAGCAGAAAGTCATGGCTAAGGCAGAGTTGTAAACTGCCTCATGGAGTGTTGAAAGTGTGCCCAGAATACACACACAGACATAGTCATTAAGTCAAAACTGGGAAATTTATCAGTTCCAGGCATTGAAAGGAATACATGTCCAATCCTTAACTGACCACTAAGTTAGTCCCAGTGTGGCACTGTGGGCTAATGTGTCAGACAGCAAAGTCGCTTGAACTGCAAGGCCGGTGGTTCCAGCTCACCAGCTGCTCCTTGGAAACCCTATACAAGGTCGCTATGGGTCGGAATTGAATTGATGGCACTTAACAACAACAACAACAAGTTAATTAAGTAGAGACTTCAGTGATCACATACAACAAAGATTACAGACCTTACAGAATTCATTCAGAGAGGTCACTAAAACAATAACAGCTAGAACAAGCACTGGGGAGGAACTGGTTTTCAGATTTGCCGCATTAAATTATTTAAAGCATCAAGTTTTCTACAACAACAGCAACACATTTTAAGATGTGTTAGAAGGTCCTGGATAGAGTGAGAGAAAATGTGGAACAAAACTCAAAGTCATAAAAAACAAAAACAACAACAACAACAACAACAGACTTACTAATTTAACCCTGAGACTACAGCCCTTGTTAATCCTTCAGGTTTGGAACTGAACTCACCCTCATGGCTCAATTTTCAGTCAAGCAATGGATGGGTTCATAGGAGGAACAATATTACTGAGGTACACACACCATAGAACAATCAACTACTTGAGATCAAAAGGGCAACACTTACCCAAGGACAAAGCTCAGAAGGGTTGGAAACAAAGGGGGAATAGAAACAAGAACACAGGAAGTGGAGTCAAATAAGTGATGTTACTTTAAAGGGACTGCAGTCAGTGAGATGAAATCAAGTGTATATGATTTGTTGATGTAAAATTAATGATCTACTCTGTAAACCTTTATCTAATTCACAATAAAAAGTTTTTTGTTTTTTTTTAAAGCTATGAGATACGCAAAGGAACAAGAAAGTGTGGCACATACACAGGACACAAAAATCAGTAGAAACTTGAAGCACAGAATGGCAAAAAACAACTTCAACAACACCTTTTAATTGTGAATTGAGTGAAAGTTTATAGAGCAGATGATCAGTTTTACATGCAACAAATCATACACTTCATTTCATGTCTTTCTTTTTTTTTTTTAAAGCTTTTATTGTGAATTGAGTGAAAGTTTACAGGGCAGATGATCAGTTTTGCAGTCAATAAATCATATTTAGTTTCATTGCAATGATTACAGTCCCCTCTATGTACCATCAGTCAATAGTATTTGCCTCTATTCTCCCCCTTTATTTGATGTACACATACAAAACAGAAAATACACATTCATTTACATGTCTAAAGGGCACACTTTGCAAGCCAGTCTCCTGTCCAATGGCACACAGTCCATGGCCCTAGAGTCCTTAGCTGCTCTCTGTCTCTCTATGCCATCACCACTGCCACTATCTCTGCTATTGCTGCTTTTCTGGTTAAGATTCCATGCTCCACTTATGTTCTTCCCTCTTGCTGGTCCTAGGGTCCTCTTTTCCTGAAATGTAAGATTAACCTCCCCTTTTAGTTACACATCTACAGTTGTGACAATCACAATTAATCCTGATAACAATTACACACAATTGAATCATAAAGTCCTATCCCCATTCTCCCCCATTCCCTTTCACCAGACCCATCTGGAAAAGAAGAAAACTATTCCGTGGGGATTCTACCTTACCTCCCTTGTCTGAAACTAAACACACTCATGAACGCTTGTAGGCCTGTCATTTCGTACCTTTTTAGCTCCCCATTTTTGTTAACCAGTGTCTAAGTTGCCTATCCCTATCAATCCAATGTACTGAGGAAGCAATCTTGATCCTTGAGATGAGGAGTTCTTCCCTTTCGGCTGGAATTTTGAGCAACTACATTCATCAGCAAATGTCCAGTTCATCAAATTACAGCAATTTTCACTTGCTCCCTGTATCAAACTTCTTTATATTCATCTGATGGGGTTCTGGTCAGTAGTCATCCAAGCTATGTCAAATGGGTACTCTCTGCAAGTTTGGGAGTTCTTGCACGCCTCTCCCCACTTCAAACCAGCTGACTGCTTCATTCTCAGCTCTCGCCTCCAGTGACTAAGTCAGTAGGCTTGGGAGTTCACACACCACCATAAACTTCAGACCAGCAAGTCCTTCCTCTTCTCTCTCTTAAGGTCAATGGGTCTATGGAACATGGCCAAATTCAGCCCATGTCTTCATTGCTGTATTTCCCCCACTTCCACTCACACCAGCAGTCACCAGCAAGCTTATAAGACTACTTGTGTGTTCCCTTTGAGTTTCAGTCTTAGAAGGGAATTACACTGACGGACTGACTTTTCTTGTCTTGATGGCTCCAAGGTAAATAGCTTCCATGCTATTCTAACAGCCAAAAAACAGTTTGCTTTTTTTATGCTGGTCTTTTTTCAAGAAATATCTTCCATTCCTCTAGCTGTTCTGGATTGGTCTGCAAGTGGGAATGTCCCACCTCAGATGGTTCTGGCTGGGGCTCAGGATTCCACCTAAGGCTCAATACTCCACAAAGAAGGCTACTTCCCTGAGCAAGTTCCAATTACCCTTTTAGCTAATCCAATCAGTTATAGGCTGAAGATGGGTTTACAAGCTTTCTGTAATCTTATTTCCCAATATTCCTTTCTATCCCACTTAAATGTCTATTTTATAACAGAAGGCAGGGGAAACCACTACCCACAAGACAATCAAGCCCCTTAATATTATTTCCCCTCCATTACCCATTCAGACTATGCCTCGATCCTTGTATCATAGAACCCTGTTGTTCAAAGATTGTGTATACATGACTACCTCTATCCCATTTAGGCCATGCATGCCTCCCTAAGTCTTCCCTTATCTTTTTTGTTCATCTACCCCTCCCCCTTCTTGTGCATTGCCTTCCCCTTCATGTATTTTTGCCCTCCACATCACCTGAGCTACCCCTTATCTCGTGAATTACTGACCCCTCCCTCACACTCCTGGTCCAACCACCAAAGAATTTTTCTTTTAGATTGGAAAACTTTTCTTAAGCTTTTACAATAATGGTCTTATGCAATATTTGTCCTTTTATGACTGACTAATCTCACTCAGCACAATGTCTTCAAGGTTCACCCATGTTATGATATGTTTTGCAGCTTCATCATTATTCTTCAGGGTAGCATAATATTCCATTGTGTGTATGTAACAAACTTTGTTTATCCATTCTTCCATTGATCGGCACTTAGATGGTCTTCATCTTACTGCTATTGTGAATAGTACTGCAATGAACATTGGTATGCATATATATACTCATGTTCTGGCTCATATATCTTGTGGATATATACCAACTAGAGGAATTTCTGGATCATAAGGTATTTCTATTTCCAACTTTCTGAGGAAGCGCCATATTGTTTTCCAGAGTGGTTGGACCATTCAAATTGCAGGCCTCTCAATGTAACCCCACCCTTCCAAACTTTGCCATTCAGTAAATGCTATCCTTTTGATCTCAACTCGTTGACCATTCTATGGTTGACCCCATCCTTCCGAACTTTGTCATTCAGTAAATGCTGCCCTTTTGATCTCAAATGGTTGACCATTCTATGGGGCAAAAGAAATCTTGAAAAAAAAAAAAGAAGAAGAAGAACATTGGAGGACTCACATTTCTCAATTTCAAAATGTTTTACAAAGCTACAATAACCAAGACAGTGTAATACTGGCATAGGGAGAGAGATATATAGATTAATGCACCACAACTCAGAGTCCAGAAATAAATTCCACCAACTGTGCTGAGACCAATCAGTGGGAGAAAGGATAAGCTTTTCAACAAATAAATGGCAGACAAACAACTGTACATCTACATGTAAAAGTATGACGTTAGACTAGCTATAAAACTAACTCAAACTGGGTTAGATGTCTAAAGGTAAGAGCGAAAAGTATAAAACCTTTGAAAGAAAACATAGGTGTAAATCTTTGTGATCTTGTGACATCAAGAGCACAATTTTATCAAAATAAAAGCCTCAAAGAGTTATCAAGAAAATGAAGTAAGCCACAGAATGGGAAAAAATGTTGGCAAATCCTATATCTGATAAGGGACTATGTTTCCACAATATCCAAAGTATAAAGAAGTCTTACAACTTAACAATAATAATAATTTTTAAAAGGTCAACGATTTTGAAAATATGTTTCTCCAAAGAAGATCGACAAATGACCAATACACTCAAGAAGAGACGCTCAACATCATTAGCCACTGGGGAAATGGAAGTCACATTCACAATGAGATGACACTTGGCACCTGGCTCAAATGACTAGAATGCAAAAAACCTCCCAAATAACAAACGCTAATGAGAATGCAAAGAATTTACAACCCTCAGAAGATGGTATATTCAATGTGGAAAACGGTTTCGTGGTTCCTCAAAAAGTTAAACATAGAATTATCACACGGCCCAAAAATTTTGCTCTTACATATATACCCAAGAGAACTGAAAAACATGTCCACCAATGTTCATAGCAACAATATTCATCATTGCGAAAAGGTAGAAACAACCCAGATTCAGTCAACTAATGAATGGATAAAGAAAATAGGAACGACGTAGCCATAAAAAGGATTCATGCTGAATTATGGGTGAATCTTTGAAAGCTTTCTGTTAAGTGCAAAGCCATACATAATCCACTTACATGAAGTATCTAGAATGGGTAGATCCATAGGGTTGGAAAGTAGATCGGGGCTGGGTGGGCTGGAGAGGAATAGAGAAGACTGCTGACAGATACAGAGTTTCTTTCTGGGTTAATGAAAAGGTTCTGGAATTAGTGAAATGGTTACATAACCTTGTGAATGAACTGTATACTTTAATATGCTGGCATTTGTGTTATGTGAATCATGTTTCAACTTTTAAAAAGGAGAAAAGATATGCAGACAGCTCAAAGTGGTCAACTTCTATCACCTAATTACACTCTAGACACACACTAGTACAGTCACACACACTTGTGCCCGGTCCCATACAGACAGTAACACTGCCACATACACACACACAAGTGACACAAAGATGAACGCACACAGATATACATACACAAAGATGCACATATACACTCTCCACAGATACCTACACAGACACACACACACTCTTTCACACACAGACACATCCACAGACACTCTCTCTGGTCTAATCCTGGCTCCCGACCTGAGTACCTCCCCACCCCTTTCCTTAGACAGACCGTGAAGGTGGTGAAGACCCAGTCTTTGGGAAGGCCCTTGGTTTTCCTGAACTTGTCATTGATGTAACGATTGAGGTGGTCCATGCTCCACACCGTGTCCTCCTTGAGCAGTACGTAGAGGGGACTCTTCTTCTGCATAAACTGGGTGGGGGTGAGGACAGGGCCTGGAGATCACCCAGAACATCCAGAGGTCTTACCCTATGGAGAGCTCCAATGGAGACCCTGTAAGGCCCCTTTTCCATTTCCAACCCTTTACCACTGAGAGCCCCCTAAAGATATTCACCTTGGCCCTGCTACCTGAGACCACTAGAGATCCTGCTCCCCCAGACACCATCCTATAACTGAAACGCTCCATCTATGAAGATCACCACTGAGACCAGTTTTGCTTTGGAAATTCTCACCTGCTGAGGCCTCCCTCCTGGATGTGCCCACCTTGACTCCTCCCTACCAAGACCCTCTTCAGAGACCCTTGCCTGGGAGCCTTCCTTACTGAGGCCTCACAAGGAGACTGCACCACCCTTGTATCCTCAAGACCCCCATCTCTTTGAGTGCTTTGGCCTCCATGACTTAATACTATGAAAACCATAGCTCTCCCCTCTCTAAGAGACCTCATGTTGTCTATGGAAGCCCACTCATGTCCCATATTCAGTGCACACTTGCATGTGGGGAGGGGCAGGGCTCCAAGCCACTTTATCCGGACAGTGGGACCTGGGCTGTAGGTGACAGGCTGTGCTGAAGCGGGCTGCTTAGGGACCTGGTCTCCCCATGGTCTGGGTCACTTCTGGACCTGGTGGTCCAGTATAGGCTGGACCCTTCTGTTTTCTCAAACAGTGAACTGCATCCTCTGGTCTTATACAGGGTTGCCCTGCCTTGTTTGCAGTCACCTGTGGGGGCCCTCACCTGGTTGGTCAAATGGCCACTGAGGTCACTGGAGTTGGGGTCATAGAGCCCGAGGGTGAGGCGGGCGTAACCATGGCCGAAGAAGACCATGTAGGGCGTGGCGCAGGCAATAAGCAGGTACGAACGCACATCGAATTTCTTCCCATCCAGCAGCAGCGGGTTCTGGATATACCTGGGTTGGTACATGGGACTGCTTAGCATCCTGGTCTGTGACCAAGCATCACGGGGTCCTCACCACCTGGGTGTTCATCCATCGTCTTAGTGTGACCCAGCCTGTCCCAAATGTGACCCTTGGGCTCCCTCCTCTGGCTGAAAGTACGGGAAAGGAGACATTTTGAGTCTGTCCAGGCCCCTAGATCCCAGCCCACTGCATGTATCTGGGGGCACCCCAGGGAACAGCTTTTTATAGGAGCCTGGAAGATGGAAGCAAACTGGGCCCCGGTGAGCAGGAGAGCTGTATGGTGGTAGAAGGGGGTTTGTTTGGAGGAGGAGGAGTCTGTCTGGTGGAGGAAGGCTGCATTGAGGAGGAGGGAGTTTCCTGGAGGCGTGTCTTAAAAGGTGGGGTGGGTAGCTTTGGAGAGGGAGGGAGGGGAAATCCAGGTGCAAAATCAGTCTTAGAAGAAGGAACAAGCTACTGGGAAGGGACTGCTGCGGGTGATGGTGGCAAAAAAAAAAAGGTGTGACAGTGAGCGTCCACAGTGGCGGTGGGTGGAATCCAATGGCACCCTTGCTGGGACCAGACTGCCCCTCAGTGTGAGAATAAGGCTCTGGATCTTCCATAGAGTCAGAAGGAGCCATGTGGGGTTCTTGAGCAAGAGAGGAGTAATCAACTGTGAGCTGTGAGCCTGAAGGCTACAGTTGCTGGGGGTGGGATGGCGGGCAGGACAGAGGGGAAGGACTGGGCTGAGGGAGAAACTGGCACACCACTTCTACTCCACACCCTGCCCCGGAGCTTCTGTCCCAAGGCCATGTACACCACGGTGGTTCCTTGGGGGTGTTCATGCCTGTGTCCCTGACCAGATGTGACAACCCCACCTCTGCTGGCTACAAGGCCCCAACTTTGGCCCCCACGGTCAGCCCTCCAAACGACGCCCCTCAGGGCACCCTCTCCCAACACCTCTGCACAATCCGCGCCTGAGGCGCCCTGAATGGCATCTTGCGGTAGACGGGGTCGTCCTCAATGCTCTGCGTCTTGGCTTGGAGGGCAGCGACGTCATCACGGTTCCTGAGCAGGAAGATGCCCTTGCCCTGGTTGGAGGCGGTAGGCTTGCAAATCCAGGTCTTCGTCTCTGCAGAGAAAGGAGCACTGAGCCCTAGACTAACCGCGGCCCCGCCCTAGCCCCGCCCCTGTCGCTCTGACCTCGCCCCGCCTTAACCCAGCCAGTGTCGAATTCCACCGGCACCTCTGCCTTCATGGCCCTGTCCTCCCTCATGGCCTGCTTATCCAGCCTCGACCCTGTCTTTGCAGAGGGGCTCTCAACAACCGCCTATCGTCCAGTGGTCTTACCATCAAACAGGGCGAAGAAGGCCTCTCGCTCTTCTCTGATGTCCAGGCGGTAGGTCTCTGGGAAAAACTCTTCCATTCTCAGGATCCTGAGGAGCAGGAAAGTGAGGACGACACAGGACTGTCCCCCACTAGGGCGGGGGTGGGGACTTGACTCCTGTAGCCTGTTGTCCCACTGCCCTCGGATCCATTGCTCCTGTAGGACACTCTAGTTGCCCTGCTAGGGGCACCTTCCGGCTACCTGGCCCCACTCTTGGCTGTTCTCCCAGCCTGCACCGGCTCAAGCATTTACAAGTGGTCAGCTCAGAGCTGTGTGTCCCCAGGGCCCAGCACATGACAGCTTGTCACTCTAAATCTGATGGTGGTACTAGGGTTTGATCTGGGCTGCCTTTTGTCTCTTTTCATCTAATACCAGGTCACTTCTTCCATCTAGACCAGACACTGCTGCTGCCAGCATGCCTAAGTACTTCTTTCTAGCTTAGTGGTTGGAGGTATCCTGGGCTGGTCCACAGGATCTTCTATTGAGTTTGCATTCCTTTTCCCGGGGACACTGGACCTGACCTGAGTGGGCAGCTCCGTTATGTTTGGGGGATGAATGGGTCGGAGTCTGGAGAGAGAGAGGATTGCTGTGGGCATAGAGGTAAAATAGGGATGCGTGTGGATGGGTTGGTGAGGCTGAAGACGAGTGGGTGGGCAGGCAGATAGATGGATTTTGGATGGAAGTGGGTGGTTAAATGGGTCTTAGATGGAAGGATGGGTGGTTGCATAGATTTTGGATGAATGGGTGGATGGATAGATGGGCAGTAGGCCAAGTGAGAAGATAGATGCACAGAGAAAACTAAACCAGAGTTGCTGGCAGTAGGCAGTGTGCAGGTGAATGAGTGGGCAGGTGGATGAAAGAGCAACCATGTGAAGAACAGAGGTGGAAGATGGACACGTGGTCTACCTGCTTTGGTGGATGGTGGGTGGTAGTGGTGAATGGCTTGTTGGGTGGGTGGGTAGACACATGAATATGGGTGGGCAAGTTAATAGGCAAGGGACTAGGTATATGAATACTTGGAGGGATCAAGGTGGGTACACAGTGATGGCGAAGGGAAGACGGGGTAGGTAGTTGAGCCATGGGATGACTGAAGGGAAGAACACTGCAGGTCGCTCTGTGGTAGGCTGCGGTGTGGTCCTGCCCCTGCAGGAGGCAGGGGGCTGGGAAGGGATGGAGACAGGATGGACTGGTGGGTAGGAGGTACAAGGGTGGATCTGTGGGCAGAATGGGGGAAGTGGGTGGACTTGGTTAGCAATGAGGAAGGTGATGGGTATGCAGGAGGAGGGCAGACAAGAGCAGTTCTGGACTGACGTGGGACTGATAGAGGTAGTGGACGAGCAGATGGGTTTGGGATAAGTTATGGGATGGTTGGGCTGTGCGTTCCCATATGAAGGATGATGGCGGAGTGATGTGGCAGGGAGCATGGCTTACTTGGCTTGAGAGGACTGAGAAGTCTTATTGATCTTGTTCACGACCCTCGAGTACTCCCTCAGGGCACTGAGCAGCCCGATCTTGGTGGTGAGGAGCTTGTTGTTGGGGAGCTGGTAGAGGAGCTGTTCACCTGGCATGACAGAGCCCTGGGCGGCATGAGGTGGCTGTCCTGGAACTGTGCCACCCTGCCATCTTGACCACCCCACCACCTCAGGAACCACAGCCACCACAGCCACCATGGATGGCCTCCTTGAATGGTGGCCTGACTCCACTCACTCCTGCTTCCCAGGAAGCCCCTGCAGGCTCCCAGCTGGGTCATGGTCGGGGTTCCCCCATTGACTACCTTCCCGGAAGTTGCAGTAGGTATCCCGGCACTTGACCTCACACCATTTGAGCTTGTAGTCCTCCCGCCGACTGTCTTGAATGCGCTGCCAGCCTTTGCTCTTGCAGTAGGCGCTGATTCTGCAGGGGAGGGGCAACCGTGACCTGGGCCTGGGGCCCCTGGAGGAATGGCAGTGGGGACCTTGTGGGAGGGACCATGGGAGGACCCAGTGGCAGTGGGGACCCAAGGGGAGGACTCTGGAGATCCTGGGGGAGAGGTTGTGGGGACCCCAGGAGCAGTGAGGGCTCTGGGGTAGGGGCTTGGGGGCTCTAGGGAAGGGACAGATGTGACTTGGGCCTGGGGATCTTGGGGGAGGACTGTGGTGATCTCAGAAGAGGGTCTAGGACTGTAGGCAGCATCCAGAGTCGAGACTAGGCCTTGGGGCATGGGGCTGGGAGCAGTGAGAGCAGGCTGCCCTTACATGGAGGCCCCATTGGTGCCCCCGATGTAGAAGAAGGGGCCCTGCCCAGTGCTGGGGGGCTGCTTCTCCCCCTCCAGCTGCTTCTCCTCTAGGGGGTTGGCCAGGGACCTGGTGGTGTCAGTGTCCTCCAGGAGCTCTGTGAACAGTGGGTGATTAGAGGGCAGGTCCTACCCAGTGGAGATTCTCTGCTGCGCCCCCCACTCTGTGCTCTGAGACCCCACCCACCTGCATTGTGGTCCAGCTGGCCCAGCTGATGCAGGCGCCCCTCTTCTTGGCCAGTGCCCATTGATCTCTCATGGGCCCAGCCTGGGGAAGGGGTAGAATCAGGTACTGGGCAGGGGTGACCATTCACCCTACAACCCAGGCCCTGACCATTACTAGCACCTCCTGGGTGTTCCCCAGCCCGTCTTGGCCTCAACCTCAGGCCAGGCTTGGACTTGACCATGATGGGCTAAGGTCCTGTCCCAACTCCCAGGACAGAAGGGTCAGTCACCCCTATTCATGGGGAGAATGCAGGGTTACTAGAGGTGCTCTGCTTTGAAGACAGAGAGAGCCCAGGCTGAATGGCACCCTACAAGGGCCTCCCTCCCTCCCTGTCAGCATGGGCCTTGGGGCCGGGGTAGGCAGGGCACCCTCACCCTCTTTACCAGCAGGGCACAGCTGAGGTGTGGGAAGGGGACTAAGGGGTAAGACCAGGGCTGAGCCAGACCATCCCCAGGGGGAGCAGGAGTCACAATAGCCATGATGATGTCACATGTGACCCACAGGTCATTCATTGTCCAGCAGAGGGAGAGATTCTAGCCTGCCCCAGGTCTGCATAGACAAAAGGTCACAGGGCCGTGGGGGCTTTGGGACACAGCTAGAGGGGGCAGTGGGAGTGCACCCCCCATCCTGCTAACTGACCCAGCCCTGCGTTTCCTCCAGTGGCTTTTCTCATGTGTGTGTGTGTGTGTGTGTGTGTGTGTGTGTGTGTGTGCGAGGGAGGAGCCATGAGTGGCTACCAACCCAGTGTGACAGAGTGTAACTGCAGTCCCACCTGGTGCCAGGGGCCTTCCTTGACGGTGGTGGATGCCCGCCCAGTCTGGCTTGTGTTCACCTGGCGCTTGGGGGCGGCCTCGCCGAACTACTGCCACCTTCAATCGCTTGCTTCTCTTGGTGGCAACCTGGTCTCGTGTGGGGGGTCCGCGACGATGGGTAAATTGGGTGCGGCCGCGGGCTGCAGGCATGGAAGCACTTGGGTGGGGGCTCCTGTGAGTAGTCGTGGTTCCTGCCTTCCTGCGGTGCCTCAGGGCTGCCTGGGGTCTTGGCCCTTGGCCCTGGACCGCTGTGCCAGGGGGTGGGCACTGCTCTGGGTCCAGGGCAGGATCCTTTGCTTGTGACTGGCTCCGATCTCCATGTGACCTGTGGGGCCTGGTACGTCGAGGGGGCAGGGCAGTGTCCACATCTTGTTGGCCCTGGGTGTGGCCTGCCTTAGCAGGACTGTCCTTCGGATGTCGTTCCGCACCTCCTCGGCGCCGGCTGTAGGGACAGGGGAGTTGGGGGCATGTCAAGCCAGTGGGCTGGGCTCAGAAGACGGTGGGCCAGGATCCCACCCTACCTGCCATCACACAGCAGCATCTCCATCCTGACCCGAGGTCCCAGTCCCTGAGGTCACCCTTCCTGTGCTGCCAACTTTGGAATATTTGGGGGGTATTTTTAGTCAATTTCTCTACAGCTACTTTGACCTTAACACCAGCAAACAAACCTGCTGTTTTGACTGCTGAGTGGGGGTTTGTCAGCTGCCCTGTAGTAGAGGCCTGTGCCAGGCAGGGGATGGTGAGCAGTGCCACCGTCCCCCAGTCCTGGCACATTGGACAAATAGACAACATGGAAACACAAAGGCCCGGGAAGGGAGGAGGAGAGACCAGGACTGTGGCCTGTGCTTAAAAGCCACAGAGTAGAAAAACTGTCTCTAGAACTGACCGGAGCCGACGTGGTCGGGTAGAAGTGTAGACTTTCTGAACGTTCAGGGGCGTGTAACCAATAGGAAGGGAGGTGAGCTGGGACCCGTGGCTCCGTGGAGTTGCAGAGATTAAAGACTTGCTCCTGAGAACAGAGAAAACATCCTAACTGGGTACAGTACTAGTGGGGATATGGACAGACAAAGGGGAAGCATATCAGGCCCCCACAGCAAAACCCTTGGCGTGTGAACGTCCTCTGGCTGCTCATGCTTCAGTCAGAACACTGAAAGTGGCAAGAGCCAGCACACACGATCAGACAGTTAATAGTAGAAACTATACCAATGCAAACCTTTAAAGGGGTTCTGTATTCACTAACTACCAGAACATTCATACAGAAGTGAAATAGTAAATGCAATCTGTAAAGCATGGTCATGACTTTATATCCGCAGCTTCTAAATCTGAGAATTTCATTCTGGAGAGAAACCTTCTGCGTATGTTTGGTATATTTTTATCAAGCATTCACACATTTGAAGTCTAGAGAGCATTAATACTGGACAGAAGCTTTGTAAATATAAACATTGTGGTAAATTTGAAGTCTAGAGAGCATTAATACTGGACAGAAGCTTTGTAAATATAAACATTGTGGTAAATTTGAAGTCTAGAGAGCATTAATACTGGACAGAAGCTTTGTAAATATAAACATTGTGGTAAATTGTTTCTAGTCTCACAATTTGTTACATATCAGAATTCTAGGGAGAAAAAAGTCTGTAAAGATTAAAGCATCAGTCTCAGATGTTATATTCTACAGTGTGAAGTTCAGCATATCTTTAAACTTTGAAGTGTTAAGTGTCAAAGGAATGATTTATGGGAAGATTTATTTGTTGTCATTTAATAAAAATATTTTTGTTCATTTAAAAAAGATGGCACATGCACACAGACATACAGACACACACATAACACAGTGACACATACACAGAGACACATAGACACACTCAGAAAGGAAGAGCTGAAACAACCACCCACAAACACATTTAGCATGTGCTTGGGAGAAAGGAGGCGATGTTGCCCTTCTAGAAGCGAATGAGGGCATTTATTAAAGCAATGGAATAAGAAAGTTTATGGAGATTAAATTTCAGGGTTGGAAATTCAACTGAGAAACAAAAACCCCTTCCAGGATACCAGTTGAAAAGATGGGAGTTCCTGAGACTGGCTGACCAGATTGTTGTTGTTAACGAGTGGGTTCTGACTCACAGCGACTTGTATAGGGTTTCCAAGGAGCAGTTGGTGGGTTTGAACCACCAAGCTTGTGGTTAGCAGTTCAATGCTTATTATACAGTGCCACCTGGATGGCCAGATGGAGGGAGGAAATCACCCATGGAAGGCCTTGGAGACACACCATGAGGGGGCGGGCTGACAGCCTAGGGTGAAGCAGCACATTCCACCCTTCCTGTGGGGATAGCAGAAGCCTGAGTTACAGAGGTGTGGAATCAGGGGTGGCTAAGGGTACCCCTGGAGTCCTGGTGTGGCGCTGTTGGATAAAGTACTGGACTGCAAGGTCGGTTTGAATCATAAGGCCGGTGGTTCAAACTTGCCAGCCGCTCCTTGGAAGCAGGAGCTATGAGTCGGAACCAACTTGACAGCACTTAACAACAAGGATGCCCGCAGGGCTCCGAGGGTCAGACACACTTAGCTCACATGGAAAGGCTCCTGGAGGGGCCCGCTCCCACGTCAGCTGTGATCCTGGGGTCACTTGCCTACTTTCGGTTCCCTCACTGGCATGTGGGGGTGAGGACAGTGGTGGCAGCCTGCTAGAGTTGTTGAGAAGATGAAGTCTAGACACATACAAAGGAGCTCTGGTAGCGTAGTGGTTATGAATCGGGCTGTGAACCTCAGGGTCAACAGTTCGAAACTACCAGCTGCTCCATGGGAGAAAGATGAGGCTTTCTGCTCCCATAAAGATTCACAGCCTCGGAAACCCTGCACAGAGTCACTCTGAGTCGGAACCAACTCCACGGCACGTAACAACAACAACAACAATAGACACCTAATGGCTTAGGACAGTGCCTGGTGTCTACTGAGCGCTCAGTGAGTGCTAGTGAGGGAGGGGGTTATTGTTAGTGCCATTGAGTCAGTACCAACTCATAGGGAGCCAACATAGGGCTTCCTAGGAGCAACTGGTGAGTTTGAACTGCTGACCCTGCCGTTCAAATGCAACACCACACAAGGATGAGGAAGAATTGTTACTGAATTTGGGGATAGTCAGGGTAAGTATGTAGAAAAACAATGCAGAAACAGGGTGATTAACCAATCCCAGAGGAAAAAAAAAAAGGTCCCCTGTCATTAGGGTCAGAGGTGTGCTGGGCTGTGAGCATTATTTACCTGATTATAATATAAACCTGGCCATGTGCAAGAGAGCAAACCCCTCATCCGGCATGGTCCAAAGTCAAGGGAGAATTCTGACAGTGGAAATTCAAGAAATAGGAACATAATGGTGCTAATTAGAAACAGGATAGTAGGCTGAGTTCCGGCGCTTCCGTGACCAGGCAGCTCAGGTAGGGCAGTCTCGGGGAAAAGGGGCGGAATCGCACATAAGAAACCTCTGTCTAGCAGACAGACAGCCTTTGAACAAACATAAGATCTTATATTCCAACATTCTGAACTCGTTTTTTTAAAAGATCAAATTGCTAAGGAATTACAGGCATTTTGAGCTTTTGCCTGCCTGCACGCGGCGAGTGCCTCTGCCCCCTGAAGACCTTGGAATGCAGGGCTAGAGCAACCCCACTGAGAAGGCTGCATTTCCAGAGAAAAGGAAGCATAAACTAACAAAGCCGAACAAATAGAGAGGGATATTGGCGCGGATATCAGGAAATTCGGGGTACCCACGGTACAGAGAGACTGAGAGAGGCATTTTTTTATGTCATCAAATACGGACACTACCTCCCTGCAGCCATTACCCCCAGCCCTCTACCGCCCCGGCCCAGACCAGTCCTCTGCCAAGCCTTCGAGGCTCAGGAATGCCCAAGGCACAGGCCTACTCACTGAGGCCAAGGCCTGCCCTGAGTCCCAACCCACCCACAGACTGGTCACAAAGGCCCAGGACCAACCAAGGCCCAAATCACCTAGCCACCTCGCGGCCCAGGTGGTCCACAGCACGGTCGCCGTCAAGGTCCAGGGCCCCCAAGGCCCAACCCGCTGCGTAGCCAGGTCGTTGAGGCCCAGGGCCCCGGAGGCCCAACCTGCTGCGTAGCCAGGTCGTTGAGGCCCAGTGCCCCTGAGACCCAACCTGTCCTCAGCCTGGGCCCCGAGGCACAGACCCCCCAAGGCCCAATCCGCCCAAACTGCCCACTGAGGCCCAAGCCGCCCAATGCCCAGCTGCTGATACCCAGGCCCCCTGAGGCCCAAACCACCCACCTGAGGCCCAACTGTCCTGCAGCCCGGTCACTCACTCCCAGGCCCCCAGAGGCCCAAACCACCCGCCCTAGGCTCAAACCACCCGCCTGAGGCCCAAACGGCCTGCTGCTGAGGCCCAGGCCCAACTGAGGCCCAAAAAAGTTACTCTGAGTTAAGCAATAAGGAGAGTGAAAAGGGAAGACCACATCCTGATCACATCTTCCTGGAGGTAATCAGAAAACATAAAAAATTACCAAA
>NW_006408691.1:795137-796885 GCF_000296735.1 Chrysochloris asiatica | reverse complement strand
AGAAGAGCTGAGAGTGGGACCCTACCCAGAGAAACAGAGATGCCTGAGGTAGAGACAGAGATGATGACATGGAGTGATGAAGCGACTGGGGATTTTGGACCTAGAGAGGGACAGGGACTGTGGGCCGAAAACTGGGGGTAGGGGGGGGAAGTGGTTGATGATGCATGGCGGGGATTGGAACCATGGCAATGAGATGATATACGATGGAATGAATGTAAAGCTAAAGTCCTCCCATGTAAACTGTCATGTAATTCACAATAAAACATTAAAAAAACAAAAAAGAAACAGGATGGTAAAGAACAGAAGAAACAGTCTGCCTTGAGTTCAGGAGAGGGTGGGCAGGAAAGAATCTTTTTCTCTGTAAACCTTACAGTTGGATTTGACCTTTCTAATTTGGTATAGGGGGCAACGGTTATTCAGTGGTGGAATTCTTACCTTGTGTATGTTTTCACCACAATAAATAAATTTTTTAAAAATTATATATATATATATATATAAATGCCTGATGCCTAGGTATGAAATGATGAACTCTAGGACTAAAAATGGAGACCTGGTGTGGCACTGTGGGTTAATGTGCCAGACTGCAAACCCGTTTGAACTTCAAGGTCGGCAGCTCAAGCTCACCTTGGAAACCCTATGCAGGGTCGCTATGGGTCGGAACTGACTTGATGGCACTTTACAACAACACAACAAGATTCCTGGGGAGTCCTGATGTGGCGCTGCAGGATAATGTGCTGGACTGTAAGGTCAGTTTGATCTGCAAGGTTGGTGGTTCAAACCCACCAGCCGCTCCTCTGATACCTTATACAGGATCACTATGGGACGGAAGTGACTCAACGACACTTAACAACAACAATAGGACTTCTGGTGTGGTGCTATAGGATAAGCACTGGACCTCAAGGTCGGCTTGAACTGTGAGGTCGGTGGTTCAAACTCACCAGCCGCTCCTCAGAAACTCTATACAGGATCACTATGAGTCAGAACCGACTCGACAGTGCTTAACAACAATAATGAGTGCTGGTGTGGTGCTGTAGAATACGCACTGGACCACAAAGTTGCTTTGAACCACGAGGTTGGAGGTTCAAACTCATCAGCCACTCCTTGGAAACTCTATTCAGGGTCGCTATAAGTTGGAACTGGTTTGATGGCACTTAACAACAACAACATGTGGGGGACCTGAGTTTGATTTCTAGCCAATGCACTCATCTGTCACTGGAGGCTTTCGTATTACTATGATACTGCCCAGGTTTCTTTCAGTAGAGATTTCAGACTGAGAGAGACTTGGAAGAAAGGCCAGGTGATCTACGTCTGAAAATCAGTCAATGACAACTCTGTGGATTCTAATATTCTGGATGGTGCAGGACTGGGCATCACATCATTCCATTTTTCACAGGGTCACCATGAGTTGGAGGCTGATTCAACGGCAGTGAACAACAGCGTGGTATATTTATAACTTTGAGAAATAGTAAATTAACTAGCAAGGAATCTTCATTCCAATGAATGAAGATTAAAAGAAACACCCCTGGCATGCCCAGATGTGGTGGAATGTGATTTCTGCAGGACTGCACACTCAGAGTTGGTCACTACACTTTCAGGAATCGTTCTGAAGAGCGAAATTCTAAATACAGAATAGAGCTTTATGTGCGAAGATGTTTGCTGAGGCGTTTTCCACAGTAGGGAGCCAGCAGTGGAGGGATAGGCCATAATGGGATCTTATGAAGGGCTCCAAAGAAGCAGAGAAATGCTTC
>NW_006408691.1:793800-794967 GCF_000296735.1 Chrysochloris asiatica | reverse complement strand
GGTCAGATAAAACACCCGGCAGGAAACGGCACCCCATAAAGACGTGCTGAGGATATCTCTGAACCTGGAGAGGCATCCCGGAGGGTGAAAACAAACATCAGTGAGCTTCCTGGGTATCCCAAAAAACACTTCACGCGTGGCTGGCATGTGGTAGCAGGGTGCTAACAAAATGCTGACATTGTCCAGAGGAGCTGGCCTCTCCTGGCTGAGATGGGTGGTCCATGGGTCGCTGAGGATTCCAGGGGTTTGCCCGTCTGGGGTTGGCTCTCAGGAGCCAGACCTGGCTCTGACATGGGTTCCTGTCCTCTGGAGGATCCAGGTGGCGAACCCTCACCAGGCCCTCGAGCCACCTGCAGGGAACCAATCCCCAGCCCCTGGAGGCCACACCCTACGTGTGGGGTGCTCCCACACACACACACTGCAGAGCAGGGCAGGGGGTGGGGAGGGTCTGACCACAGTTGGGACCTGTGTGTGCCCTCCCCAGGGAACCTTAACTCCTCTAGGCCAACCCCCAAGCTTTATGTCCCCCACCCGCTCCTGTTGTTCTCCGCTTGTGGGCGGAATCCCTCAAGTGGGAGTCCACAGGGTCCCTGGTGGCCAGGAGAGGGACAGAAGGGCAAAGCCCAGCCCTCAGGCCTGAACAGGACCCTAGCCGCTGGGCCCACCACCCTCTTACCTGTGTGACAAGGTGGTGCAGACCCTCTGCCGAGGAAACAACAGTGGTGTCCTGGCAACCTGTCTCCAGGCAACAGTCACGGGGCACGCAGGCCGAGGCTCACAGAGGGCTCTTGCTAAGCAGGGCCTCTAGGTACGTGGGGGAGGGGCCTCCTCCGAGCTACGGGCAGGCCTGCGGGGGGAACAAGGGGCCTGAAAGCCCGGAGGCTGCTAAGTACTGCTGTCCTATACATAGTCCCCTGTCCTCTCTCACGCTGCCTTGCCCTTCCGGGATCAGCCCAGACCTTCGCTCACTTCCACCCCCTACCATATCCCCACCCACTCCAGGCCCTTGGTAAGGGTGATTGAATAGACAGCTAACCTAAAGAGCTAACCATTTTTAGTCCTGTTGTTGTTGTTGCTAAGCGCCGTAGAGTCGGTTCTGACCCATAGCGACCCTCTATAGGGTTTCCGAGGAGCAGCTGGTGAGCTTGAACCGCAGAGCTTACAGTT
>NW_006408691.1:768407-793700 GCF_000296735.1 Chrysochloris asiatica | reverse complement strand
TTTTTTATTGTGGTGAAAACATACACAGCAAAACATTTTCCAACACAACTTCCACGTATATAATTCAGCGACATTGATCACATGTTTCCTGACGTGCCACCATTTGTACGATCCCTTTCCAAATATCCTACCATCTTTAGCATAAATTCAATGCACCCTAAGCAAAGACTCCCCCTTGCCCCTCCCTCTCACCCTTCATTGTTGTTGTTGTTAATTCTGCCTCATATCCACCGCATAGGACGAGTACAGCTGCCCCATAGGGTTTCTTAGGCTGTAATCTCTCTGGTAGCGTAGTGGTTATGAATCGGGCTGCGAACCTCAAGGTCAGCAGTTCAAAACTACCAGCTGCTCCGTGGGAGAAAGATGAGGCTTTCTGCTCCCGTAAAGATTTACAGCCTCAGAAACCCTGTTTAGGGTCGCTATGGGTTGGAACCGACTCAATGGCACTTAACAACAATCTTTCTGGGGTAGTCCTGATGTGGTGTTGTAGGATCAACACTGGACTGTTAACCACAAGGTTGGCGGCTCAAACCCAACAGCCTGTCCTTGGAAACCATACACAAGGTCACTACAAGTCAGAACTAACTCGACGGCACATAACAATCTTTCTGGGAGCAGATATCTGAGGCTGTCCTCTTTCTGGGAGCTGCCCCTAGGGTTTCCTATGTGGTAGTATTTCTCCCTCAGCTCTTCTGTTGGGTTCAAACCATTGACCTTTTTTGGTAGCCGAATGCCACCAAGGCACCTTCTCAGGTGGTTAAGAGTCAGGCTGCTTACCCTCAAGGTCAGTAGTTCTAAGCTACCAGCTGTTCCACAGGAGAAAGATGAGGCTTTCTGCTTCTATAAAGATGTACAGCTTCGGAAACCCTAGACAGGGTCACTATGAGCCGGAACTGACTCCACTGCACATAACCACCACCACCACCACATATTTGCTAAGGAGCCCTGGTAGTGTAGTGGATTATGAGTTAGATTGCTAATCCAAAAGGTCAGCAGTTTGAATCTACCAGCCACTCTACAGAAGAACGACAAAACTTTCTGCTCTCATGAAGATTTATAGTCTCGAAAACCCTCTACAAGGTCTCTACGAATCAGAACTGACTCCATGGCACACTACCACCAACATTGATATTTGCCATATTTGCTAATTTCACATAAGAGAGCTCACATAATATTTGTCCTTTTGTGTCTGGCTCATTTTGATGAAAATAAAAGCTCATCCATGCTGTAGTATGCATCAAAACTTCATTTCTAGTTATAGCTGTACAAGATGGGGTTGTGTGTATAGACCGGATTATATCCATTCATTTGTGGGTGGACATTTCAGTTACTTCCTCCTTTGGGCTCTTATGAAAAGGACTGCAATGAAAGCTTGTGCACTGGTTTGTTTGTTCCTCCCTATACTTCTTCTGAAGGAGCTCTGGTAGCTTTACGAATGGGGCTGCAAATCGCAAGGTCAGCAGTTCAAAACTACCAGCTGTTCCGCGGGATAAAGATGAGGCTTTCTGCTTCCGTAAAGATTTACAGCCTCGGAAACCCTGTACAGGGTCGCTATGAGTCAGAACCAACTCCATGGCACATAACAACAACAACATACTTCTTCTGGGTATATACTTAGGATTGGGATTTCTGGGTCATATGAAACGCTTTGGTGGTGCTGTAGCATCAGCATTGGGCTGCTAACTACAAGGTTGGCAGTTCAAACCCACCAAGCCTCTCCACAGAAGAAAGTTGAGGTTTTCTGCTCCCATATAGAATTATAGCCTGGTAAACCCTTTACAGAGTTGCTATGAGTTGGAATTGACTTTTGTTAAACTGTTTTCCACAGTATTTTATTTTCCCACCAGCCATGGATGAGGGTTCCAGTTTTTCCACAACCTTATCAACACCTGTTGTTTTCCTTTAAAAAAAAAAGTTGTTGTTAAGTGTCGTCGAGTCGGTTCCAACTCATAGCCACACTGTACAGGGTTTCCTACAGCCCCACACTAGAGGTCCTTTTTTTAAAAAAAATTATTGCCATTCTAATGGGTGTGAGGTGGTATCTCGTGGTTTTCATTTGCTTCTCCCTTTTTTCAGTTGCTTCATATGCATTCTAGAACTGGACAGTGAATAAGGAAGATCCAAAAAGAATTGTTGCCTTTGAATTTTGGTGTTGGTGAAGAATATTAAATGTACCATGGATTGCCACAAGAATCTGTCTTGGCACTTGAGTGGGATAGAAATGAATATTGGGAAACATGATTACAGAAAACTTGTAAGCCCACCTTCAGCCTATAACTGATTGGAATACCTAAAAGGGGTGCTAGAACTTGCCCAGAGAGGAGGCTTCTTGCAGAGACTTCGTAGGGTATAAGACCCTAGGTGCAATCCTGATCCCCATCCAGGACCTTCTGAGATGGGAAAATCCCACTTGAAAAGACAAGCAGACCAGCCTGTAGTAGCCAGAGGAACAGAAGATACTTCTTAAAAGAAAGACCAGCAAGGAAAACCAAACCAAAAATGGCAGTCTGATTGGCTACTACAGTCTGATTGGCTACTACAGTCTGATTGGCTACTACAGTCTGATTGGCTACTACAGTCTGATTGGCTACTATAAGAACAAGCAAGTTGTTTGCCAGGGAGTTATCAAGGCAAAGCAATCAAGTCCCTTCAGGACAAACCCCCTCCCAAGACTGAAACTCAAAGGGAATACACAACAGGCATGTAAGCTTGCTGGCGACCACGTTGGTTTACTGGTGAGAGGAAGTGGGGGAAAGCAGCAATGAAGAGGTGGGCTGAGTCTGACCAAGTTACATAGACCCCCCCCCCCCATTGACCTGAGTATGGTGAGAGCTGGTTGGCCCAAAGTACGGTGAGACCTGGGGCCTCCTGAGCCCATCGACAAGGACATGGCCATGGACGGCTAGAGCTGAGAGTGAAGCGTCCAGTTGATATGAAGTGAGAGGATATGCACAAGGGCGCCCAAACTTGCAGATAGTGCCCGTTGGACCTAGATTCAATGGCTGAATGTTCAGAACCCGACTTCTTGTTGTTAAGTGTCACTGAGTCGATTCTGACACATAGCGACCCTGTATAGGGTTTCCAAAGGAGCTCTGGTAGCGTAGTGGTTATGAATCGGGCTGCGAACCGCAAGGTCAGCAGTTCGAAACTACCAGCTGCTCCGCGGGAGAAAGATGAGGCTTTCTGCTCCCGTTAAGATTTACAGCCTCGGAAACCCTGTACAGGGTCGCTATGAGTCGGAACTGACTCCACAGCACATAACAACAACAACAACAACAACATAGGGTTTCCAAGGAGCAGCTGGTGAGCTTGAACCACCAACTTTGCAGTCTGACGTTTTAGCCCACAGCGCCTCACCAGGACTCCTAGAACCTGATTAGAGAAAGGAAAAAGGGGGGGAGGGGAGAGTGTAAATCACTACAATCTGATGAACTTGACCTATGCTTATGGATGTAGTAGCTTAAAATACCAACCAAGAGGGAAAGAACCTTTATAGCAAGGATCATTCCCATCCCCTCTGTATACAAGGTTGATAGGGATAGGCAACGTAGACATTGGTTATCTAAAATGGGGGAGGGGGGTAGAGGGCTGTAAAGGCACAAAGTGACTGACTTACATGTTTCTAAGAGGGAGTTTATTTAGATTCAGAGTGTGTGGGGGTAGGCGGTGGGGGGTGGGGGGGAGGTAGAACCCCCACTGAGTAGTTTTCATCCTGTCTAGACAGGTCTTTTGGACATATTGTCTGGAGGAAACAGTCACTGGAGAAGGATGTCATGCTGGGTAAGGTGGACGGTCAGAGAAAAAGAGGAAGACCCCTAACGAGATGGATTGGACAGGTGGCATCATTGATGGACTCAAGTGTGGCAGTGGCAGTGAAGTTGGCCCAGGATCGGACATTGTTTCGTTCTGCTGTGCGTGGGGTCGCTATGAGTCGGTTCCAACTCGATGGCACCTGACAACAACAACAAGACAGGTCTGGTGAAAGGAGATGGGGACAAGACTCTCATGATTCAATAGTGAGCAATTGTTATAACTAATTGCGATAGTCACAACTGTAAAGGTAGGAGTTTTGTAGCAAAAAGGGGTGAGTGGTCAATCTTACAGTCCTGGAGCGGAGGACCTTGAGACCTTCAAGGGAAAAGAGCAGGAACGTAGTATGGGACCCTACCCAGAGAAGCGGCAACACCAGAAATGGAGGCAGAGATGATGACAATGACATGGAGAGATGGAGCAGCTGAGGATTCCAGACTCATGGAGGGAGAGGGGATGTGTGCTGGTGGCTGGGGGGCAGCCTTTAGCTGTTTGAATGATTATATATTCCTGAATGTTTTGGTACACATCCAAAAAAAAAAAAACCGCAGAGTGAATAGAAGCAAATACTGTTGAATGATGAAGCATGCAGAGGATTGTAATCGTTGCAGTGAAATGAACTGATGTTCCCCTATGTAAAACTATCATTCAATTCACAATAAAAACTTAAAAAAAAAAAAAGAAAGATTCTGTCTTGGAAGAAGTATAGTCAGAATGCTCCCTAGAAGTGAGAATGGTAAGACTTCATTTCAGATACTTTGGACATATTCTCAGAAGGGACCAGTCTGTGGAGAAGGACATCATGCTTGGTAAAGTAATAGGTCAGCGAAAAAGACCTCCAATGAGATGGATTGACCCAGTGGCTGCAGCAATGGTCTAAACGATGGTAAGGATGGTGCAAGACAGAGCAGTGTTTCCTTCTGTCACTATGAGAAGAAATAGAACTTGGTAGCACCTAACAACAATGGAAACAATAGCTAGTGATGTTGAGTATCTTTTCACATGCTTGTTGGCCATTTGAATATCCTCTTTGGTATAGCGTTGTATTTCATTGGGAACCTCTCCCAGGAAGTACAGAAGACAGAGAAACTTGAACCTGGGTTTGGGTGCCAGAGCAGGCCAGGTTCCTGGCCTAGCTGCTTTCTGTCTCTATTGCCCTCATTCCAACCCCTGCCTTGAAGACCTCCTTGCTTGAGACCCTCTAGCTGCATTAGTGAGGGTCACAAGGGTCTCACTTGTTCCTGAGGCCCCCTGACCTTGCTCTGAGGAATACCCTTTGGCTCCATCCCATGGGTCCCCCTCCAAGAACCCTGGGAGTCAGAGTTGCCAGGGCTGGAACTGGAACACCTTTTGGTGGGTGTGTTCTGGGGTGCCGAGTATGCCCTCAAGGTAGGGGTCCTCTTACAGCACCCCATTGCCCCTAGTGCCTTTTGGTGCTAGGGAAGCAGATCACACACACACACACACACCCCCCATGAGTGTTCCGAGAACTCTGGAAGGCACATGTCCCCTGCTCAAAACCAGAAAAACTGGGTGCTGCAGATGCCGCCAGACTGGCCTTTCCCACAGAGGTCCACTGGGCAATCATGTTGAAGAATCATTATCATTAACCTTCTGGTGTGGCCATGGCTAGAATCAAAGGCAGTGTCCATTGCAGCCTGAACAGTGGGGCCCTTTTGCTGGCCATGGTGGGCCTTCCTATGGCAGTGAGTGAGGGTCTCCCCAAAGGTCAGGTTTATACAGCAAGTTGACCCCTTTGCCCATTATCTGAGACTCCATCTGGGTTGGGGCTGCCCCTTCCTCTGGCATTGGGGCCACTGGGGTTTCTTGGACAGCTGAGTGGGGAGCACTCAGTGACCCTGCGGGGTCTGCTGGCTCTCCTCCCCCATCCTTACCCACCACCTGTGCCAGTGTCTCCATGGCCTGAATCTGTACACCTGTTTCTCTCAGGCAGGGACCCCTGCTGCTGGAGTGCTTAGTGAGACAAGCTGGGGGACAAAGGAAAGGAGACAGGAGAAAGCCACCAGCACCCCTCTAAGCTCTGGGCCCGCTCCTTGTGGCTCCCTCAGCTTGGACTCCTCTTGGCTGAAGGGAAGGTGCCAGGGCACTGGCCTCAGCCTGTCCTTTGTAGTTCTGTTGCTCAGGACCCTGAGGAACTACTCTGAATTCTCAGGGGGGAGGAAAGAGCTTTGGTGGGGGCAGCCATGAGACTGAGATTGGTTCAGGACCCAGACGTGTGTGCTTTTGGGGACGGCTAGAGACAAGACATCTTGATGGGGTAGGGGCAGAGGTTGCATGTCCCACTCCTGCCCCCTGCACAAGGAGGTCCTGACCACCCAGATCCATGAGGTAGGCCTGTGGAGACTAGGGGCTGCCCTGAGCTGAGGCCCTGTGGAAGAGTGGGCTGTCTGTACACCATCTGCGCAGCACACCTCAGGGTCTTCCTCTGCCCTGAGGTCCCTGGTGCTGCACACCCATGTTCTGGGGGAGTGTGGGAACATCTGAAGACCCCTGAACAGACTTGGACTATCTGAAATTAACCCCTGCACCTCTCTGTACTCCACATCTCTCAACTTGGGCAGGGGGCTCATTTGTGAAACCCTGTTCCCCAGCCCCCCAAGCTTAGGGTGGCCGAGGGCTCATCTGTGAAACCCTGTTCCCCAGCCCACCAAGCTTAGGGTGGCAGAGGGCTCAGGGGGCTTCCCACTGACCCCCTAAGGGCCACATTTCCTCTCCTGTCCTGGGTTAGACACTGTGGAGCCCGGCCCCTCCTGTCTGTCCCTCTCTGGGCCCCGGTCCAGGTAGAAGTGAAGGGATGAGGGGTGAGGCTACATCCTTGGACAGGGTTCAGGGTGGGGCCCCTTCTGGCCCCAGACCAGCTTCAGCAGCCATAATGGCTACACAGTTCTCAGGAGGCTGCTGTGGGGGCCAGGCTGTATCTGAAGGACCGCTGATACATGTAGGTGAGGTGGGCCCGTGAACAGACAGAAGCCATCTTGGAGCACCACACGCTTTATTCCATCAACAATGGAAGTCACTCAGGACAAGGGTCTGGGGGTCACCTGGCAGGGTCAGGGGACTGGGATGCACATACTACTTACTGCCCCTGATTGTGGGGAGGGTCCTACGGTGGGCTCACAAAGGCCCACACCACCTCCAAGAGTCCAGGCCAGCTCTGGTGTGGGTGAGCAATTAGTCTGGGGGGTGGCGGCGGGCATGCTCTCAGGTGTCGACGGCCATGCGACAGACGGCATTACCAGACAGTATTAGACAGAAGGATCCAGATCTAACTTTGCCTGGTAAGACGCCCGTCAGCCGGCGATAGGGGTCTCACTGGGTCCGTGGTCATGGTGTGGCTTGTCCAGGATGGTGTCTCTGCCCGCCGTCACCCCAGGATGCTGTAGTGATTCCCACCAGGACCTCGATCCTGGTAGGGTGAATGTTGGGAGGTGGGAGTGGGACGCCATCATCACTGTGCGCTGGGTCTTGGGTGGATGGCATCAGTGGCTGGCCGCCATGATGTGGGCTCCCAAGGCTCCTTCATTCACCAGTTAATGAATGACCTCAGGACTCAGACAGCCCCACTCTTGCCCTTCCTCCTCCCCCGGGGCCCAGTGGTGGGCAGAGCTGCCAAGCACAGGTTGGGCCTCATCCTGGCTTTGGATCAAAGGATGAAACAGTAGGTAATCCGGTGCTCACCCAACTGTGGACAAAGTTCCCACCCCACTGTGTCCTGGTGGGAGAAGGGACTCCATGCACTGTGGACACATTGCCTTGTGTGGCAATGAGATATCTCCACTGACTCTCTGTCCAGCTGGCCAGCAGGGGAGGCTGGTTTAAAGCACTTGGCCACACAGGAAGGGAATATAGCCTTGGTTAGTCCTACTTGACTCGAGGCCCACACCAGGGTCCTAAGAACAGTCAAATTTCAACCTATGGGTGAGGGTGGTTGCCCACTCAGGCAGGGTTTGAGGGCAGCGTTAGAGCCAGTGGTAATCAAGGGGCCCAAGGTGAGGTTGGTTGTTAAGACCTGGTGGTCTCTGCTGAGGCCAAACCTCCAAAACCCAGACTGGGCAGGGGGCAAGGGGCAGGGCTAGGGGCGTGAGATGCCCTCCTCAGGTCTTCTGGAGAGGCAGAGCCATGCCCACTGTCAATCTCCCCCAGCTGGACCTAGAGGGATGGTTGAGATGCACCACAAGCAGAGGCTACCCCCCCACACACACACATTCTTAGCCATCCCAACTCGGCCCCCATCCCCCGGGGTCTAGGAGATCTGAACGGCGCGTCCTCAGGCGTGTCCTGGTGAGCGGGTGGGTCACCTTTGAACATCGTTACCAGACAGTGTTAGAGTCTAGCCGAGAAATCCAGCACTGTCCGGTAAGATGTCCACAGAGGCCCAGAGCACCTCTGCCTGAGGACGGTGAGGACTTAGTCCCTGATGGTAGGGCCCTGGGTGGACAGGAGGTGGTAGAAAGATGGAGCCCTGTGTGACCGTTCCCTTCTGCTTTCTCCACAGTGAGAGGCCTGGACCCAGTTGACCTGGGCTCCTGGATGGAGGCCCACTGGGCCCTGTAGGGCTGTAAAGTGCCCATGCACCTCATCAAGATCCATGATGCACCCACACACTGCACCTACTCTGAGCACCTGTTCTATGTGCCCCGGACGACCCCTTAGGGTGCAGGAGGAGGAAGGAAGGGGAAGTTGCCTGGGCTGGGGGCCAGGATAAGTGGCAGGGCCAGTCTGACTACCCCAGATCCAGCAACTTCTCAGCCCTGTGGTGGTGCCGCTGGCTTGTGCAGCCTTGGCCTTCTCAGCCTTTGTTGTGGTGCCGCTTGGCCCAGCCCCCGCCAGGCATGCCAGCAGCACCTGCTTGGGTGACAAGAGCTGGACCAGGACAACAGCTTAGCATGGGTTGAGCATCCTAATCCCCCTCAAGGTCACCCAGGTCCGTGGGCTGTAGAGTCCTTCCTTCAGGGGCGGCAGTTAGCTCCATACCCCATCTCCCCAGGTCCAGTTCCTGCCACGAAGCCCCGCCTCAAAGCTTGTGTGGGCAGGACAGGATGGGAGGCGTGAGGGCCCAGCAGGAGGGAGGTGGTGGGGCGGCCCCGTCGCTGCGTGCAGGGCCCCGCCGTCATCATTACCAGGCAGTATTAGAACACCAACACCATCCAATGCTGCCCAGTAAGATGGCGATGGCCGCCCCCAAGTGAGTCTAGGGCCGCCCGACTGGCTGAGGGCGCTCAGGGCCCTCAGCAGCCTGAGGCTGAGCCTCATGTCCTTGGGGCAGTGACATCAGAAGACAGGTGCACCCATACTTCCACGCAGCCCCACCTGATAGAGACATGGAGCAAGGCAGGGGGCCCTCCCCCCAGGACACCAGAGCCAGCCCCTTGGGTCCCCACATGCATCTCTATGCATGCCAGTGTGAGAGGGGCTGGGCCAACATCAGTAAGCATGAAAGTGGCTGTGTGTGTATGTTTGTGTCTGAGACTGGTGGACAATGAACCTCTGTCTCCCCACCCTCCCCCACCACCCTGACTGCCTAGTCCAACCGCCATGGGGCCCAGCCCCCACCTGTCCTTCTCAAGGGCGACGGCTCAGGCTCCTTCGGGCCCAGTCTGGTAGGAAGGGTGTCAGGACAGGGATTGGGGTGGCTGGACCATGGTAAGCATGATTCCAGGAGGGTGGGACCCCCACATGAGAAGACCCTCCCCACCAAAACCCCAGTATCCTCCCTGGAGCCTGAGCCCCTCCACACCCAAAATGCTGGTTTCCAAATGGGCAATACAAGGGATGTACCTGCACAATTCCATCCCTTAGAAGTCCCTATGGGCCCTTAGTGTCTGCAAGCTGTGTACCAAAAACTCCTCAGAGAGGGGATGGGGCAGCCAGAGGGTGGGTGCCTCTGGTGGTCTCCAGATACAGACACCCCATGGGTTCTGGCCAAGGCCATTTCTGAGACTTTACCTCTCACCTGCCTGTCTAACTCACCCCCTGACCCCTATGCCCGGTGGCCCTGGGGTCATGCAGATGAGACAGTACTGAGCCACAGGAGGGTCAGAGTGGGCAGTGCTACCGTCACAGTGGTCAGTTCCTACCTGCTCCGGGATTCAACCCAACAGTAATGGGACAGTGAGCCCCAGCACAGAGTGCCAACCCCCAGGCCAAGCCAACCTGTGGATGCTCTCACTTTGGCTCCACCCTGACCAGGGGAATCTAGAATGGGGTGGGGGTCAGGGAGTGGGCGGCTCTGGGCCCAGCCCCCAAAGCTCAGGGACTTGGGGTCCTGCATGGATCAGTGGTCCATCACACGTAGCCCTGCAGAGATTCTGGGAGCCTGGAGCATGTCCTCTGCACCCCACATTTTCCTAGAGCCAGGCCATTGTCTTGACCACCCAGCTGTACTTTTTCCCTTTTCCTTGTGGCCTGGTCTATGTGCCTACCCAGTGTGCACGGGTCAGGGGCTTCTTGTGACTTTATGTCCCATCCTCCCACAGAGGCTGTGGGTGCAGAAGTAGGGGGTGGGGCCAAGGCCCTCCCTCGCCCAACAGGCCTCCAGGCCTGACCACAACAAAGTCCCTGTCAGCCCCCCCTCAGGCCTTAACCCAGTCCACCCGGTTCTTCAACCTCAGAGGGCTCAAGCCCAGGGGGCGGGCAGAGCAGGCTCAGCACACGAGGCTGGAACAGGCTGGAATGGACCAGAATGGGCTAGAATGCTATCCTCTGCATAGATTGGGGCTTTGCAGCCACCTGGACACCTCAAAGGTGACTCTGCATCCAGACTGAAAAAGATCTCTCTCTCGGGGCGGCTGACACTGTGGCTATCCCCTTCTACCTCCTGTGCCTCCTCATGGAAGGGACACACAAACATACACACATGAACACACAAACACGTACAAGCACAAAGACATGGACACAAATGCAAGGACACACGGGGACACGCACACACGAATATTCATGTGTGCGCATACATGGACATGCACACTCACACACACCTGTGCACAGACATAGGACACGCACACACACATGCATAGGTGTGCACCTCCAGCCTTTGGAGGTCTGTATTACCCTCTCTTTTTTTCTGCGTTACCCTCCAACTGCAGGGAGAGAGGCTGTGGGGGCTGGGCAGGTGCCCAGCATTTCTCTCTAAACATCCTCCAGCCACTGCAGGACACCACAGGCCTCCCATCTTGTGGCCTCTGAAACCAGAGACCCCCATGTCCTTGGCTGTTTAGACCACTGACCCTTCTCCAGACACCCAACTTGTCAACCATTAGATTCTCACCTAGGAGAGGCATCAGTCACACATATGGACACACAGACGATGAGCAAACACAGACCTGCAGACAGGCCCTCCTCAGTGGGCATGGAGAACCTCTGTGTTCCAGACTAACCCCCGTTCTCCCAGAACCAGAACCTGTGGAGGTGGACGGACTCCTCGAGAAGAGCCAGGAAAACATGTCGTCCTGCGACACCCACCAACCGGAGCCGGAACCAGCTGGGGAAAAGGGCTCCAAGACGAGGCAGTGCCGTGGGGCGGGGCAGGGAGAGGCAAAGAGGACGCGGGCTCCCGGGGCGACAGTCTAGGTACGAGTCTCGACGTGAAAGCACGACCCATACTCCAGTGTCGCAGTGCCTCTGGCCGGGGTGGCCAGGAAGAGAGCCGTCACGGTCCGGTCCCTCCGGCAGCGGGTTAATCATCACCGCCATACCAGCCCAGCTTGGGAAAATGGAGTTTGTCAAGGGTCTGTCACCTCATCTCCTTGAGGCAAACACCCCTCTAGGGGGGCACCCAACCTGTGCTCACCTGCGGGTCCCACCTGCACAGGTGTAGGGGCGTGGGTGGGGGGCTCCCACCGGACCAGGAACGCGATCCCAGTGTGAAAACGAACTCGTTGGTTAACCTGCCCGACCGGGCCTTAATCAATGGTGAAGGCCGAGAAGAGAACAAAGCATTGAAACCCGACCCTCTCCCCTGCGGCCCACAGCCCAACCTGGAGCAGAGCTGCGGGGCGGGCGGAGGTGGGAAGTGGGCGGTGAGCGTGGGCAGGTGATTCCCAGAGCCTGTGGACGCGTCTGTGAGGGGCAGCCGCCATTTGCCGGGAGCAGGCAAGACGACCATCTCCACCTTCACCCTGGCTGGCCAGGGGCAGCACTCCACTCAACGGGCTCCGGCCCCATAGCACATGTGCCAGGTGGCGTGGGTGCTGGCCCCACGCCCTTTACTTTCTCCTAACCACATTAAACACTTTTCTTCCAAACTGATTTTGCAAATAAGGTATTTGCAAATTACCAAAAATCTGAAAAATCAGCCCCCACCCCCGTGGTGTCCATGTTTTATGATTTACATTTCCATAAATGCAAAACTTATTTTGCCTAATTCAGTACACTGCCAATTGCTCCAACTTCCAAATATTTCATCTGCTTAATACACTAATCACTAACAGTGACCTCGTCTCCAGATGCTCAGTCTGCAAAAGGCACACAATGCTCACAATTACTTAATTAAAATGTCATTTTCTGCTGCCCTGGAGGTTTTGCCCATTATATATGAGGGGGTTTAAAAAATTTCGTGGAAATTTTCCATTATCTTTACATTTCATTTTCCCACGAACTTTATGAAGCCCCTGGTATATATCCTCAAAGGAAATCAATCTCCCTCCATCACATTATCAGCACGTAGCTTTTAGCATGGCCAAGGACTGGCTCATCCTTGTGACTGGATCATGGAACAGGCCTTTGGGTGTTAAGTTCGGAGCTGCCATCACTGTTGTGTGGCTGCTCTGTGTCTCAGGAGAGACTGTTTTGCTCAGACTTTGGACCCAAGTGAAGGCCGGAAGTGCTAGGCCTTTTTCTGAGGTGACTTTGGCCTCGACAGAGCCTCAGAAATAGGCGGGTAGAAAAGGACCTGATTTGGGCCAGACCGGCCTGGCACATGCTCTGATTGCCACATGCTGCCCAGCCAACTGCTGCCCAGAAAGTTGACTGGGGCCCCGGGCCTTTGAAAAACCAATCCATTCCCAGAAGAGGACTCAAAGAATCTACCAACAGACATGGGTTTCCCACTGACACTCAGTGCTGATGTGAACCTTCATGGCAAAGGCCAACTGGGGAAATAATTTTCTAGAAGTAGTTGCCAGATGAAGGCAGGCAGGTGAACCCTCTCGTGTCTTCCTTCCTCCCCAGTCCATGACTTCAACGGCCTTCTGCCCACCCTGTCTGGAAGCCCTGTCTGGGAGTTGGTGGACAGAGGATACTCACCACCCAGAGAGACCACTTCCTTGGCCCTGCTACCCTGTGGAAGCATCCACAGACCCCAGTGGCTCCCGGAGCCTGGCCCAAGATGGCTCCACATCCAACACCCAGCCGCGCCCTTGGTCTGGCCCACCTCCTCCAAGAGGGGACATGATTTCTTCCGTGAGTCCTAACCCCACACTACACTCGCCAACGCCACCTTGAGGATCTATGGACCCCAGCCTTTCCGAACCATCTGCCATTTGCCATGGCCTGGCCTCCTCTGTGCAGGCCACGCAGTCTCCCGGCCTCCCCGCAAGGCCTCTCCCTGCAGCTTGGCCTCCTCCTGCCCGCCCTTACCTGCCCTGACAGGTTCCACAGCGGAGGAGGAGGCGGCAGCTGGAGGCCTCTCCCCACCCCCAGCCCCTCTGCTTGGCCCCCTGGCCAGGTGAGCCAGGCCTTCCAAATGGATCTTGGGGGAGCTTTGGTATCTGTCACCCTGATACCTGTGGGCCTGTGGTCAACAGAGCCAGGAGCAGGACGGGTTTGGCCTGGCCTTCCTCAGACAAGACTGGGTCTCCAGCGCCGCTCAGGAGAGACGCTCGGAGGGCCTTGGTGAGGTCCAGCTTCCTGCCTTCCCATCAGGTGAGACTCAGATGAGGGAGTAGATCAAATATAGCCATGCATAGGTAGATGGAGCTGCCAGTATCAGGAAGCTTCGAGAGAGCGGACAATGGGAACAGCTCAGGGAGAGGCGCGGGCGGGAAGGGAAGAGACAGCGCGCCCCAGGCTCGCCTTACATGTAGCTGCTCCCCCGCCCCACACAGGTGCCTGCCCGCTGGCCAATCCCCTGCTCCTGCCCCTGGCAGGTGTGTCCCTGTGAGCTCCCATAGGCCAGGAGGGAGCAGAGCGGTGACGTGGGGCGGGCAGGCAGCCCCACTGCATTCCTGCCCCCGCCCTGCCCCTTGCCTGGGGCTGGGGCTTCACAAAAAACCAGGGCAGAGGGGCTCCTGTGGGTACCTGGCCCAGTAGTCGCTCCTCAGATCCAGGAACCCTTGCTGGTAGCACTCTTGGAGGCAGCCTTAGGGTGCAGAAGGCAAGGTTGGGGTATCTTAGGCAGGGACTTCTGCACCCTTGGCTTCCTCCTGGGGCACCCCAGCAGTGGCTACCTGTCCCCTGGTGTCCCTGACCTTTCCTCAACAGAAGGCAATGACGTGGCCAACCAACAGGGGTCTGCAACTGAGTACAGGTCTCAGGGTGGGGCTATGAGAGTCTGTGGCCCTGAGAGGTCGGGTCAGGAAGTGGATTTCAGAACCCTCATCTCCCCCTGGCTTCTGGCTTCAGATGAACTTTTCAGGCCTCCAGCTCTAGACATGGCTTCCAGCCTCCCTACAGATGGGGTGGGGGCGGGGGGGAGGCGCCTAGAACCTGGTTGTATAGCTCAACAGACACACTTGAGTAGCAAGACTAGGAAAGGGGTACCCCTCCATGGCCATGGTGGCCCCTGTCTCTCTGTGAGGTGGTGGGCTGCCCAAGGAGGCCTGGGTAGGAAGGCTGCAGCAGTGGGGGCCTCATGCTGGCCCCAAGGACTGGGATGTAAGACTTTCTTTCATGAGGGCTTGGGAGTGATGGGGTGGGGGTCAGGCTCAATACAGTCAGGGCCATAGTATAGTTTGGGGAAGTGACACTTCTAAACCGCTGTGCCCAACAACTCCAGGACTCAGGCCACCGAAGGGCTTTACCCCAGCTCCCAGTGGATACACACAGCTAACAACAGGGATCTGGTAATGAGCCCACCTGCGGGGAAGCCCCAAAGGGCTCAACTTATTTTCCATAACGAGCTTGGAGTACCTCAGACACCCTGGGGACATGAGCCTGTCTCACAGCAGTCCTCCCTCAGAGCAGCGGAGTGGGGCTGCTATGCCTGGCCCAGAGACACTTGACAAGAAGAGTCGCAGCTGAGCCAGGACCCCACTGGGCTGTGGGGCTGCCCAATACTGGATGTGGTCCCTTTGGCACAGTGTGGCCGACACTACTGGGCATTTCTATGGGTGGCCTGAAAGGTTAGTTGATAGCATGTCCAATGTGACTGAGATGAGACCTCACAGAGCTCAACATAAAGGCCCCACAGCACCTGCCCCCTTCCCCCGTCACTACCTCAGAATGGGGTCCTGGAGCTCCGGTAACCCTGAACATACCAGTTTGGCCTTCCTCTCCAAAGCCAGAAGGTACCTTGGTCAAGACACAGATTCCACTAACATTCATTCAGGGGTTGACATGGGGTCAGGACATAGTGGCTGATGGGCACCAGTGTTTTGGGGAGATTCTCTTCACATGACGCTGGAGCCAGGGTACACCACTGATGCTGTCCTCTGGTCACTCCACTGCCCCCCAAAATGCACTGTCCATTATATTTGCCCTGGGCTGTGGCCTTGGTCCTGAACATGCCAGTCAGCCTCACCACAAATTCACACATTCTAGAAGTTTCCAAGTGATGAGGGACCTCCTCCAGTGTGAATACAAATGGCATCCCTTGAGCCCCCAGGAGTTGGGTCAGTGCTGGTGCTGGGATTGAGGACCATGCAGGGGGACCATGTGGGGCCCTGGCTCTTTGGGGCCGTATCTATATTAACATCTGTTGGCTCTGGGAATGGAGTAGCCGCTGGGAATGGTGGGAGGCAGGTAGGCAGGGGAGAAAGAAGGGGGAGGGATTGGGCCGGGTGGGAGTTAGGAGGAACAAAAGGATATGGGAGGGATAGAGCAGGGGGCTATGGGATACTGGCTTCTTCCTGGGAAGTTCTTGCCGGGTTGAAGCAGGCGCCCTTTGGGTACAGGGCAAGAGGAAGCATGGGTCCCATTGCAGAGGTGTTGTGGGGAGGCTGATATAGTCAGGTGCTGGCCAAAGAGAGGCCCTTGTGATCAGCTGATGGTGGAGGTAAGGGGATGGAATGGAGCCACAAGTGTGGGGGCTAATAGTAAGCTCTGCTGAACATCCAGATTCAACTAAATATATAGGACAGAGGCTCAGAGGGTGGCTTAGCTGGACTGGGGTCTTTCCTTGCTTGAGCAAGGATAGATGGTGGTGTTCTGACACCATCTCTGCTGATCTTTGGTGGGTATAGATTTGATTTCCTCTTCTATGCTGGTGAAGATGGCTTTTCCCCAAGGTGTCTGGCAAGAGTCCACAGCCCAGCCAAAGAACACTTTTTGTCCTTTCTAAGACATTCCTGGGAACCTGCTCAAGACACATTGCATGAGGTATGGAGCCTCATGGGGAGGAAAGCAACACAGACCTGCCCAGAAAGTCCAGGGATGGAAGCTATGTGGGCCACTCAGGCCACTGCTGAGCAAAGCCTGAACACGTGCCAGCCCCTCTTCCCTCAGTGCTCTGTACGCCAACAGGGGTGTTGGCCCTAGGTGTCATTGGATCGGCCCATGTGTCTTCAAGGGACACTGGGAAGACTGTTCTGGAATTCCCATTCTTCACAGTGTTATCCATAGTCGTGATCTACACAGTCTTTTGTATAGTCAATAAAACAAAAGTAAACAACTTCCTGGTACATCAGCAATGATATCCTCTCTGAATTTGGCTTGAATTCTTGGCAGCTTCATGTAAATGTACTGATAGAACTGTTTTTGAATTATCTTCAACAAAATTTTACTTGTGTCTAATGTTAACGATTTTTTTTTTGGTAATTTTCACATTCTGTCGGTTCACATACATGGATCTCTTTCAGTTGGATGGATAGGTAGCTGTCGTCCAAATTTCTTGGCATAGACTAGTAAGTGCTTCCAGCACTGCATCATTTTGTTGAAACATTTCGATTTGTGTTCTGTCAATTTCTGAAGCCTTATTTTTCACAAATTCCTTCAGTTCAGCTTAGACCTCTTCCTTCAATACCATTGATTCTCCATTTTCTGCTATCTCCCGAAATGGATGAAGGGTGACCAATTCTTTTTGGTACAGTGGCTCTCTGAATTCTTTCCACCTTCTTTTGATGAGTTCTTGCATTAATCAATACTTCGTCCATTGCTTTGTTGTTAAGGGCCATCGAGTCGGTTCCAACTCACGGTGACTCTGTATAGGGTTTCCGTGTCTGTAAATCTTTGCAGGAGCAGAAAGCCTCATCTTTCTTCTGCAAAGGAGCTGGTAGGCTCAAACTGCTGACCTTGTGGTTAGCTGTCCACTTCTTACACTAGAGAGCCACTGCACTCCCATTTTGTCCATGTTGTTAAGTGCCATGGAGTCAGTTTTGGCTCATAGTGACCCTGTTTATATATATACAGTCCTGGTGTGGCATTGTAAGATAAGCACTGGACTACAAAGTCAGTTTGAACCACAGGCTTAGCGGTTCAAACCCACCAGTCACACCTCGAAAACCCTCTATACGATCATTATGAGTCATAACTGACGGGATGGCACTTGACAGTATATATATGTGTGTGTGTGTGTGTGTGTATACCTTATACATATCGTTGTTTTTGAGTGCTGTAAAGTTGGTTCTGACCCATAGTGACCCTGTATAGTGTTTCTGAGGACTGCCTGGTAAGCTTAAACTGCCAACCTTATAGTTCAAACTGACCTTGCTATCCAGCACATTAACCCTCAGTGCCACACCAGGACTCCATGTGTATATATGTGTGTGTGTTGTTGTTGTTGCTAAGTGCCATATGAGTCAGTTCCGACCCATAGCAACCCTGTATAGGTTTCTGAGGAGTGGCTGGTGAGTTTGAACTGCCAACATTGTGATTCAAACTGACCTTGCAGTCCAATGCTTTATCCCACAGTGCCATACCAGGACTCTCTCTCTCTCCTCTCTCTCTCTGTTGTTGTTAAGTACCGTGGAGTCGGTTCCGACTCATAGTGACCCTGCACAGGGTTTCTGAGGCTGTAAATCTTTACAGGAGCAGAAAGACTCATCTTTCTCCCATGGAACAGCTGGTAGTTTCAAACTGCTGACCTTGTGGTTCGCAGCCCGATTCGTAACCACTATGCTACCAGAGCTCCTTAGTAAACCATATAGTCTGATTCAAATGGCCAATGCCTATCCATTTCTGCTCACTGATGCTGGTAAGGTGTTGTAGGATCAGCACAGGACTTCGAACCAAAAGGTTGACAGTTTAAACCCACCAGTTGCTCCTCAAAAATTCTATACAGGGTCACTACGAGTCAGAACTGACTCCACGGCACACCACCACCACCACTACTAACCCCTCAGAAATGGACTGCCTAGTCCTCCTTCTTAGTCTGGAAGCTTCATTGAAACTTGTCCACCATAGATGAGCCTGCTAAAATTTGAAACACCAGTGATATAAATTCCAGCATCATGGAAACCAACACTATATGACAAACAAACAGACATGGGGGTGGGGGAGACTGGTGCCCATGTAAGCTGAGCAGGTGGATGCTGCTTGTGCTCATGGCTCCCAGACCTGCACTTGGTCCAGGCCCCTGTGGTCACAGCAGCCATGGGGTCACCCTGACTGAGGTGATCAGAGGGGTGTGATCACCTCCAGGTGTCCCATCCTCGAACTTCTCCAAGTGTTGGCCTTTTCCTTTTTAGCACTTACACAGAGTCTCTCCCACACTGACCACTCCCTTATGCCTACTTCCTGCCGGACCACCCCACCATTCTGAAACTCCATGCTTGGGCTCAGGTCTGGACTAATCTTGCCTTCCTGACCTCACATCAGAGCAAATGGTTGTCATCTGTTCAACCAAGGGCCCAGTGGACACCTTGTGGTCCTGGGAGATGGGAGCCCAGCACTTCTCCCTATTCTGGGCGGTTCTCCTATAAACTTGCTGGCAGTCTTTAGATATCTCCAGTCACCAGCCTATGTCCCTGAGATGTGCTTTGAATTCTGAGGTAAAAACCACCAACAAGAAGCTGAGCGTTAGCCCACATGGTGGACATTGGGAGGTAATGTTGGATGGTGGTAGCCCAGGCTCTGGCTCCATGCTGGTCAGTGAACCTTGCCTGATGCTACCCCTGGTTCTGTGAGGGTTTGTGGGATGGAGCTGATCACCTGCTTCCTGACCTCTCATGATTCTTCTTGAATCTTCCCAAGTAAAATGACCAAAACCAGATTGCGGAGTCCAAGCTGTCTTTAAGGTGAAGAGGGTGGTAGGTCGCATCGTGGGTTTATTACTCGGTTTCAAATAGGACTTCTAAGTGGGATATTCCCATTGCCCCGGGAATGGAACAGGTTACCTGTTTTCATCTCTGGTGACCCTGGGTCTGGTCATTGCCAAGCAGACTGGACACCCAGTGCCACAGACCAACAAATTGTTCCAGCTGGCCCAGTGGACCTCTTGGAACTCAAGCACCAGGAGGCCAATGGAAGCCCTGAGCTGAGGCATCACCCTTAGCTAGGCAATGAGGGGTTCCCACCCTTGCCTAGCCACAGCAGGAGACTTCAAGCACCTTCTGGGAGCAGAGAGGCCAGGAGCAGGTCTGTGTCCTTGCCTCCTGTAAAGAAGTCACTGCCACCATACAGCCTGGCAGGTCTGGACAATCAAGTACAGCCTCTGTGTACCTCGGTGCCTCTCCGGCAGCAGCTGCACTGGTGTGGGGATCACTGAGGGGCCACAGCACCAACTAAAGTTCTGGCTGGCCCACCTGCCGGGTGTGGCATCACCATGGCAGCAAGGGGCAGGGCAGGCTCTCCAGGGACCTGGGAGGCTTGATTGGTCTGTCACTGGCCTCTGGATCAGGAAGGTGTAACCTGGGAGGGCAAAAAAAGCCACCCAGACTAGGTGCAGAGCTGGCCTGAGGGCCCCGCCCAGCCCACAGCCTGATGCAGGAGTCCAAGGCCTCTGGGCGGGGCGGTGGGACAAAGGGCTATTGTGCTGTGGGCTTTGCTACTTCCTGCAAGGAGCAAGGCGGCTGTTCCAACTCAGGGTCTCCATCTCCACACTCCCAGGGCTGGGTCACAAAGTCCCTCTTTGGGAAGCATACTGCATGGGGTACCCGGGGGAGTTCAAGGTCAACGTCTATCCCAGTGCATGGGGAGCTCTGGGGATTCCAGCTCTCCACTTTTGGCTCAGTGAAGCCATTTCTTCAATAGACAACCCTAGAGGCTCCTACCGGCCTCAGATTCTTTGGCAAGGTTCAGGTGAGGGTGAGCACGCAGGCGTAGGCTCCATGTAGCCATGCTGCATACTGCCTCACTCACACCTTCCAGGTGGGCCCCTGTGAAGTCAGGGCTGTTACCAGATAGGGGAGGGAGGAGCTGTGATTCCCACTGGCTGAGGAAGGAGCTGGCAACCCCTCATTGTCACAAGGACAGACTTGTGCTGCCCCAACTCCTGCCACTGATTTGGGAAGAGGCCTGAAATGCCGTCTTAATTGGAAAAGGGCTAGTGATTAAGGGAGGGCCCTGTGAGCCCCCATAGTTGGGAAGAGGATTTGACTTTCACTGATTGTTGTTAAGTGTTGTTGAGTTGGTTCCAATTCATAGTGACCCTATGTATGATTTCCGAGGAGCAGCTTATGAGTTTGAACTGCCGACCTTACAGTTCAAACCGACCGTGTGGTCCAGTGTTTATCTTACAGGGCTACACCAGGATTTCCTTCACTGATTAGGGGAGGGATATGTAACCCACCATTGACTGGGGGAAGGGCCTTTGACTCACCTCTGATTGAGGGACATTAAGACACCTCCCCCACCCCCACCCCCAATTTTGCCACAGGCTGCTCTGTCAGCCCCACCTAGAACACAGATGTATTTTGTTTCAGGGAGGCTGGAATCAACACCCTCTCATAAAACAGCTGAGTGGGTGGGCGTCCCCCAGGACTCACCACAGCCCAGACCCTGGGATTTAGTGTTAAGCAGGATTTAGAGGATCTGCCCAAGAGAAAAGGCAGATCCCATTCTGCACTGTTTCTGTCTCCCTGGCCCCCCTCTTCCCCTGTCTCCCTGTTCTGAACCATGGGCGGGTACAGACCCCTTCCACCAACAGGAAAGCTGCCCAGACAAGAAGGATGGGGCAGATAGGGCGGGTGGGGTCGCCAGCTGTCAGCCCTGCCAGTGCAATCCCTGATCCCCTCTGTCGGCCTCACTTCCTGCCCTCTGATCAAGAAGGCAGGTGCTTCCCTGCCCAGCCACTCCCTCACTGTGTAGCCAGGTGAGCACAGTCATGGGGGGGGGGGGGTAGGCATAATTAGGGGCTGCAGAGGGCAGGGGACACTCCCTCACCACAGAGGATCCATCTTTTGATCCATCTTTCCAACCCTCAGACTGCCAGCCTCTCCTATCTGCCCCGAGGCCCAAGACCTAGCCCTTCCCAAACCATGAGCCTCTCTGGGGGCCCTGGGCTTCATGGCAAAGCCCGTCATCACATGAGGCCATGGAGTTGCTCATAGAGGGATATGCAGAAGGACTGAGCTCTGGGGACCCCTTATGACCCTCCAAAACAAGTGCTGAGTTTGTTGGCCACATCCCAGCCCATCCATTTCTCTCCTATGTCCCTGGCTCTGAGTCACACTCTGAGATCAACATCGGAGCAAGGCCTGGTGACTTGGCATCTGCAAACCCTGCTTGCTCTGTGTCATGCACCCTGATTTCTCTGTCTGACTTGACCCTGACCTTGACCCTTCTCTTCCCAGAACATCAGAGCACACATGTCTCTCTTGTGGCGTGATACCTGTTCATGATGCCCTCTGAGCTCTTAAGAAGATGAAAACAGAACTACACAAAGCCTGGATTCAGGGTCTTGGATTCATCATTTTAGACATGGTCAACGACCCACGCCCCTCCCCAAGAAAAAGCTGGAGGCCCTAAAGGGTTCTTTCTACTCTCAAAGTGAGAATGAACTAAAAGCAAACCCATTCTTGTGAAACCTTACAGTCCTAATTCAAATCACCTGGATCGTTCAAAAATCCTCAAATTTTAATCTTGGCTTAAGGTCACCCCAGACTGGGTAGTGCCCCAGGTGCCTGGAAGAAGAAAACCACTTTGGAAGAGTGCCTTCACTTTATCCTGTTGTTGTTCAGTGCCATTGAGTTGGTTCTGACTCATAGCCACCCTATATGGGGTTTCCAAGGAGCAACTGGCGGGTTTGAACTGCCAACCTTGTAGTTAACAGTACAGTTCTTATCCTACAGTGCCACACCAGGATTCCAGTCATGAAATATTCCTACAAATTATTTTTCAAGTACAATGACTAATACATAGCCAAAGATAACCAGGCATGCAAGGATATAAGACATCATAAGAAAGAACCAGCAGAAGCTAACAGACACCACAAAGACTTGCAAAGACCTTAGCTACTGGAATTAACACACACAATCCCAAAACAATTAAGTTTACTCGAACTTAATATCTACAGGAACAAGGTAGTTGAGAAAATTGTATTGTGGATTTGAAAACAAATTAACTTTTAGAAATGAAAACATCCAATACCCCAATTTAAAAATTAATGGTTAGGTTTAATAGGATATATATATATATTTTTAATCACTGATGAAATCCACTAGGATGATGTCATGGATTGAATTGTGTCCACTAAAAAATATGTCAACTTGGCTGGGCTATGATTTTCAGTGGTTTGGCAGTTATGTAATGATGTAATCATCCCCAGAATGTAATCTGATGTGATCAGCCAATCAGTTGTAAGGGGACTAGAGTATGATGCAACCTTTATTCAGGTTCCAACCCTGATCCAATATAAGGGGAGTTTCCCTGGAATGTGGCCCATACCACGAGTTAAAAGGAGAAAGAAGATAGCAGAGAAAGGGCTCTGACAACCACTAGGAAAGACAGAGCAGAGAGTTGAGTGTGTCCTTTGGATCCAGGATTCTTAGTCTGAAAACCCCCTAGATCCAAGACACATGTAGATTCTCTGAGGAATACTGGGTTCACAGTTGTTGAAAGAAAGTAGGGACCTTTCTCCAGAGCTGACGGCTAGAGAAAGCCTTTCTCCAGAGCCAGCACTCGGAAGTTGGACTTCTAGTCTTAAAAACCAACGACAAATTATGCAAGAAAAAATTTCTGTTTGCTAAATCCATCCACTTATAGCAATAGCATCACTAGATCACTAAGACAGATGGCTATTATTGAAGAAGAAAACAAATGAAATAATGAGTGTTGGTAAGGATGTGGGGACATTGGAACCGTTGCCCATTACTGGTGGGAATATAAAATGTTACAGTGACTGTGGAAAAGTTTGGTAGTTGTTCAAGAAGTAGAGCAAAATAATCATGTGTTCTTCTGTGTTGTTGCTGTTGTTGTTCATGGTCCTCAAATTGACTCCCACTCATAATGACCCCACGTACAACAGAATGAAACACTGCCTGGTCCTATGCCAACCTTATAATCATTGTAGCCAGTATGTCAATCCATCTCATTGGGGCTCTTCCTTTCTTTCACTGACCCTTGACTTTACCGAGGATGATGTCCTTTTTCAGGGACTGGTCCCTCCTTATAACATGTCCAAAATATGTAAGACAAAGTTTTGCCACCCTCATTTGAAGGGGGCATTCTGGCTGTACTTTTTTCCAGACAGATTTGTTTGTTCTTTTGGCAGTCTATGGTACTTTCAAGATTCTTCACCAACCCCATGATTCAAATGCATCAATTCTCTTTCAGTCTTCCTTATTCATTGTCCAGCTTTCACATTCATATGAGGTAATTTAAAATATCATGGCTTGGGTCAGGCACACGTTAGTCCAAGCACACCTTCCATGAGCGTTGATTGTGGATCAAAGTTAAAATGAAATCCTAGACAATGTCAATCATTTCTTCCTTTATCAGGATATTGTTTACTAGTTGAGTTGGTAGGATTTCTGTACTCCAGGCTGCAGTCTTTGATCTTCATCAGTAAGAACCTCAGCAAGCAAGGTTATGCCATCTGCAGATTGCAGATTGCAGCCACCACCTTCTTTATATAATCCAGCTTAGATTATTTGCTCAGCATACAGACTGACTAAGTACAGTGAAAGAGCACAACCTTGATGTACACTTTTCCTCATCTTAAACCATGCAGTATCCCCTTGTTCTGTTTGAATAATTGTCTCTTGGTTTCTGTACAGGTTCCTTATGAGCACAAGTAAGTGTTCTGGAATTCCTGTATTTTGAAATGTTATCCATAGTTGGTTATGATCCACACAGTTGATGTCTTTGCATAGTCAATAAAACACAAGTAAACATCTTTCTGGTATTCTCTGCTCTCAGCCAAGATTTGCTTAACATCAGCAATCACCTCCTTCCATGTCTTCTTCTGAATCGGACTTGAATTTTTGGCAGCTCCATGTAGATGCACTGTTACAATTATTTTTTAATTATCATTAGCAAAATTTTATTTGCATGTGATATTAATGATATTGTTTGATGATTTCTGCATTCCACTTTTCTCTGGAATGGGCACAAATGCAAATCTCTTCCAGCTGGTTGGCCAGGTATCTGTCTTGCAAATTTCTTGGCATAGTGAGTGCTTCCAGTTCTGCATCAGTCTGTTGAAACATTTCAATTGGTATTCCTTCAGTCCCTGAAGCCTTGTTTTATGTTAAAGCCTTCTGTACAGCTTGGGCTTCTTCCTTCAATACCATTGGTTCTTAATCATATGCTACCTCCTGAAATGGAGTCCTGGTGTGTCACTCACTGTAGGATAAGCACTGGACTGCTAACCACAAGGTTGGCAGTTCAAACCCACCAGCTGCTCTGCAGAAATCCTAAGTCAGAACTGACTTGATAGCACTTAACAACAACCACCACCACCTCGTGAAATAGTTGGAGGCTGACCAATTCTTTTTTGTATAGTGACTCTGTGAATTCCTTCCATCTTCTTTTGGTCGTTTTATCTTTTCCTGCATCATTCAATATTTTGTTCATAGAATCCTTCAATATTGCAAGTTGAGGCTTGAATTTTTTCTTCAGGTCTTTCAACTTGAGAAATGCTAAGAGTGCTCTCTTCCCTTTTGCCTTTATGACTCCAGGTCTTTACACATTTCATCATTTTCTTTATAATACTTTACTTGTCTTTTTGAGCTGCAGTTTGAACTTTTCTGTTCAGCTCTTTTACTTTACCATCTTTTCCATTCACTTTAGCTACTCTACACTCAAAAGCAAGTTTGAGAGTCTCTTGAGACATCCAATTTGATTTTTCTTTCTTTCCTGACTTTTAAATGAATGTTTGCTTTCTTCATGGTTAGCGCTTTTGATGTCATCCCCAACTCCTCTGGTCTGTGGTCACTAGTGTCTAATGCATCAAATCTGTTCTTGAGATGGTCTCTAAATTCAGATGGGATA
>NW_006408691.1:762306-767497 GCF_000296735.1 Chrysochloris asiatica | reverse complement strand
TCCCAGGGACCTCCGCTCCTGGACTGAAAAGTTAATCACTCCCCTCCTTGCTACAAAACGTCTACCTTTACATTTCCAACCCTCACAATCAGTCCTGATAATAATTATTCAGTATTGTATCACAGAACAGATATTATATTATCACAGACAACACAGATAGATCTTGAATTGTTCTTTTTGATGACGAATGTGACACCATTCCTCTTGAATTTCTCATTCTTGGTATAGTAAACCATATAACTGTTTGATTCAAAATGGTAATGCCTGTCAATTTCAGCTCACTAATGCCTAAAATAAATATCTTTGTGTTCCATTTCATTTTTGATAACTTCAAATTTTCCTAGATTCATATTTCATACATTTCATGTTTCAATTATTAATGGATCTTTGCAGCTGTTTCTTCTCAGCTTGATTTGTGCCCCATCAGCAAATGAAGGTCCCTAAAATTTTGCTCAACTCACATCATTATTGTCAATTCTACTCTGAGTAGCTAATGATAGGTTTTCATCTTCTGGCTCTGTATCTGACAATGTTCTGCTGTGATTCATAAGGTTGTCAGTGGCTAGCCATTCACAAGTGGCCTGCCTCTCTTTCTTCCTAGGCTGTCTTAGTCTGGAAGCTCTGCTGAAACTTGTCTACCATGGGTGACCCTGCTGGTATTCAAAACACCAGTGGCATAGCTTCTAGTAAGTATCACAGCAACAGGCAAGCCACAACAGTAACAACAAACTGATAGACAAGTGGGGAGAATAATTGTATGACCAAGCAATCCCACTCCTGGATATATACCCCAAAGAATTGAAAGCAGGTTCTCACAAAATTGGAAATCGAAATACCATATGACCCAGACATCCCTCTACTTGGTATATATCCTCAAGAAATAAAAGCTGTAACATGACTAGATAGATAATGCACACCCATGTTATTGCAGCACTGGTCACACTCTTCAGAATAGCAAAAAGATGGAGCCAGACTAAATGTCCATCAACAGAAAAATGGCTAAACAAACTTTGGTACACACACACACACACAATGGAATATTATGTAACACTGAAGCATAACAAAGAATCTGCAAAACACTTCACAACATGAATGAACCTGGAAGGCATTATGCTGAGTGAAATTAGTCACACCAGAAAAGGACACCTATGACATGAGACCATTGTTGTAAAAAGATAAGAAAAGATTTTTTTTGCTAAGTCAAATATTCTATGATGGTTACAAGGTGGGTAAAGGGTGGGAGAAAGGAAAAACTAAAGGGAACAGAGGTAAATACTGTTAACCGATGGTACATGGAGTGGATTGCAATCATTGTAATGACATGACGGGTGTAATTTGTTGGATGTGAGACTGATAATCTGTACTGTAAACCATTGCTAAATTCATAGCAAAAAAAGAGAAAAGAATTGAAGGCAGGGACTCAAACAGATTATTTTACACCAGTGTTCATTACAGCATCATTTATAAGAGCGAAAAGGTGGAAACAGATTTGACACATTGAACACTAATGACCAAAGACCAGATGAGTTGTAGGATGACATCAAGAACATTATACATGAAGAAAGTAAAAGACAAGGAAAAAAGAAAAAACCAAAATGTTTGTCTGAAGACTGAAATTTGCTCTTGAACACAGAGCTAAAGCTAAGAACACTTGCTAAAGCAAGTAGAGGAAATTATGAAGTAAAGAGAGCGGGACATAAACAATTAAAAGGGCAGCTCAAGAAGACAAGTAAAGTAATATAATGAAATGTGCAAAGATCTGGAATTAGAAAATCTAAAGGAAGTACAAGCTCAGTATTTCCCAAATGGTCATCAATAGATGAACAGATAAAATACTGTCTATTCATACGATAGTCTATTACTCAGTCGCAAAGAGAGTTAAAGTCCTGAAAATTGTTATAACATGGATGAATCTTGAAAACGTGTTAAGTGATATAATCCAGACACAAAATGACAATTACTGTATAAATTCCACTTACATAAAATATCTAAAATAGGCAAATTCATAGAAATAGAAAGTGGTTAACTCTCTATATATCTCTATACAGGGGATAGAGAGAGGGGAATGATGGCTCAAAAGATGCAAAGCTTCTATTGTTGTTGTTGTGAAGTGCCTTCGAGTCGGTTCTGACCCATAGTGACCCTGTATAGGGTTTCCAAGGAGTGGCTGGTGAGCTTGAACTGCTGAACTTGCAGTTCAAATGGCTTTGCAGTCAGGTGCATTAACCCACTGAGCCACACCAGGACTCTATTAGAGGTGATGAAAAAGTCTTGGAAATAAATAATAGTGATAAGAACACAACATTGTGACTATAATGCTACTGAGTTGTACACTTGAAAAAGGTTAAAATAGCAAATGTTATGTTATATATATTTTACTCTAATAAAAAAAGTACCTGAAGAAAAATTGAGGGAACTAGAATATAGGTTAGAAGAAATTATCCAGGATGGAGGCCAGACATTATTTTGTTTTTATTTAAAGAGACACTTATGGAAACTACAAAAGGGGGGATGAAATACAAATATGAAACAATCAGAAGAGAAGTGAATGAAGAAACACCAATATTTAAATTGATGCTGCCAGAGAATTTTCCAGAACTAATCAAAGGCCTGAAAATGCAGATTTAAGAAGCCCAGTGAATTTTCAGTTGCTGTAGAGTCACACTCCTGGTGAGCTCATGTGTGTCACAGTAGAAGTATGCTCCTTATGGTTTCAGTGCCTGAGTTCTCAGAAGTGGATCACCAGTTCTTTCTTCTGAGGTACCTCTGGGTGGACTCGAACTGCCAAACTTTCTATTAGCAGCTGAGTTTGCTAATTCTTTGGGCCACCTAAAGTAGGATAAATAAATAAGAGATCGACATGTAGTCACATCAGAGCAAACTTTGCAAAGAACGAAGGACAAAACCTTAAAAGCAGCCAGAGAAAAAAACAAGGGCTATTATCTTTAAGGGGGCAACAGCAAGACTGACTGCTGACATGCCAACAGCAACAATGGAAACAGAAGACAGTGGAACAATAGCTTCAAAGTAACCACCTCCCAGAATGTATGATCTCAGAATGAAGGTGAAATCAGAGCATTTCACATTCAGAAACAAAAACAAGACAACAAAAATGCAGAGGACAATTAGCAAAAATTGGCCACCAACAGGCTTTCAGTACAGAAAATTCTAAAGCACAAAAGTCGGGCAAAAAGAAAATGATCCAGGTGAAGGCTTTGAGGTGCAAAAGGTGGGTGCATCTAAATTACTTTTGACTTCATGCAACAACAATACAAATGAGCTGTGGTTCAAAGAAGTTTGGAATGCTTGATTATTTGTACATAAGAGAATTTTTAAAATTCCTCTTTTAGCCAGGTGATCAAAATCACCATCAACAGTAACATGCTGATAGTATATACCCTGATACAGTATGTTGAGAATACCCCTGTGGTCTTCCTCCACCAAACCCACAATCCCATTCTAATGAGAAAAACATCTGACAAACTCATATTGAGGGTCTACAAAACACCTGGTCAGTTCTCCTGAAAACTGTCAAGGTCACAAAAAGCAAGGTATGCATGAGGGACCATCACAGCCAGAGGATCCTAAGAAGACATAATAATTAAATCTAATGTGGGATCCTGGGTGGGATTCCCCAGCAGAATAAGGACATTAGGGGAAAATGAATGAAATCTCAATAAACTCAAGCACTTAGTTCATGCTAACATGTCAATGTTGGCTCACTCATGCTAACAGATATAACACCGAGATGTTAACCCTGGGGAAAACAGAGATAGAGCATAGGGAACTTTGTACCATCTGGGCAACCTTTCTGTAAATCTAATATGATTAGACAGATTTGTTTAACTAGTTTTTGAAAGTGACCTAGGTAGGGATAAAGCAGATCTCTGTGGAGGAATTGGGGTAGCTGGGAAGGTGGAGAAAGAACATAGACCAAAGAACCAACTCTGCCCAGGTAGAAGCATGAGACCTGAGGTGAGCCATGCTCAGGAGGGGACTATGGACCTCAGGGTGGCTGAAAAGTGGGCCCAACTGCTTTACCCATTTGCTCCAAGTGCATGTGACTGGTCCTGAACTTGGCACTTCATGCTCATGGCTCCTGAGATCCTGATCTGCTTTAACCTGAGTGTTTCTGAGAAGTTGACTTATTCTGTTGCCATAACCCCAACACTTGTCCTTTGGTGTCACAGCAAGTCTCTGATGACTCCATCCATACATCTGGGTGCTGGCTCAGGGCAAGTGCCCCACACTGGGCCGGTCCCACCTCTGAGAGACTGAGGAGTGCCCTTATCAGTGCCCCTGCCTTGGACAGTGGAAGGGGAGGGCATTCCTTCTCATGGGGAGTCTCAGGATCAGGGAGCCCCACAAGATGAGCCTGGAGGAGATGCTGAAGTCCATGCTAAGCAACCAGGCATTGGGGGAGGGGAACCTGTTTTCTCACATAGTTCATGGGCTCCCTATGGGCTCTAATTAGGTAGCTTAGACAGAGTGCCCACACCTCTGGTGCTACTGCCCTGCTGGCTGTGAACACATGATGTGGGCTGTGAGTTTCTAGACCAGACACACATACAGACTCAAAAGCCCATCAAAGTGGCACTAGGGCCTGAGGACCCTGGTGCTAAACCAGCATCTCCTGGCTGGCTGGACTCACAGGCTCAGTACCAGGAGATCCTGCCAGCCAGGGACATCCTGGTACAGTCTAACCAAAGTAGTTAGGGAAATTTCTCAGGCAAATTGCCTGCAACTCAATACTCATCTGGGAGATGCAAACCCCAGGGACGCCCCCTGCCTAGTATTGCCCCCCCCCCCATAACCCAGCTCTGGCCTCACCATACTCATGTGACCTTTGGAGACCCGGAGGAATTCAGAGGACTTGGGGCCTGAAGGGGCAGTTACCCTGTGCCACAGAGAGGAAGGCTGCTTACATCTGACCTTGACCATGCCCCACCTGTGCCCATGCTGACTCTCAGTATTGTGACCTCCACCCTGCCAGCCTCCATATTAGCTAGGCCCTCATTTTTAACTGGGTAAAAGCTAAGTGGTCAGGCCAAGACCAACAAGCAAAGCCAGCCCCACTCATGACTGGACACATGCTGTGGGACCTTCCCTGGGGGTGGTAGACAGGTGTCCAAGGGCAGGTGTGAGCCTCTCGGTGCCTGTCTTATCTGCTCAGAAGGTGAGGTACTCAAGA
>NW_006408691.1:759332-762177 GCF_000296735.1 Chrysochloris asiatica | reverse complement strand
TAAATCTTTACGGGAGCAAAACGCCTAATCTTTCTCCCGTGGAGCGGCTGGTAGTTTCGAACTGCTGGCCTTAAGGTTCGCAGCCCGATTCGTAACCACTACGCTACCAGAGCTCCTTTGGGCCCTCCATAGACCCTAAGAAAAATGAGGCTCCCAAGTCAGTTCTGAGCAAACTGGCACTGAGTGGCTGGTTGAATCTTGGGCCCAGTTCTCCCCTGGGGTCCATGTGGGGGCCCTAAGTCTATAGAGGATGCTCTGCACTCGCTCTTGTCTATGTCCTCCACCAATCCCAGGGTGCTGTAGTGGTCCCTCAGTCTCTACCTAGGGATCAGATTGGTATTGCTTGTCACTAAGACTGTTGGACACAGAAGAAAGGGCCCTAAGTGCAGCTTGCTCTGACTCGATCAGAACCACCACCACCCAGAGGGGCTGATCCCGGAGGAAATACTGGGTCCTTGTTTCCTCCTGGCTCTTCTTTCCCTAGGAATGCTGGGAGTGGGTGGGTGAGGGAGGTTGTGGGCAAGAGGGAGTGGTGGGGTACGTGGGGTTCTCAGCTGGACAGTATCAAAGATAGGTGACCAATGTGTTTGTCCTCCCAACCTCAACTTGTGGGCCACCTAGCTGCCCCTTTATGGGCCCCCAGCGCTGGTTGCTAGGGTTCCCAGCCTTAGCCCTCAGGGGGAAGTCCAGATTCTTCCAAGAGAGCAAGCCGATTACTCAAAGAGAGCAAGCCGATTACTCACCAGCCTCCGGTAAGAAACACAAAAGGGGCTGTAGGCTGCAGGCAGGTGTGACCAAGGCGGGGCCTCCACAGGTGCCAGGACAATGGCCTTGCATGTTTGGTTTGGGCATCTGCGTTTACCTGAGGACAAGCCAATACCCAGCTGGTCACATACATTGTCTGACAGACAAAACAGCCGGAAGTGCAGCAACACCAGCCTGACCCGGCCCAAAAGAACCTTGGTTCAGAAATGCCCTCAAGTCTCTGAAACCCACCTCCTGTGGCTACAACTCCCAAACTCAGCACTCTGAAAGGGGAGTGGCCCTAGGGCCCCACCATACCACCAGGTGCCCCTGGCTTCCAGGTACAATGGGGGCCTTAGAACCAGCCTGATGAGGAACCCTTTGAGAACCTTCCAGAAAAGGTTGTTTTCTTAGGGGATACACATCCAAAGCAGGTCCAACCAGGTTGGTCTAGGCTGACACCTGATCTGGGACCCTCAATTCCAGCAATCCAGCAAGAACCTCATCTAACCCCACATAGAATCTCAGGTCATCCCCGGATGGAAACAGACTAGGAACTGTCACTGGGTTTCAGATCAGAAGCCCCCTTGATCAGTCACACTTGGCCTCTCAATTTTGCTGATTCCCCACCACAAGGAATGAAACCAGGCCTTCCACAAGACCTCTGACCATGTCCCCCTGTGGGAGTCTCATACTAAGACTAGACCCCAGCTTTAGACACAGAGAGGGAGAGGGGCTGTGCGCTGATAACCGGGGGGCAGGCTTGTAGTGTATACCCTTTGGTTGGGTGATGATGCATGAAGAGGATTGTAACCATGGCAATGAAACGATATATGATAGGATGAATGTAAAACTCATGTTCTTCCATGTAAACGATCACATAATTCACAATAAAACATATATATAAAAGACTAGTCCCCAGGACCTGTACCTCATCCATTCAAGGGGGGCACCAGATGCCCCTCCCAATGATCACAACCTGGCCGTCATCCCCACCTGGGAACCCAGTACTAACCTCTTTACTCCTCTGTCCCTCTATGTTGGCTGCATAGACCTGGGGCTCCCCAGTCACCCTAGTCTGATCCCCTAGTAGCCCCTCCTCAATCACTCCTAACATCATAACACTTCTTAGTGAAGTCCCCCATCCCCTGTTTCCTCTGAGCTCCCTCCATTCTGCCCACACACTACTGCCACCCTCCTGTGTCTGCCTCCCACCCCCATGCCTATATACTGTCAGCCCAGCTCATCGTCTCTCCCTGCAACACCACCTGCCTTCATCTTGAATGATCGAGTATTAACACACTTGACGTGCTTCTTTCAACCCCTCAGCTCTGTACTTGGTCCCATGGGTCCTGACTTCACAGGGTGTACTTTAGACCCCGCTGACAGCCATGATCTCAATTTAAGGAGATGTATAGGTGCCAGGGCCATATTTTCCAACTACTGATCCTTCCTCTTTGTTTCCAACCTTTGCATTGCAATCACCAGTAATGAGCAATACATCTTGATTGCATGTTTGATCAATTTCAAATTGAAGAAGTTGGTAGAATTCTTCTATTGCATCCTCACTGGCTTTAGTGGTTGGTGCGTAAATTTGAATAATAGTGGTATTGACTGGGCTTCCCTGTAGAAGCATGGATATTATCCTATCACAGACAGCATTGTACCTCATGATTGATCTGGATATGTTCTTTTTGATGATGAATGCAACACCATTCCTCTTCAATTTGTCATTCCTGGCATAGTAAACCACGTGGTTGTCAGATTCAAAATGCATTGACAGAGAACTTCCAGAGGTTCAAACCAGATTCAGAAGAAGACATGGAACAAGGGATATCATTGCTGCTATCCAGTGGATCTTGGCTAAAAGGAAAGAATACCAGAAAGACATTTACCTGTGCTTTATTGACTACGCAAAGGCTTTCAATTGTGTGGACCATGACAAGCTATGGACAACATTGCGAAGTACGAGTATTCCGGAACACTTAATTGTGCTCATGAGGAATCTGTATATGAACCAAGAGGCAGTTGATCGAACAGAACATGGGAACACTGAATGGTTTAAAATTAAGAAAGGTGTGCGACAAGGTTGTATTCTTTC
>NW_006408691.1:716802-758612 GCF_000296735.1 Chrysochloris asiatica | reverse complement strand
AGGATCAGAGAAAAAGAGGAAGACCTCCAGCAAGATGGATTGGCAAAGGGGCAGCATCAATGGGAACAAGCGTAACAACAATTATGAGGTTGGCCCAGGACTGGGCAGTGTTTTGTTCTGTTGTGCAGGAAACACAACCACCATCCATTATTGCTCTTAGACCTATAACTAGACTTAAGTCTCAGTGAGCCCCAAAAGGTAAAGTACAAATTGTGAGCTAGGAAGAGGTACACTGCATTCCAAAAGAACTGCTTGACTTTTGTAATATGTACAAACAGAAACCTGTGGGAATGGCTATTAAGGGTGTGGGATAATGGTGCAAGGAACATTGGGTTGCATTGGTTTGAGTTTATTGATATGGGCCCATTAAGTATAGATTCTTTATTCAGGGTTTCAGTTTGAGAGGTTGAGAGGATCTAATAGTGTATTTGGTTGGTTCACCGGAAGCATGGATTAAACATGGCCTACGATAAATCAAATTAAAATACTAGATTTGCCTTGGTATACTGTGAAAGAAGATATCAAAAGGTTTAGGGAAACTGGCATGTTAGAGTGGCCTTTATCAGCATAGAGCTATAGACCCACACATAAAGTGCCCAGAGGACATACCTTTTACCACAACAGAGAGGAACAGATTTGTGAAGTGAGCCCCAGCATCCTTAAAGACTGCTGTGATTGTGACTTTTTTGCAGGTGAGATTTAACAGTGGGAACTGCACTAATTGAATTTAGGCACCTAATCACAATGGGACTGATTGAACCCTGTGGTGGTAGGGGCCAAGGGGCAGCAATTAATTGATGATGACAAGGTGGGTGAGGTTACCGTAATAGAGAGCAGAGTTAAAGTAGTAATCAGAATAGTCTGATTTATATGGATTTATGGCACTGGCTACTTAGGGTGACCTTAGTAGTGAAATAGATGAGAAAGCTACTAATATTTACTTGATCTGGACAAGCTGAAGAATTCTAGATCAAGTGAATTGCAGTCTAACTTGAATCATCATTAGAATAGAGTCTCAGCCCCTCAACCAATTCTTAAACCAATTTATAGACAGACCTACATCCCCTTGAATAAAGGGAAGGCCAGGTACCCTTGAGAAAGAACCCCACTTTAACTGTCCAAAATTTATACAGTTAGTCTTTCTCCTAGTCATCTCCAAAGGGATTTATGGCCTTTTACAATACAACGTCACCATCCTACCTCAGAAGTACATCAACTCTCCAGCAGTATGTCATAATTTAGTCTGCAGGAACTTTGATTGCCTTTCCCTTCCACAAACCAGTCCATTACATTGCGGACATTATGCTGATTGTAAGAAAGAAGTATCAATGACTCTAAACTTATCGGTAAAATATCTGCATGCTAGATGGTGGGAAATTAACTCTACAAAAATTCAGGTGACTGCCACCTCAGTGAAACTTCTAGGGGTCCCTCCTTTAACTAAAAAGAAGGTACAAAGCCTGGTGGGCCTCTTTAGAGTTTGGAGACAGCATATCCCTAATTTGGTGTGTTACTCTGGCCTATTTATCAAGTTACTCGAAAAGCTGCTATTTTTGAGTGGGGCCCAGAACCACAGTAGACTCTGCAACAGGTTCGGGCTGCTCTGCCACTTAGGTCATATGATCCAGCTGATCCAATGGTACTTGAAATGCAAGTGGCAGATAGAAATAGAGTCTGGAGCCTGGCAGATACCTACTGGTGAATCACGGCACAGACCCTTAGGATTTTGGAGCAAAACCCTGCCATCCTCTGCAGATAACTACTCTATGTTTGAGAAACAGCTTTTGGTTTGTTGTTGGGCCTTAGTAGAGATTGAAAGGCTAACCATGGGCCACCAAGTCACCATGTGATCTGCGTTGCCCATCATGAATTGGGTGTTGTCTGACTTACCAAGTCCTACAGTTGGACATGCGCAGCAGCACTCCCTCATTCAGTGGAAGTGGTCTGTGCACCAGAACCACCCTGCTCAGCTTGAGAACCACAGTCCCTGACAGCCTTCAGGGACTGACCACTGATGGTCAATCAACCCCAGCGACTAGCTCCACAAACAACCTCACAACCTGACCCCATGGACCAACTGACTAAACAGATCAACCCCACTGACTGACCCCATAACCACCAGTCTCACAAACTGACACAATGGCCTAATATATGGACCAACGCTATAGACCAACCCCACAGACTCCATGGACTGAACCCTGGAACTGGCCCTATGGGCCTCACAGACATATCTCATAGACCGGGCCCCACAACTCCCTCTCTCAGTCGCACCAGCTCCCTCTTCCATTCCTGCCCTACCTCTCTTCCCAGGTACCTTTTCAGTAGGCCCACCCTGACCCTGATGCTCATGTAGGTGCATTGTGACCAGTGCCTTGTCAGACAAGGGTCCCCCACTAGGACAGGCTCTCTGTGCTGCTCAGGATAACCCAGCACCCAGGACACCTGACCAACAGTGACATTGTGTTTGCTGAGTTGACAAGTGGAAAATTGAATGGGGCTACAACCCCGGCTCAGCACAAACAACTTTTCTCCTCAGATTTTGGGGACACTCAGGGCTCTCTGCCACCAGGACATGCATGCACGGTCACCTCAGCTCCAGGACCTGGCTCTGCCAGTGTGGGTTTGGGGTCTAACCCACCATAGCCTAGAGACATTGCTTTAGTACTTCCCACATGGAGATGGGATGATAGCAAAGTTTCAAGGTCAAAGTCTTAAAAAAAAGTGCTGGTTTTATTTAAAATCAAGCCCAGTCTGGCTGCTCAAGGGAATAGCAGAACAGGCCCAGGACCTCCTCCTGAGGCTGTGGTGAGGCCCAGGACACCGTGGGCGAATGTGGCTCAGCAGCTGGCACACAGGAAGGACCTGTGCCGGGAAGCACCGGACATGCTGTCCCCATTTGCCCCATCAACACGCCCCAGCAGCTCCCTCATGCAGGACGCCTTTGCCTCCTAGGAACCCAAGTCTTGGCCTACCCAGTCAGCCACAAAACTGGGCAGAGAACCCAGCAAGGACCCACTGTGGGTTGCAGGCTCTGCCAACTGCGACCCTAACTCTGCCTCCACGAGCATCACCCTGCAGGACTGGGATTGATTTTCATACGTCAGATTTGCATTCAAGCCAGCAGCTGCAGCCAAGTCTCCTGGCTCCCGACACATACACATTAGCATCTAATTTGGGTGGAAATGCTCAGATCTAGGGAGGAGGAGGGGGCTAAATAGACTGAATAGAGGATGAGGATCTTCCCTGGGACCCCCTGGCTGTGCTTGGATGACATTGTGCAATTTGGCAGCGAGCCCCAAGGGACCCATTCCTGGCCTGTGGGAAACAAGTAGCCTTAGTGTCTCAGGGGGAAGCCATGTTGTCCTTCCTACACTGACCTTCCCACCCTGGATGCTCTGGGCAGGATCCTAGGCAGGCCAGAAACCAGCCTTCTTATCCCCCATTCCAACTCTGTTTCTCATTTGGTTCATGCCATGCTGTGTGACCTCCCTTCTGACCTCTGACCCCGACCCTTTCCCAGCTTCTAGCCCTCCACCTTCCATCTTCTGCAGAGAAGGACCCAGTGATCTTCCCTGAATTTAGTGGTTTTGGTGGCAAGACTGGGATGGTCACAGATCTGAGCACAGCGTGTGGGGAGGTAGACCTGAGGATGCAGGTGGATCCAGTGGGGGCCAGCACCTGGTGAGGGGAATGGAATGACTGTTACTGGGTCTTTGGATCAGGCCCCATGCCCATCTGCCTCTGGCCTGCTCAACCACAGTACTCTTCCTCTGTCCCGGTATCATCCTCCGAGGAAGGCTGCATAGCATGGGTGACCCCTGGACCTAGTTGGGCCACGCCACGCTTCTCTATCCCATGCCCACCCCATCTACCACTTCTGGGGTCCTTTCCTCGCCAAGCCTCCAGCCACTAGACGCACAACTGATCGGCTCAGCTGTCCTCAGGGTGCCCTCCCCCCCAACCTCTAACTTGTCTAAACATCCCAATAGGCTGGCAAACTCCCAGGGCTGGAGCTCCAGGCAGGCAGTGAGCTGGAGAAATACTAGCCAGAAAGGGAAAGCGGTAGAAAGGGAGGGGATATGAAGAAGGGAAAGAGAGGAGGAAGGGAAGGGGTCTATGGACTCTGTCCACATGTAACCTGACCCCATGAACCCTGATCTTGTGGACTTTACTCCAATGTACTCCTGTCCCATGGATGCAAACCCTCTGGGAAGCCAATGGACCCAGACCTCATAGACTTCAACCCAATGAACTCTGATCCTGTGGGTTCTGACTCTGTGGATCATGACCCTGTGGTTCCTTGAATGCTGACCCATGCACTCTGACCTTGTGAACCTTGACCTCATGGGTTTTGGCTCAATGGACTTTGAGCCCATGGACCCTAACCCTATGGACTGACCCTGTGAACTCTGACCCCATTAACCTTGACTTCATGAATCCTGACCCCATATACTCTGAGCCTGTGGACTCTGCCTTCATGAACCCTGACCCCATGGATCCAGACTCCCATGGACTATGGTCACTCAGTGGCCTGTTCAAGAAATTGTTCAAGAACCAGCCTGTTCATCTGACCTTCTTGGCCACTTGGCCTCTTTGAGTCTGTGAATATGGCATTACAGGGAGGACTGAGGTAGAACAATCCAGAAAACTCCCATTTATCAGGACAGGCAGCAGCAGCAGAAAGAAGAGGAGAAAGGCTGCAGTGACCTTCCGGGTGGGCAAGAGGCACAGACTGTGAGGTCAGGGCCTTGCCGCTGAAGCTGGACACCCTGTTTTCTGCAAGCTTCTCTGGGCCTCCAGGTACCACCCAACCCCCACAGGCTGTGCCTAGCTGATGCAACCAGGCATGAACATCGTCCCTATGCCAGGCTGTTGCCAGGGAGGGGAGGGCACTTGGGGCTGGACCAGGCCCCAAGCATCTCCTGGTCGCACTGCCCAGGCCCTGGCGCCTCTCCGCCTCCTTCAGCAGCACTGGGGAATGATAACGAGGCCCGGGCCCCTCCATCTGAGTAATTAGTCCCTGAGGGCAGGAAAATGTCACCAAGAGGCCCCTGGGCCAAGGAGGGAGGGGAGTAACCGAGGAAATCACTCCCCTCTTTCCACTCTGCTGCCTGGGCTAATTGCTGCCCTGGGCCAGCGTGCCACCAGGCGGGTTTTGTTTTTCAAACACACACCAGGGAGGGTGTTTCTGTTCTCACTGTGAAGGAGTGCTCCGGCCTCCACCTAGCAACCCAGATACCACCCGCCATGTCCAGCCTTGGGAAGGACAGAAACTTGCTCTGCTGGACAAAACTGGCTCTAGGGCCACAGGGGCAGAAATGAGGGCCCTCAGGGGTAGCGCCTGAATCCTAATCTGAGAGATGGAGAGGGTTGGTTGCAAGGGAGGGCAAGGGAAGCAGGTAGAGGGGCATTGTTGGGCCATGAGAGAGGACCTGGTGAAGGAGGAACGCTTTCAGTCATTGGGGGAGCATTATGTCGTGGACACAGAGGCCTGGGGCTGCTGATAGAGATGGTGAACTGGATGTCTGGACCTGGGGAGGCCTGGCCAGAGGCTCTTGGTCCCTCCTACCTGTTTACTTCCTATCCCTCACCCCAGCAGACCCTGACCTCTGACCTAACGGGTAGTCTAGGAAGGCAAACAAGAGTCTCTGAGACTAGTGGGGGAATGTGGGTCACTGGATGGGGAGGGATCCCAGATAGGAAATCCCAAGGGGTGTGACCACCCCTCCCCACACATGCTGGGGACAGTGGCATGGATGTGACCCTAGCATAGCCTCTGAAAACCCAGTCCCACACCATGAGGCGCATGGACCTTTGGGCCCCAAACCAGCGTGTCTCCATTTCTGCTAGCTCTTTCACGTATAGTTAGGTGGGGGCTGCCAAGGGGTCTCAGGGATGCCAGAAGATGCTTCCCATGTGATGGCACTCAATTAACAGGCCCTGTAGTTGGGCAAAGTGCTGCAGAGGGGAGCTGGGCAGGCAGAACTTACCCTGAAGCCAAGCCAGCACCTTCCAACAAGCAGCCGATCCCCTACAACTGCATCCGCAACTTTTCAGAAATATCTGTGCAGCCCTGTACAGCTAAAGTATGGTAATCGCCATGAAAACTAACAATTATATAAAATCCATAGTATACAAACGTAAGCAGTAAAACAGTGGGGAACTCATGAATGGCTGGTACCAGGAGAGTGTGAAACTTCTAAATTGGGGAAGAGCATTGTACCCTTTGGGGTGAGTGACAAATGTTCCTCTAATCGGGAACAAGTTGGGCAAGGGGTGATCTTGTCACTCTCACCTCAGTGGTTTGCTGGCCCACTGTTCTTACCGCAGAGAGGATGACCTTGAGCAGATATTTGACTTTCAACAAGTGGAAGCACTCTTGGTTCCCACTGTGCCTCCTGTACCCATGGAAACTGTGGTCCACCCAGACAGGAGGGGTGCAATGGGCAGAGAGAGCCGGAGCCCAGCATCTGGCTGCACTGCTTTGAGGGGTGTCAGGGCTTCCTAACACCTGTCCTCAGATTTCTAGGTAAAGTTGAGCTATGTGGGAATCAGATGCTGCAGGTAGATCCTGAAACCCCCATTGCTTGGCAAATTGGGCACCAATGCCTAGAATGCTCTTGCCAGTTCACAGTCACTCTGCTGCCCAGTCTCCTGATCATTAGCCATTGTTGTTGTTGTTAAGTGCCGTCAAGACAGTTTCAAACCATAGCAACACTGTATAGGGTTTTCAAGGAGCCATTCATGAGCTTGAACCACTGACTTTGCAGTTCAAACCTACACTGAGGTCCAGTACATTAACCTACAATGTCACACCAGGACTCCATTAGCCATTAGAGGGATGCATATTTTAAAAACAAAGAGGTATCATCTCATTCCAGCATAATAACAAAGTTTAAAAGAAAATGCTGGCAAGGATGTGGACAGACTGAGACCTTCCTACACTGCTGGTGGGACTGTAAAATGGTGCTATCACTGTGGAAAATGGTATGGCGCTTTCTCAGAAAGTTGGAAATAGAAATACCCTATGGCCCAGCAATCCCTCTAGTAGGTATATATCCTCAAGACACAAACAGATATATACACACCCAAGTGCATTGTAACACTATTCACAATAGTAAAAGGATGGAGTAAAACGCCTACATGTCCACCAACAGAAGAATAATTAAATGACCTTTGGTACATACATACAATGGAATACTACAAAATCAAAATGCTGAAGAATAATGATGATTTGCAAATACCTCACAACATGGATGAACCTGGAGGATATTACGTTGAGTGAAATTAGTCAATCACAAAGGACAAACATCATATGAGGCCATTGTACTGCAAGGTTGGTTTCAACCTCAAGGTCGGTGGTTCAAACTCACCAGCCATTCCTAAGAAACACTATAGAGAATCATTATGAGTTGGAATTGACTTGATGGCACTTAATAATAGCTGTTATAAAAAGTTACCAGGGGGAGAAGGAAAGGGAAAATTATTTACAGTCTAGAGGGTAGACACATGTTACCATGAGTGATTGTTGTTGTTAAGGGTTGTTGAGTTAGTTCCGACTCACAGCGACCCTGTATAGGTTTTCCAAGGAACGGCTGGTGAGTTTGAATCACTGACTTTGATGTCCAAATCAACCTTTTGGTTCAGTGCATTATGCTACAGCGCCATACCAGGACTCCAACATGGGTGGCGGGACAGGCAATATACAACAAGTGGGAGGTTGGCAGAGGAAAGATGAAGGTAGAGGAGACACAGGGAGGAATGCAAGAGTTAAAGTGAATAGAGGTAAATACTGTTAACTGTTGGTACATGGAAGGGATTGCAATCACTGCCGCGAAGCAAAGTATATGACTTGTGAATTGAAATTGATGATCTGCTTGTAAACCTTCACTCAATTCACAATAAAAAGATGGGGCTTCTTTAGATCCACAAAACAAAACACCTGCGATTTCACAACACTCAAATAAAAAGGACTGTCAGATAGAAACTGTTATAAGCAAGATTTGATATAGTAACACACTAGAGGCCATGCCTGTGAAGATGATGCCCAGAGAGCACACGCCACCTGTATGAAGGAGTTAGGGAGGGAACAGCAGGCTGTCCCAAGGAGGGACTAAAGTCTGTACAAGATGAAGGTGCCAGCCTCCAGGAATGGACAAACAGAAAGCCCTGCCCATTTCTAGGGAGAAAGTGAACAGGACTATTGGAACAGACCTCCCGTCGAAAACAACTAATAACTACTGAGGAAAGGGTTTGTTTTGTTTTTTTATTAAAGGTTTTTAAAAAAGAAAATCTTAGAAGCATGAAAGAGCTGAGAATCCCCGCCCCCCAAAATGAAACAAAAACAGTTCTGACTTAGGGCAACCCCATATGTGCATAGGGTTTTCAAGGCTCTGACCGACCTTTCAGAAGCAGACCTCTTTTCTTCCAAAGCCCTCACACAAAGGATGTCTGTTGGGGAGGGGGGGGGGGAAGGAGGGTCAATCAATTCATCAACTTTTTAGTTAATAGTTAAGTGCTAAACCGTTTGTGAGATCCATGGACTCCACAATCTAGGAGGACAATTGTAGGCAGCTGAATAACGTCCCCCAAAGATGTTCACATCTGTACCCTTGGGGATCATGAATAGGATGTGGCCTTACACAGCATGGTAAAGTTAAGCATTTTGAGTTGGGATACGGAGGGTCATGGATTATCTGTGGGCTCAATGTAATCACCAGGGTCCTTAGAAGAACGAGGCAGGAGGATCCGAGTCAGAAAAGGAGATGGGATAATGGAAGCAGAGGTCAGAGAGAAAGAGACTTGGAGATACTCCACTTCTGGCTTTGAAGATGGAGGAAGGAATTCCAAGCTAAGGAACGTGGCAGTCTCTAGCAGCTGGGGAAGGAAGGGAACCTTTTCCCTTGGAACCTCCTGAAGAAATGCAGGGCTGCTGACACCTTGATTTTAGGACTTCTGACTTCCAGAACTGGTTGCTTTAAACCACTGGGTTTGTGGCAATAGGAAGCTAACACAGAATTGAAACTCACAGAGGCAGGTAGCCTGAGCTTTCACGCTAGCACCTTAGGGGCACAAAGGGCAGAAATCAAAGCTTGGGCTTGCTCAGGTTGGTGGGTGTGACAAGAGACCCCTTTCCAAAAAGTTAAGACCCCAAAGATCTACGTTCCCAGGTGAGGTGGGCTCAGAGAAAGCCTAGAGCCTTCCTGGGATAATAGGAAATTTGGGTTGGGGCAGAGGACACTTCCCTGAGAAAACCACAGAGAAAGTCATTTGGATTAGATGAATCCAAAACTTGAGTGTGGATTTAGGTGAAAGTGACCCTAGGCCTCTCCTTCCTCTACCCAGGCTTTCATAAGATCTAATGATTTTTTCCAGAAAACTAGTCTACAATTAAAATATAAGATAGCAATAAATACAAGTCCGGGGTAATTTTAATTAGAATGCCTTCAGATCCTTGTTTGATTGTTGTTAAGTGCCATCGAATCGGTTCTGACCTATAGTGACCCTGTACAAGGTTTCCAAGGAACAGTTGATCAGCTTGAACCGCTAACCTCACGCTTCAAATCGACTTTGCAGTCCAGTGCATTAACCCACAGCACCACACCAGGCCATGACCATCCGTATCCCATTCCTGCACCAAATTCCTGCACCTATCCCTGATCCCCTACTTCTCACAGCCTTAGACACTGACATTTTGCAGAATGTTGGGTTCAAAAGAAACAAAGGTTCTGTCAGGGAGGATTTCCCAGAAGAGCCCACTCATGGTGCGAGGCTCCTGATTGAGACTTACTGGAGAAAGGGGCCTATCCAGCCAGGTTGAGCCTGTGAGGGGTGGGGAACCACTGGTTCTAGGTGGACGAGGTTGCATGGCCATGGGGGCTCAGCTCACAGTTCCTTGATACTGGACTTTGTCCCAGTGAGACCCAATGGAAGCGAAGGATGCTGGTGGACTTCTTCCCCATCAAGAGGTGGCAGTATGCTCCTCAAGCACCACTCCCCCCCATGCCTATCAGGGGGTCAGGAGAACTGAGTGAGATCAAGTGTCTGACAAGCCAGGATGAGTAGCTGCCATCATTGTGCCTGGCCAAAACACCTGGTCAGTGAGTGAGAGCTTGTACGTGAGCATGAGTGAGTATGTGAAGGTGTGTGAGTGTGTAAGCATGTGTGCACATCCATGCATGTGTGTAACATGTGAAGGTACATGTGTGTACAAAAGAGCTGATTTGTGCATGCAGGTGTATGTGTGTGAATGTGTGGGTGTTTGCACGAACAAGTATGTGAACATGAGTATCTGCATGCATGTGTATTGTACGTGTGCATATGTGTAGCTATTGAAGGGTGTTGGTGTGACTAAGTATGTGTGTGTCTGTGCATGTGTGTGAGCATGTGATTATGCACACAACTGTGTGTGAGCATGTGAGGGGATGTGTGTGATGGAGAAGGTGTGATATGGGCTTGTGCTTGCATGACTGTATAAATGTTGAACATGTGTGAGTGCACTTGCATATGAGCATGAACAAGTATGTTTGAGCATGCGTGCCTGGGTAAACATGTGTGCACACGAGTGTGTGTGTATGTATTTGCATGAGCAGGTGTGTGTGTTCATGAGTGCATGTGTGAGCATGTGAGAGTATGTGGGCCTTGCACACATGCATGAGGGTGCACGTGTATATGTCGGGAAATGTGTGCACATGTGAGTGTGTTTGTATGGGGGACTGTGTACACTGCTGTGTGTGGACATGCCTATGCCTGCATCTGTGTCTATGTGCATGAGGAGCCTTTGAGAGTCAAAGGAAGCATGCCTGGAGAGAGGACAAGATGGGGGACATTGGTGTCCATGGCGCTTACTAGGGAGAAGTCCACCCTACTAGGGAGAAGCTAACTGCTGACCAGAAGGAAGCTGGACATTGGCACCACAAGTGGTCTGGTGATAGGCCCCAGTGCCTAAGTCCTGTGAGAAGGGTCTGGGCAGCCACAGGAGAGAAAGGCAGAGGAAATGTCTAGGTGTTACCCTTCCAGGGTGAGTGGGAGAGGGCCTTGAGCAGGAGGGGATCTCCACCAGCCCCATGGTGGCCGCTCCCTGCTTTCACTGGGGTGGGAAGCTGCTGGAGAGGGTGGTGGCTCAAGCCCTGCCAGGGATGCCTGCTCCAAATACCAAGCGGTTCCCTCAAGGCATGCCCGACTCCACAGAACGCAGGCTGCTTGATCTGCCGGACCTGGGAGGGGTCTGGGGAAGCCCGGGGCTGCAGACCCCAAACTCTGTGAGCGTGAGGACGGGAGAAGAAGGGGACAGAAGGGGGGACCTGAGCAGAAGCGGGGGAGGAAGTGAGAGAGAAAGAGTGGGAATAGTCTACCTCAGCGCCATTTTAAGCGTTTGCCCTTTTTAGGCTAGCTTCTCAGAGGAGTGTCTGGTGACAGACATACAGACACCGTCCTAGCAGAGTCAGAGTTTGCTGCTTTGGCCTCACTTTCAGCCGGCAGGTGACAGGTGCACAACCGTGTGCACAGGGGCGGGGCCATGGGGTGTCACCCGCTGGGGAGCCTGCCCTCCCGGACCGCCCCCCACCCCACCCCACCCCCGCCAGTAGGGGCAGGACCGCAGTACCACTTCCGGGTCTGAGTGGGTGGGGGAGCTAGCCCCCCCCCATATTCCTTTTGCTGGACACCAGCCAGTCCGAGGCCCGAGGCCCCACGCAGGAACGGGTCCCCCAAGCTGTGCCGACCACCCATCCACCCTAGGACCCACAGAGCGGTCGCGAACCCTCGCTTTAATTGACGTATAGACCCCGCAGGGAGGGACGATGGAAGGGTCCACACGTAGGTGCCAGGGGAGGGGGGCGGGTGGGGCAGTGTGGGGGCGGCACTACCTTTGTCCCCGCACCTGGCGGAGACTCGGGTTTCCAGTGCACAGCTCGCCTCCCCCACCTTCCCAGACCTCGAGCAGGCCCTGGGGGGAGGCGGTCAGGGCGCTGGGGCTTCTCCAGAAGGAACTGGGGAGGCGCCGCCAAGAACCTCCCCCCTCAAGAGCGGGAAACCTACGAAGGGGGAGGGGCTGAGGAGTCTGATTCCACCAGACCCGGGTGTGAGGGGCCCTTAACCGGGTGGCAGTTTCTGTCCTTTCCTAGTACCGCCCTCACCCCTCCCCTTCGCCCCCCACGCCCTGCCCCCGTGCTCCAACAGGGGCGCCAGAGCCACCATCCCAGCAAACTGATCGCCCGGGTACGAGACTCCCCTCCCCTCTCCTTGCCAGCCAGGAGAAAGAGTTAACCTGCAGGGCACCGCACCCTTGTTTGCCCAGAGCTGCACCTGGCCTCAGAATTAATGTGGACAAATGAAGGCAGGATCGAGGTGCAGGACCAGGAAAAGAACCGGTCCCAGTGTGCTCCCCTCCACCAGGACCCAGCACCCACACCACCCAGGATATGCTGGGGAGGGACACCAGAGACAACCCCCTTCCAGTCCCTCCCACTAATCTGAACTTGAGGCGTAGGAGTTCCTGCTGCCGCTCTAGAGGGACTTTAACCTGCTTTCCAGATTCTGCCACTCCCGGAAGTGCTCGCATGCAGGGCTCCGTGACATTTGACCTCAGTCCTGAGCTCACCCTTTCCCCATCCTGGCTCAGCCTCCCACCTTACTGTCCCTGCCCTATCTCAGCCTGACGGTGAGGGTGAGAAGCAACCTGTGCTCCCCAGTCCCATGCACCCGCACTCCTGTGCACCACACCCTCAGCCTCCTTCCCGGTTGACTGGACCATCAGAGCTGCCCTCCACCCCTCACAGGTGAAGCGCATACCCCAGAGGCTGGGACTGAGTAAGAGATGCCCTCACTGTCCCCAGTTCAGAGCTCAGAGAACCCCCACTTTGTAGTGACCAGCACAGCCCCTGACCTCGCATCCACCCTACAACAAGGTGACTTACCCTTTAACTTTCCACCAGCCCACCCTCCACTCAGCATCCCCACCAGCTTCCCTTCTCCCATCTCAGGTCCCCTTGTCTCTGGAGCACTGACCAGCCTCTCCAGCCCCTCCACACATCACAGGCCACAGGCAGTATGAGGGACAGGCAGCTCTCTCAGCCAAGGTGGGGCAAGCGGGATACACACCACTGCCCATGAGGCCACAGCCAACACAGCTTGAGGGCTCCCTACGCTTCATATAGGTTTACCCCCCTGGACAGAGGACCCCAGGCCCATTAGACCTTTCTGCTAGGATAAGAAAGTGGGTTTCCCGGAGCCAGGCCTGTGAGAACATGAGTCCAGTTGTGGTCACCCCACAGATGAGTACTGACAGCAAGTGAGGCATGCGTAGGACAGGACAAACCAGAACTTCATATGATCAACACAGAATGCACAAGTACAGTGTGGAACGTTCCAGAACTCCTCGCCCCAGGGTCACACTGGACGAACATACTGACTTAGTTGTGCACAACTCTTTTAGCTGTGCATTCGGTGGTATCACCGTGCAGTGTATGCACCAGGAGATGGGCACACTCAAGGGCCTCTTGTTAAATGTTTGGCAGCACACCAGTGTTGGGATCCAGTGGAGGCCCACTGAAGGTGGTAAGGCCTGCCCAGCTCCAGCCTTTGTAGAAGTGGAGGGGCATGGGGTACACTGGCTGCCTGTAGGCCCAAAGGACACTCCACCAGGAGCCTACGCCATGGTCACAGAGTGGTCAGAGCAGTTAGGAGGTTGGGGAGTAGGGGCAGTGACCCATCAGAGCTGTGGAAAAGGGTACCCTAAGCTGGGTACCCTAACTGACACCTGGCTGTCTGCTTCTCCAGGTCACAGGCACAGACCCCAGCAGCCCATTACAGCCAGACCCAGAAATGAGCCTTATTTGTTTGCCTGGGGACAGGAAGCTAGAATGTGTTCAGGATGGAGCCTGAGGCCAAGCCCTTCTGGAGGACACTCGGGATGTGTGTAAAGCATTCGGGGTCTAGCAGGTGGTGATGGTGGTGACATTTTGCTGTAACATGTCTCTTATATTTTGGACATATTGTCAGGAGGGACCAGTCTCTGGAGAAGGATATCATGTTTGGTAAGGTGGGGGACAGAGAAAGAGAAGAAGACCCCAACCAGATGGATTGGCCAAGTGGCAGCATCAATGGACTCAAGCGTGGCAACAGTAGTGAGGTTGGCCCAGCATCGGGCAGTGTTTTGTTCTGTAGTGCTTAAGTTCACTATGAGTCGGCACCAACTTGATGGCACCTAACAACAACAATTATAATATTAGGGTCTTCCTGATGTGGTGCTGTAGGATAAACATTGGACTGCTAACCACAAGGTTGGTGGTCCAAACCCAGCAGTCACTGCTCGGAAACCCTATGCAGGGTTGCTATGAGTCAGAAGTGACTCAACAGCACCTAACAATAACATTTCCATTAGACCTGTTTCTCCACCACTAACAGCTCCTGATCAAAGAAGTTCAGGATTTGTCAAATTGTTCGTTTTCATGAAACTCGGGCTGGAGTCTAGTTCTCAGAGGTTTACCTGCCCATCCCTGCCCCCACCCTCCAGCCCACTGGGTCAGATTCCAGAAACCTTTGTCTGTCTACACGGGCTGGCTCCAACTCTGCCCAGGCAGAGCCATCCTGTGGACTGACTGTACACAGGCTGATGACTAGAGGAAGAGTGGGTTGGAAGGCGCACTCTGCTGAAAGAGTTCAAGAGCCTGTCTAGGGTTAATCATATCAGGGAGGCAGAAAAACATTAAAACACAGATCTGTTCTGCTGACAGACTCTTTTTCCCACCCAGGACCTCACCCCACCCCCAAAGTGTTCCTGGGCTGACATTGGGGGCAGGGTCTAGAAGCCTGCTGGGGGCCCTAAGGGTCTGCTAAAGGGCTCAGGTGGGCAGCTAGGTGCCCCCAGCATCTCTTGGCCTGGTCAAAGTTTCCCTGCCTCTCTGGGTAGCACTTCTCCATGAGTGATCTGGACATGTCTAAGGCACAAGAGACAAGAGACCACAAGAGACAGGAGACAGGCCCCATCAACCACCCTGCCTTTGCTCACAATGCGACAATTTCTACATGGACATTCTTCTAGTCCTTGTGCCGCCATTCTCTCTATCCTTTTCCAACTTTTCCCATGAGCATTAATATAAACTCCCTACTCCCTAAGCAAAAACTCCTCTTTCTCTCCCTTCTTCCTACTCCTGGTAACCTCTAGTAGTCTTTGGTTTCTGTATTTCTGCTTATTTCATGTAAGTGAGATCACACAACATTTGTCCTTTTGTGAAGGGATTTATTTTGCTCAGCACGATGTTTTTGAGGGTCATCCTTGTTATAGCATGGACTTATTACCAGGACTTCACATCTCTTTATGACTGAGTACTATTTATTATTCCATTGTGTGGATCTAGCACATTGTGTTTATCCATTCATCTGTTTATAGACACTTGGGTTGTTTCCACCTTTTGGTTATTGTGAAAAGTGTTGTGATGGTCATTGGTGTACAGGTAAAAGGCATTTTAAAATACCTTTATACAAACACGCACCCACGTCACTTTGAGTGAGTACGTAAGGGTAACAACCGCTTTGTGCCTGCTCCTTCAAGGTGGTACTTTCTCCTCCCAGACGCTTTTGGCTCAGAAACTCTACACATGTACATAAAATGTAAGTGTACAGAGCATATATAGGACTCTTGTTCAGTGCCGTCGAGCTGATTCCAACTCATAGCGACCCTGTATAGGGTTTCTGAGGAGCAGCTGGTGGGTTTGAACTTTGTGGTTCATCGTCCAGGGTCTATATACATAGTATACACTTAGATTTAAGTATGCTTCTTTTAGAGTGATTTTTACAAGAATGAGGAGTCCCAGAGATTAGCTCAACAACATGGGTGGATGCCTCCAAGTCACCCCACATAGGGGCTACATAACAATACCCCAGGAGCCCTTCCCTGAGGCTACTCATGCTATTGGATGCTATAACCAACACCCATACTTGTCATATCAGAAGAGGGCCTTCTAGGGAGAGTTTACAGAGGTTGTCAACTTTAACTGCCAGAATGCTTTGCTAAAAGACTAATGTAGTCCACAGTTCCTCCTGAATTCATGAGAACTTTTTTCTCCACACCCTCCCCTCTAGCAAAAGGTGCTTTTGCTCTTTCCAATTTTGCCAGCATCTCAAGTGAAGTCTCACCTCAAATGTGAGTTTGGTGCCCACCCAGGCCCCTGTCAGTAGGTGCACCTGCCTCCTTCTTTTGAAAACTGCCTACTGCCCAGAACAGCCTGGCCCATACAGATAATGGAATGGTTCTGATATAAAACACCACCCGACCTCCCTCAAGGCAAGTAGTCCTGCTTGCTCTACAAAAAGCCACTAGCTCCTCCTAGCTCCCTCCCCAACCTGTCCTGTTTTTCTCGCTGCCTGAGGCTTTCTCCTGACATCACCCCATAAACAGTAACCCCTGCCTCAGGCTCTGCTTTCAGAAAAGCACCCTGGGAACCGAAACCTATTATTTCTTTGAGTTTCTCTTCTTTGACAATGAGTCTGAATCTTTCTCTTTTTTGGTGGCTCCATGGACTTGCTCATCTGTGGAATGGCTCTTCATAGGCCTCTCTCATCTTTCCAAGGGGTCCTTTGTCTTTTTCTTGATAATTTATAAACACTGTTAGCATAATTTTTAGACACTTGTCATCTACATAAAAATATATTCTCACACCTATGGTTTATCTGTTGGCTTTGCGTGTGGAATATTTTAACAAAACAAAATAAAAACAACTGTGTTTCTCCTGAAACAGTCTGTACAAGGAAAAGAAAATTTTAGGAGGCTACTATTCATTTATTAATATCCTCAAAGAAATAGAAAATACTGTGACCACGGAAGGGGTCAAAATGCTATAAAAACAGTTATTCTGAAAACAAAACATGAATTCTTAGAAATTCATCTGAAAGCAAAAGTGAAAACTCATTTTAAAAACTGAAAACATATCTCAGTTAGAAGATAGAATTAAGGGCAAGTCCAGGAGGTCCAACATTCCAATAATATTTACTACAGAGGGAAAGCACAGAGAAAATAGAAGGGGAGAAATAAGTATTCAAGAAAAATTCCTTGAACTAAAGGGTGGGTCTGAATATCCAGGCTGAAAGAACATTTAGTACATAGGATGAAAATAAACCCAAACAAAGTTTCATTTTCATAAAAAGTCAGAATACTGGGAACAAAGAGAAAGCTCAAAAAAATCAGAAGTGACCAGTCCTCAGTAAAAGGCATTCTATTTAGTAAAGTAGAAGGTAAGTGAAAACAAGGCAAATCCTCTTTGAGCTGGATCAACTTCAACAACGAGCTCCAACATATCCAAGATGGCGGAGATAGTGAAGGACCAGGTAATGGTTCATATTGTTATAAGACTGCCATGTGTCAGAGTCAACTCAACAGAAACTGATAACAACAACCAAAATTTCCAAGAAGAAAATATCACAGAAGCTTCATACCAAAGATTAAGAATTAGAATGAGAGCCACAGCAATTTTAGAAGCTTCTGGAACAATAGTTTCCAGGGACAAGGAAATGATGGCTTCCTAATTTGGAGTAAAAACAATGACCATGCTAGAATTCTATACCCAACCAATGTATCAATTGAGAGAGTCAAATAAAAATATTTTGTAGTTTGTCTCCCATGTGCCCTTTCTTAAGAAGCTATTGAAGGACGTACAACACCAAAACAGGGAGTAAACCAAGAAAGAGGGAAACGTGGGCTCTAGGAAACTGTAGATGTATCCCAGGGAAGAAGCAATGGTAATCTTTGGGATGAAGACTGTAACAGTGTCATCTTGACTGAACCTGGATTCCCAGTGGGTTGGCAGTTGAGATGTGGTTATCCCCTAATACAGGCATACATAACTCTATGATGATTGGCTATGAGCAGCCAATCAGTTGAAAGGATGCTTCCTTGGGGATGTGGCCTGTTCCCAATATAATGGAAACATGGGAAAGGCTTGCTCTGTTTTCCACTGGAGACCTGGGACACTACAATTGTGAGCCATTTCCTTGATATATTTTATATATATAAGTTTATATATATATATATGTTTCACTGATTTTGCTTTTCTAGAAAACCCACCCTAAGACAAAGACCAAGGGAGCAACCAGGATGCGGACAAGGCAAAAGCCCCCCAGAGAGAGCAATCACCTCAGAAATCATGTGCTTTAATTTAACCCACTGGGGAGGAGTCAGAGGATTGATGATAAGTTCAGAGAAAATTTAGTAAGCCAGTATAAATAAAGACAATGATTAACTCTGGAAAACATACAGGTTAGAAAAATAACTGTGGTGTGCTCCAGGCCCCAGGAACACCAATACATTCACTGAATATTGGCCTATCTAAAATCATACCCAGTTGGGCAGATAGGGGGACCCAGCAAGGGTGGGGTGGAAGTGGGGCCAAATGGAAGAGAAACAAATACCCTCTTCCTTCAGGAGAATTCAATAGAAAATATCTGAAGCAGAACTATCAAGAACCCTTTTCATAGTTGTGTCCTTTAGAGAGATGGAAGTAAATGCCCCCAGAAGTTGAAAGTGGAACAGGAAAGTGGTACCCCCAGGACTGATGTGGGGCAGGCACCCAGGAAGCCACAGTTTTTCCAAGCTTCATAGAAAGATTTAATTCTTAAATTAGGTACAAATGTAACTGATACAAAAAGAAATTAGAAATCCAATTGGTAAACTGTCCAGCCTCCTTTGAGGCCTGGGACTAGTTTAATGAATACTAGAATGACCTGTAGGTAAAGGGTCAATCAGGAAGGCTCTGTTACATTCTGTTACACACAAAGTTCCCAAAGTTAGAGGCAATGAATGAATAAACTACAGCACAGTTAAAGGTTAGCAGAAGTCTGGTCATGAATTTTCTACTTTCATTATTGTTTTCAGGGAAACTTCACCTTTTGTAACTTTTTTGCAAGAATTAATCTCTTCAGTTTCCGTTTCCCCTCCTCTGGGTAGGTGATAGGCAGCTGGACAACGCCCTTTCCTCTGGGTGTTCCCCTTACGTGCTGTTTGGGGCCCACACCCCTACCCACATTCACTTCCCTGGTCAGGCATGTCCTGTCCACTGTGTCAGGAACCCCAGCAGCTGACCACTGTGGGGAACCTCTTCCTGCCTCAGACCCCAGGGCAAGCCCACACCTTCCTCCTTTCGTACCAACACTCCCCCCACCCTCACCTTGCACCCACACCATTACCACCCCCACTAGGCTCCACATCTCTAGCAGGACCCAATTTCACCTTTAACAACAGAAGCGAAGCAGGTCAAGTTCTACGCCAGCACATGGATGGAGTAAAATTTGAGGGGAATTCACATTGCACATGTGTCTTGCTAATGAACTAAACCAAGCTTGCTTTAAAGAGCTTCCAGGCTGTTAGGTTCCAGGCTGTTGCCAAGGCCTGAAAACATGAACAGAGGCATCTTGGTCCTTCTGCCTCCACTAACACCAGCCCCCATCAGCTGGAGTCCAGGAGTCCTCAGAGGTCTCTGGGGCTGAAACAGGCCCCAGAACCCATTAACCTGCACAGTCCTCTTTCCCCCACAGGAAGCTCAAAAACACCCTCGGACGTGGCAAAGGTCAACGACTCATAGTTCACTAAAGAGCACAGGATCTGTTGTCGCCTTTCCCACCACAGTGAGGGACTTCCAACACACATGGGTGCTATGAGCCCAAGTGTGGCCCCCTCCCCAGCCAGCACAGCCCTGGGGGACTCCCAGCTTTCCCAGCTGTTGATAACCCCTCAGATGCATCCATGGCACAACCCCAATCCCCCAACAAATGGCACCTACAACCCTCCAGCTCAAACCACCTTTTTCAATAGCTCCTATTTTTTTCCCAATGGCTTGAACCTTACACCTGGTCACCCCAGAACCCAGCTGCCCCACCATCACTGTATCTGAGGTCCGACTGAGGCCATGCCAGGTCAGAAAGAAATCTTAGAAAGCCCTGGGACTAAAGGACACAGGAACATGAGCTTCTGAACCCCAAGCTGCTCAATGTGACAACAGTCCTAACCCCACACAACCCGCTGTGCCCCCCCCAACCCCCTCAGCGCTCCCTACCCGGCAAGGGGCTGCAGTCCAGGAGACTTGGTTCCCGGGGTCTTATCGGCAGCCAGCGGAATGCTGGTGGAAACCTTTGCCTGGTACGGCCCAGCTGCCGCTCACAGCCCAGGAATCCCACATTGAATAATTTTTAACTTCTGCTCCGGGAGGAAGCCCGGGTTGGAGCATCAGTTTGCCGGCACAGGAATGCAAAGGGGTTTTCACTTAAAAGGAAATGCCCCACAGAAAAAAATTTAAAACTTTTTAAAAGTTGCATATATTTAACACAATAAAAATGCAAAAAACGAAAAATAAGATAAAATATACTTTAGTTTGGCATTTTAAAAATTGTACATACCCCCAGTTAGTAACAAGGCAAGCCTAACTTAGAAACAAAAAGAAGAAAACAGAACAGAAGAACTCAGTCTCACCTAGACCTGGGAGACACGTGGGAAGGTGGCTAGGTCTCACCTCATAGGTGACCTCTGCAGGTCCCAGGTCTGCATTTCTGGGACAAGGTGGGAGTATGATTCTGACATCTCCTCAATGCAGCCTCCTTCCTGCACCCCCAACACCATACACACCCCCTGTGATTTCTTTCAACAGCTGTGTCTTCCAGAAGTTCTAGAGGCAGGCCCCACCCACAACCTACCCTCCCCCTCACTACTCATAAACCTGCAAACCAGGGTCTCTCAGGCCCCAGGTGGGCTGGGAACCTGCAGCTGCACCTCCATGACATCAGCCCGAGGGTAGGGGGCAGTGTTGCCAACCCCTAGGACCCAGGACCCTACCCTGGACAAGGCTGAGGTCTCCTAGAGTTCCTGTGGCTGAAAAGGATGGGTGCTAAGCAAGCTCCAGGGTCCTGGTGAGACCTGCAGACCCCATGTGAGATGTTTCAGGGATAAAGCAGGGTGGTGGTAGAGGGGAGAAGGAGGGAGTCAGGGAAAGAGGAAGATGGAGCAAGGGGCAGGAGAGGGGAGAGAGGACAAAAAGGCAAACGGTACTGAGAGGGATGGAGCAGGGGACAGAGGGGAGATGAAGGGAGGGGTAGAAAGAATAGAAAGGGTGGGGTGCAGATGAAAGGAGACTGAAATTGCTGCCAAGAAGGAGGCAGGATTGACCAGCATGTGGTTCCATGGCCACTGCTCTGTCCAGTCCTGTCAGCCACTGGGGTGTCCATGGAGAACCTGTCCATTGAAGGCTGGGAGAAATAGGATTTGGGGTGTGGCATGTGGCCATCAAGCAGAGACCAGACAGGAAGGATCAGAGCTGGGGGTCAGGAGGGCCTTAGGTGTGGGCCTCCTGTATATTCCATAGATCTAAAAGAGGAAGACGAGATGGATTGGCCAAGTGGCAGCATCGATGGACACAAGCGTGGCAACAGTAGTGAGGTTGGCCCAGGATTGGGCAGTGTTTCGTTCTGCTGTGCATAAGGTCTCTATGGGTCAGTACTGACTCGATGGCACCTAACAACAACAACCATTCACACCTCCCCAGCCCTAGGCTACTCTAACTCTCCATCTGACCAGGTGTTTTCTCTGGACTGTCTCCAGGATCAGAAGAGAAGGTTCACGTTGTAATGGACCAGGCCAGGACTCAAGGCTGGCAGACAGATAGTGTGGGCCCCTCCAGCATCTCAGTCCTGAGTGGCGATACTACCCTTCCAGCCAGGCCGTGGATGAACTATTATTATGCACTGCAGGCAGGGCAAGGATGCCTTAGGATCAGGACTCACATGTGGACGCAGATATCTGGCCAGATGTGAGCACCCACCATGTGCCCCCATGGCTTCATTCACATGCTGAGTGCAGCTTCTCCCTTTCTACCTTTCTTAAGATTTAATGAGTAATTTATGCCTTTTTGTCCATACGTTTTAGAATAAGTGTCTTTGTTGTTGTTAGATGTTCTTGTGTAGGCTCTGACTCTGGCAATCTTATGCACAACAGAACGAAACACTTCCTGGTCCTGGGTCTGGTCCTAGGTCATCTTTATTGTTGTGACTATGATGTGTACTGATGTTTATCTGGGTCCTGAAAAAAACTCCAACTGTAATTTTGAATAGAATTGCACAGAACTGATTTAGGAAGAATGGATATCTTTATAATCAGTTCTCCCAGCCAAGATCATCAGCAGGTTTGTTAGGATTGTCATTCCAGCCTGTATATGAATTTTAAAGGTCTCTCCATAGAAACTACCAGCGGTTCCACGGGAGAAAGATGAGGCAGTCTGCTCCCGTAAAGATTTACAGCCTCGGAAACCTGTACAGGGTCGCTATGAGTCGGAACCGACTCCACAGCACAGAACCACAACAACTCCATAGAAAGTGTGTATGTTCTTGCTTAAGTTAACGCCTCGATTATGATTTTGTTTTTTTTGCTATTGGAAGCTCCATTTAGTCTGTTTTCTAATGAGTGATGGCTGATGTAGAAAAATACTATTTGGTGCTTTTGTGTGTGTGTGTGTGTGTTTGCTTTTTTTTTAACTTGAGGTAGAAGTCACATAACAGAAAATTAATCATTTTAAAGTGTACAATTCAGTGGCATTTAGTACATCCACAATGTTACACACCTCTACATTGATCTCATTCCAAAACACTTTTGTCATCCCAAAAAAGAACACCATACCCATTAAACATTCACTTCCTACACCCCACTCCCTTCCTCTACCCCTGATAGCCACTAATCTGCTTTCTGTCTCTGTAGAATTACCTACTCTAGAGATTTTATAAACATGGACGTATACAATGTGTGATCTATTGTGCCTGGCTTCTTTAATATTATTAATTTTTGTAAACTGAGCTTTTATTAAACAACCTTGTTGAACGCTCCTTAATTCTAATAGTTTCCCATTGATTCTGTTGGCTTGCCTAGATAGATGACCATCTCATCTGCAAATAATGTCATTTGTCTCTTCTCTTCTGATCCATGTTGTTGTTATTAGCTGCCATCGACTTGGTTCTGACTAATAGTGACTCTGTGTACAACAGAGCGAAACACTGCCTAGTCCTATGCCATCCTCACAATTGTTCTTATGTTTGAGACCACTGGTGAAGCCACTGTGTCAATCCATCTTGTTGAGGGTCTTCGTCTTTTTCACTAACCTTCTACTTTACCAAGCATGATGTCCTTTTCCAGGAACTGGTGGTCCCTCCTAACAACATGTCCAAAGGACATGAGATGAACTCTCAGCATCTTTGCTTCTAAGAAGCATTCTGGCTGTACTTCTTCTAAGATAGATTTGTTCCTTCTCTGGCAGACCATGGTATATTTAATATTCTTTACCAACACCATAATTCAAATGCATCAATTCTTCAGTCTGCTTTATTCATTGTCTAACTTTCACATGCATATGAAATTATTGGAAATGGCATGACTTGGGTCAGGCGCACCTTAGTCCTCAAAGTGAACATCTTTGCTCTTCAATGCTTTAAAGAGGTCTTTTGTAGTAGATTTGCCTAAGGCAAATATGTCCTTTGATTTCTCGACCGCTGGTTCCATGTACACTGATTGTGGAGCTAAGTAAAATGAAATCTTTAACAACTTCAGTATTTTCTTTGTTTATCATGATATTGTTTATTGGTCCAGTTGTGAGGATATTTGTTTTCTTTTTCTTCTCTTATAATGTTGGTCATGATCTCCAGTACTTAGGAAGCAAACATGGTATGATGTACCCTTGGCCTGATCCAGATCTTAAAGAAAATGCATGGGAAGCTTTTCCATTCATTGCAGAGCATCTTCTGTGTACTTTATCTGGACTTCATTATGTTCATCAACTTCCCCTCGATCCCTAGTTTGCTGAGAGATACATTTTAAATCACAAATTAGTTCTGAAACTTATCAAAAGCTTTTTCTGCATCAATTATGGCAATCACATTTTTCTACTTTAATCTATTGACTCATCTTTGCATTCCTGGGGGAAACCTCATGTGATCACTACAGGAGCCCTGGTAGCTCAGTGGTTAAGCGCTTGGCTGCTAAGTGAAAGGCCGGGGGTTTGAACCCACTAGCAGTTCCAAGGGGAAAAAGAACAGGCCATCTGCTTTTCTTGGAGTACTGGCATGACACTGTAGGATAAGCACTGGACTGCAAGTTCCATTTGAACCACAAGGTCAGTGGTTCAAACCCTCCAGTCACTCCTAAAACACCTATTCAGGATCACTATGAGTTGGAACTGACTCAATAGCACTTAACAACAACTGCATTTGATTCATTACAGACAGGTTCCTAACGCAAACAGCCAGACCCTGCACGTCCCTCATTGCCAGGTTAGCACATCAGGGCAACTGCCCAGCAGGCTCCTTCCTCTGGCCTGACAGTCCCTCACCTTTCCCCACTCAGCCTGGCCCTACCTTGTGGGAAGGGCCTGCTCTAAGGGGCAGTGCACATGAGTCAGGGCAGGCTCGAGACACCAAACACTGACCACAAGACCCCAACCACATCAGAGCCTTTCCCTGGCCACTCTCATTCCGGGGTAGGTCTAGAGGTCTCATCTGCCTCACACGGGAGCCACTCCCTCATCACACCACCTGGGAGAAGGGTTGCAGCTTGGCCAGGATGTCTTCATTGGGCGAAGTCCATGAAGACCACCAGCAGCCTGAGGGTATCCAGAGAAGAGGGAGCAGCAACTGTGAGGCTCTCCCAGCTCACAGAGATGTTGGACTCTCCAATGTCCACGAACATGGCGGGCAGGGAGGGTCTCCTCAGAGTGGCTGGAGGTGCGGGTGGGCCTGGGGTGTATGTGTGCAAGTGTGTGGGCTTGCACATTCGTATGTGTGCATACATGTGTGTATATGCATATGTGCCTGCATCACACATATGTTCCTTTCTCACATCCTTCACTACCCTGCCCCTGCGAGACAGTTGCAGGGCCAGGTGACTGAGGATCACATGTAATCCTGCCCACTGACCATGGACAGAGGACACAGCCTGGCCCAGGGAAGAAAGATATAGCTGGATGAGCCACCCAAGCTCCAGATTATCTGAAGTTCAGGGCAACTGGTCAGTCAGTCAAAGGGTCAGAGGCTTCTAGATCCAAGGGCCACACCCTTCAGGCCACGGGTCCCTCCCATGGGTCACATCCATGCTCCAGGTCAAGGGCCAGGGCATCTTTGATGGGTGGGGTGGGACCTGCAACAGCAATTGGTTTTCAGGTTGGAGGGACCCTGCCCCATGAAGGCATCCTGGCCAAGCTGCAACCCTTCTCCCAGGTGGTGTGATGAGGGAGTGTTGGCTCCCTTGTGAGGCAGAGGAGAGGAGTCCAGGTGCTTGGAATCAAGGACGGTCCAGGCCCTGATCCCAGAGATGAACTTGAAGGGCCCAGTGCACAGCCCTTGGGAGCTGAGAACAAAGACGAGCAGAGTGCCACCCCCACCCCCCCGCTGATTGCCCCAAACTGTCCACCCTCAGAATCCCCAAAGATCCTGATGACTCCACCTTAGCCAGTACCCAATGGGTCGGGGTGGGCGCCAGAGTGCCAGTGATCCCTGCATTTGACCAATGGATCATGCAACAGGGAATCACTTGTTGTCCACATATGACTCGGGAGCCTCACTGCAGACAATGTCACATCATGCACAATACACACCCATACCATGTGCCACATACATACTTACGCTACACATGTTATATATGTGTGCCACATACCAATGTCATTGTACACACATGCATTGTGCCTACCACACACACACACATGCCTCCTGCATGCCACACAAATGTGCACCACACACCATGTGCACATGCACACACATACACTGTGTGTGCACCCCCCATGGCTACCTAACCTCCCCCCACACTTCCACCCTTTAGGTGCTCCAACTATTGTTGTTATTAAGGGCCGTGGAGTCGATCCCGACCCATAGCGACCCTGTGTAGGGTTTCTGAAGAGCGTCTGGTGAGCTTGAACCACCAACCTGGCAGTTCAAACGGCTTTGCAGTCTGGCGTGTTAATTCACAGGTGCTCGCATTCCTATCCTATAACTGACAGCCCCCAGCTTCCCCCACTGACCCGTGCAACAATGGCTCTGGCTACTAATGAAGCAGACACGGTAGCAAATGTATAAAGCTCGAAGAGGAGAATGGACACCAAACGGTCCCCAGGCCCAGCAGTGATGGCTGTGGACTGGACATTTTCTGACATACTCTTTCCACACATCAGCATAAACAGGGGATTAAGAAACCATCCCATCTTTCCATTCAAGATCTTATTGTGAACATTCCCCCGTTTTGTTTTTATTAGGTGTTCACTGGAGCATGGCTTCATTGCTGAGAGTTCTGACTCTCGCTGGCCTTCATTGTGGGACATTTAGGCTTTTTCTTTAGTATTTCTCTAAATAATGACTCAGCGAAGGTCCTGAAATGTAAACCTTCACCCAACTCCGGTTAATCTCCTCAGAATCGAATTAGGATTGCTGCCCACATGAGCTGGAGTTTAAGGGTTCCTTCTCCTATTGCCAGATTTTTCCCACCCCAAAGGGCTGTCCCCACCTCCAGGCGCCTGTGGGATGGGATGCTACCTGTCCGTCCAGCGTGCTCCAGCAACACGGATGAGCAGATTCTAAAAACCGGCAACCTTGTGTAATGTGTATTTTTCTGTGAATCGAGATGGGACAGATGGGAGATTATTAAACATCTGTACACTTTGAGGAGCCATCTGTCATCACGACACATGCCTCACTAGGTGTGGGTATATATTAAGGACCACCATCCTCTTTTATATCTATGGCAGTTATTTTGCCAGCAGGAAAGACAGGAACCATATTTGTGGACCCAAAGAAGAGGGTAATGGGCTCAGGAAGTCAAGGGTGTGTAAAACCTGGGGTCTGAGAGCCAGGTCCATGCACGGGCCTGGCTGCCATTCTCTCTATACCTGGAGCCTGAAGGGCCAGACCCACTGCCGTTAACCCTCCAAGCCAATGCCTAGTCCTCCACATCGGCAGCTCGCTCCTCCCTCTTCTCCTCTGTCCCTCACCCCGAGTCACACTGTCCCTGTCCTTCACATTGGACATGAAACGGCAGGATTTGGTGTTTCTTCTGGTTCTGCCCCTGGTCTTCAGCTGGTGTGAAAGCAGCTGCCTGCTTTATATGAGCAGAGAATGTATTCAAGTCTCTTTCACCTGCAATTGGGCCCACACCCTGATTCCTGCTAGTTTGTGTCCTGCTCCAGGCCCCCATCATCCCCTGAGGGTTGAAGGAATAAGGCTTTAGCACAAGGTCCAGAGGAGCCTCCGATTGCCAGGACTGGGCAATGAAAGGCCTGAGGAGGAAGGTGCCTCCTAGCAGGTGTCCAAATTTAAGCCAATGCTGAGCATTAACCAGCCCTGGGGGAGGCCACCCCAACCAGGCAGGGAGAGTTCCATGCATCCCCATAGGCCTTTCAATGAGTGCAAGGTTTGGGAGAACTCCTCCCCACCACTAGTGTTTCCCAGAGTAGGGGACCCAGGTGACATGGGGCCCCAAGGCCTGGATGGCACAGAACGGGTGATCCTGTAAACCCCTCATCTTCTCCCATTCTCTCGCCCAACTCCCTTGCTCAAACTCTTGGGCTCCTAAGTGCTATCCTGAGCACCTTTCCAGGCTACGGCCCTTGAGAGATGGAGGGGTAAGCCCATCACTGTTATCGCACAATCGGGACACAGGGATCCAGCACAAGGGCAGGGGACATCAGGGCACGTCCTAACCTGATACAGGCCACTGCTCAGCTCCTCCACCTCTGATCCGGCCCCACTATGCCTAGTCTTCCATTCACAAGGCACATCCTGTTCCCCTCACATACCTCCCTTCCCTCTCTACCTTCTCTGTCCCCCGAAGCCAGCTTTATAGCCCTTCTGGGGTCAAAGGGGCACCATAGTTTGCTCATATGCTGCTCATGGGAAGCCTTTCATGGCCTTCCTTCTGGGGAGCTCTTTATTTGCCAAATAAACATTTACCCAGGGTGGGGCTGGTGCTCCGGTTAGCTATTAAATGGGCCTTATGTTGGAGGATCCTGCAACGAGAGCCCAGAGGAGGGTGGGGAACACAGACCAGGTAGGCCACCCACCAACACCCCTGACCTCAGAGTCTGGCCAAATTTGGACCCAGAGACCATGACACAGAACAGACCCTTGGCCCTGTAAGAATAAGTCCAGGCAGCACCGCGGGACAGGGATGTGAAGCTGGGGGAGTCCCAGGCCACACCCAAAGCTGAACAAGGCAGGCAGCAAGAGCTGGAGCTTCCGGTGACTCCCTGCTGTCATGTGATTCTGGGTGAGTTTTCTCTGCTGGCCCTGCATCACCACCGGAAGTGCAGTCACCTCAGGGCTAGGGGTAGAGGTCCTCATCCAAGCCCGTTGAGGACCCCTCACTGGGCTGCACCACATCTGCGGCTGAGGATCCAGAACAAGCAAAGCGGAGAGCCAGCATCACAGTCGCTTTATAGCCTGCTCTGTATCCTGCAGGGTCATGTCCTTGCATCAGCAAGAAGGGCTCCCAGCATACAGCTGGGACTGATGGCCACAGTCAGACTGTGTGGGGAGAAGCACCCACACCCTGAAGTGGGGGTGGTCCCTTGCACTTAGGGGTTCTGGACAATTAAGTCATCATGCCAACTGTGGAAGCAGCAGTCACATGATGATGTTTTTGCCAACGGAGCAGTACCTCTCCCCACCCCCCACCCCACGGGACATCTTTGTGTCAAGTCAGTCATTGTGATCTAGCTCCACTTGCCTTCACACACTGGCTCTGTGCTGCATTTCATGAAGTCACATCCTTACCTCACAGGGACAGGCAAGCACAGGTGGTACCTCTTATCCCATCCTCTGACTTGCAGTCCCCTCAGTAGGCCCCATGAATACTTTTGAGAGGATGAATTCGTGACTTTCACTAAGGAGCTCTGGTAGCGTGGTGGTTTCGAGTCAGGCTGCCAACCTCAAGGTCAGCAGTTCGAAACTACCAGATGTTCCGCAGGAGAAAGATGAGGCGTTCTGCTCCCGTAAAGATTTACAACCTTGGAGACCTTGTGCAGGGTCACTATAAGTCGGAACCGACTCCATGGTACTTACTAACAACAACTACATATACAGCATTGGGTGAAAGTGGAAAGGGTAGTATCCCCCCAACGTTGTCCCTGACACTAACCTAGCCCCTGTTGGCCCCCACCTCCAGGTCTGAAAACACCACCTGGTGATCAGGAGGCGCCCCCTCCAGTTTGCTCACTGATACAGGCAATCAGGAAAGCAGAGGAACAGAGGTTCCGGTGATGCTAGCAGGAAGCTGGGTTGTTTGTTGTTGTGAAGCGCCATAGAGTCAATTCCGACCCATAGCGACCCTGTATAGAGTTTCTGAGGAGCAACTGGTGAGCTTGAACTGCCAACCTTGCAGTTCAAATGGCTTTGCAGTCTGGCGCATTAACCCACAGCGCCACACCAGGAAGCTGGGTAGGAGCCCAGAATTTGCCACATCTCGGTTGGGGTGCTGGAAGGGTTTGGGGGCCCCTGGGAACCCATGATTTGGGGCAGGAGGGGCCGATGTCTGTAGGTTTGTTCTGGGTACTTTCAAGCATCACAAACGGAGAAGGAGATGCTAGGGATTGCAGGTCGAGGGCAAGGTCCCTTCCTATTGGCCTCCTAGGGCCCACCTTGGCTTAGGGAAGGGGCTGCCTCAGCTCCTAAACCGTGTCACTCCACATACTTAGGTCCTGGGGACCCCCTTCCAGTGCCTCTTAAGAGCAGTCCTTCCAGCTCGCATCATTCCCCACCCCAACGCCAAAGCAGAGGTGGCCACTAAGTCCACCTGGAGAGGACTGCCACCTGCAGGCAGGCTTAAGAATGTTCCTCCACAGCCCTTATTCACTCCAATGTCCACTCCCTGGTCTGTTCAGACGCTGGCACGGCAGCCCTACATCCCCTTGGCCAAGAGAGTTACTGGTTAGCAAGTTCTTATTTCAGCTCCACGTACGACTGCCCACAGAGCACAGGAGAAACAACAGGCTGTTCTGTGCAAGAGGCCAGTTGGTCATGGTCACCTCAGCCGAGTCCCACCAAGGCCTCTGCCTCTAGATGCTTACTGATGGGGAAGGCCCATCCCCAGATTATGTCCAGGCGGTCAAAGGGTCTCCAGCCCTACAGCATCCAATCCATGGTGACTTAAGGACCAGCGCCACCAGTCTTGCAGCTCCTGAATGCCCTCGAGCCTTCTGCAGTGTACACCTTCACCTGCAACTTATGCCCTCATGGAAGTCTGACAGTGTCCCTGGATGTGGACACTTCACACCCTCCACTCTGCCCAGGACAATGTCATCCAGCCCACAGCCAGGTGACGGAGCCGAGGGTGTAAACACAGCAATTAGGGCTGCTCTAATTGCAGGCAGTTAATTGCACGCAAGTAATTGCGGCTCTCCAGCTGTGCAGAAAAGGCTGACGCACACCTGCTCCCTGGCAGGCTGGGACTGAGATGAGTCTGGTCGGGTTACAAGCTGTCCAGCTCCACCATCGGATTAGCAACAAGTAGGCCATGTGTCTGAGCCACACACACCCTGCCCAAGGCCCCAAGGCCCCAAGCCCCTGTTCTCTGTCCGAGCAGACCAGTCAGCATGGATTTCCACAGCCTCCTCTTTCATAGACGGAGGAGGAGGTGCATTTGCCTAGAAAAACAACTGCTCCGGAACCGCACAGGTAATTCTGGCCCGAGGGGCCGGAAGCAGGCCCCAGCACGCCTTCCCCACAGGCTGCCCCTATGGGCCCCTCCAGCAGACAAACAGAACCAGCTCAATGGCCCCTGGGAGACAGCTGTTTGAAGACTCATGATTCCAGCTTCGCTGGATCCTGGGTCCGTGCTTCTGAGGGGTGGATTGTCCATGGGTGTAAATGCTTTGTCCAAGTTGAGGATGAGAAATGCCACCAGCTTTTGGAAAACAGGACGGACTCTCAGACCCAACACTCAGGTACACAGCAGAGAGGGGCCATGCCTCTTCCCTGGCCCTGAAGCCCTGTCCTGCCCTGTCCTCCCCAGTTCAGCAATCCACCCAGTAATTTCCCAGGACCATCCATGGAAGGGAATAAGCTAGGGGAGTGCCCAGCACCCCTCCCTACATCCCTGATGGATGTCTCTGGCTTCTATCCATATGCCACCCCCCAACAACCAGGGTCTAGGAACTGTCTCCTAGAACCTACGCTCCAGCCCAGTGGCTACCCTGCACCCTGTCCCTGCTCTACCCTCTCTCACCCTAACCTTCCCATCAGGTTTCCAGTCAGGCCCACCTGCCTACCCTACCAGTCACCGTGGACATCACCTGCCACTGTCCCCGGCCACCTCCCTGCAGCACAACCAGTTTGTTGTCTGCACATCCCTACAGACTGGGCCCTCAGCCATGATCGGTCCAACAGCCATGATCGGTCGGGATCTTAGCATCATCAGGGCAAGGACTCCAAGCCTGTGTTCATCCCATAGCTCTCACCTGAATTCTAGTTCCTGGGACAGAATCAATACCTTCAAACTTTTAAAAAACGTTTTATTTGAAATAATTTTAGATTCACAGGAAGTTTAACAGATAGTATAGAGTCCCCATGTCTTTCACCCTGTTTTCCTAGCGCAACAGGATAATGCACTGGACCGCAAGGTCGGTTTGAACCACAAGGTTGGTGGTTCAAGCTCACCAGCTTCCTTCAGAACCCTATACAGGGTTGTTATGAGTCAAAACTGACTCGATGGTATTTAACTAAAACAACAATATATCTCATGCAACCAAAGTGCGATGCCACAACATCATAACAGGGAGTTGACACATTAGTGTGTTCGGGTCTACGCTGTTTTATTGCCTGTGTTTTTGAGTGAAGGCGCCCTGGCAGTGTCACAGTTAGGCATTTGACTACTAAGCGAAAGGTTAGTGGTTGGCATTAGGTGTGGAATATCCAAAGTAAGCATGGGCTTATGTGTGCTTACTTACTCGTCTGTAGTGAACAATGTTTATTAACTACAGAATAATAAATAAGCACAAGGAGTCTGGTGTGGTACTTTAGGATAAGCTCTGGACTAGTAACGGCAAGGTTGGCAGTTCAAACCCACCAGCCACTCCTTGGAAACCCTATATGGGATCGATATGAGTTGGAACCAACTCTATAGTACTTAAACAATAACAAGCCCATGCAAAACATGTGAAACTGTTCACTACAGATTAATAGGTAAGCACACATAAGCCCATGCTTACCTTGCTAATTGGGTAATCTGACACTGGTTGGAACTGATCCAGAAGGAGACAAACTTGGTAATCTGCTTCCATAAAGAAAGCCAAGAAAACCCTAGGGGCAGCTCTACTCAGTCACATGGGGTTATGAGTCAGAATAACCTTGATGGCACCTAACAACAAGCCTCCTGCGAGACAACATTCCATCCCTCAAGGACCTCCCCCAACAGCTCAATAGTGTGTGTACATGTGCACGCACGCACACACACACCACCGCTCCAGCCACCACCTATCTGTTCACCTCTGTGATTTTGCCATGTTGAGAATGTTACACGAATGGGGTCATCCAGCATGTGACCTCTTGATACTGGATTGTTTCCCCCTCAGCACGGAGCCCAGATATCCACCCCGCAGTGGTATCCATGGCTCCTTTCCTTCATTACTTAGAAACGTTTTGTTGTGTGAACACACGACAGCTGGCTTAACTGCTTCCCCGTGAAGGGACCTCCACTGTCCCTATGCAAAACATGTGAAACTGTTTTGGGCTCTTCGTGCAGGTTGTGTGTGGACACAATTTCCATTTCTCTGGGATAAACACCCACGAGTGTCAAGGTTGAGCCGTGTGGTCATTGTTCACCATCGAGTCGATTCCGACTCCTATTGACCCTATCAGAAACAGTAGAGCTGCCCCCATAGGGTTTCCGAGACAATAAGTCTTTGTAGAAGCAGCTTGCCTCCTCTTTCTCCAATGAGCAACTGGTGGGTTTGAACCTCCAACCTTTCAGTTAGTAACCCCATGCTTAACCCATTGTACCACCAGAGCGCCTTGGTGACTCTCTGGAGCTTTACAGAATCTCCCAAGCCTTTGTTCTCAGTGGCTGCATCATTCTCATTCCCATCAGCTATATGCAAGGGGCCGTCTCTCAGGTGTGGTCCCTGTTCTGGTTTTACCATCAGTGGGCGTGTGTGGTGACGATCCACTGTGGTCTTGGTCCCTGGAGATCTGAGGCTGACCATCCTCTCTTGACAGTTGCCATTCACATCTCCTCATCACTGATAATGTCCCTTTGGGCCTTTGCCCACCCCTCAAATATTTTAAACTACATTTACAAAAATGAACCTATTCTGTATCCTTTATGAGCACTTTGTCTTCCCAATCAAGTAAGTGACATGTTCCCAAATTAAGCTACAAATAAGTTGTCCCTAAAATGGTGGTAAAATTTCCCACCCTGTATATGAGGTTTATAAGACTTCCCCTTAAAACACCAGTCCCAAATTGTGTCCTTGTGACACACTCTCACGTGTATGCACACACATGAACAATCTCATACACTCTCACATGTGTACACAATCACATGTACTCATTTTCACATGTACCTACACACACACACACATTTACACAGAGATCACTGCAGTCTTGCTAAGCCCCAGCCCTTCCCACACTGGGTCCACCTCACCCTGGTTAGAGGTGCCACTCGGGACCGTGGAGTCCAGGCAGCAGAGACCGGCACCTGGCTCTGAGGGTTTCTGCGGGAACTGCCGATCTGGCCCACAGCTGCTGTGTTCTGCAGCCAGCTATCAGGCCTAGTGGGCGGCCCAGGCTCTCGTCCTTGAAGAAGTTGCCCACCTGGCCACCCGACCTGGTCTCCGTGTGGGATTCTGTACGACTAAGGCCCTCAGGAGACTGCATACGTCTCATCTCGTCTAAAGGTGTTATGCCTTGATCTGCTGACCTCTGGGATAGTCTAGTTGTTTCATAGTCTCAGGACTACATAGCAGCTCATGAGGTTACACAGTGAGATGTCACATTCAAATCAGGATTCTTAAATGACCTCATCTGACCTGTGACCATCACCCGCCTGAATGTCCACACATCTGAACAGTCACTGTGCTGGCATAGCCTCATCGAACCCCTACTGGCTCCAAGGGGACCAGGAACCATCTGGATGGAAGATTTGAGATTGGGCAAGCAAGGACCCCTCTACCGTTACTGTAGACCAGGGTGGGTGGGGGTGGGAGTGGGGGAACAATTCAGGAGCCTCCTCCCTCTGAAAGGGTGGTTGCCAAGCTTTCCTGGGATACTGGGTATAAGACAATGGGGTACAGGCAATGAATGCAACACGAGAGGCAAATACTCTGAGGGAGACAAGATGGGGACTGGGACAGATGCTGGGGTGGAAGTGCCTGTACACCAAGCTCTGAGCTGTGGCAGCAAACTCTCTGGGCTCTGGTTCCCCCCCATGGGTCTCTCCCCTGCTGAGTAGTGACCTGCATACAGTGGACAGCCTGGCTTGGGGCTTCAGGAGCTGAGGTGATCGCTCATGGAGCCCCAACGTCAACCAGCAAAAGGGCAGAGCCCTGAGTCAGAGACTAACTGAATCTTGAAGCCTAGCCAGGGAGACCTTGGCAAGTTGCTGGTTCCTCAGTCCAGAGCTATGGGTCATGGGTCCCAGGCTGCGTCCTCCCTGGGAAACCAGACACTGCCTGGGCCCTGGGAGGCAGGGAGGTGGGGTGGGGGGTGGAGAAGGTGGGGAAATGGGAAGTGGGGGAGGGGTAAGTGTGTGTGTGGGGGAGCAGGTTCAGAAGACCCTCTCTGTGACTCCATTCCTTTTGCCTGCCTTTCTCCAGATGCTAATTCCACTCCTTCCATCCCTCTCCCACTTGGAACTGTAAGAATGGACAAAAAGGTTACAACCACACACCCCAACCCCCAAAATGGGGATGGCACACTCCCACCTTCACCACACTAAGATGAGGTAGGGGGGCACGCACCCCCGAGGCTCCCCAGAGAGCTGCCATGTGACCACCAGTAGCCTCCCCCCCCCCCCCCCCCCCCCATGGTAACCCCAGAGCGGCTACCGTGAGCATTCACTCGGATTCTGGGAGACTCAGACAAAATCACTAGGAAGAAGGGTGGATCCCACAATGCCAGGCAGCTGGGATCTGGCCCCCAGGTGGCGCTGCCCCCATGACAAAGGCTTCCCAGCATCAAACTCTCCAGTTACAGCAGAGGAGCCAAACTGGCTGGCTGCCCTGTGCTACAAAATAAACACTTTTTAAATGATAGTAGTAAGCACAGAAAAGAGGAAGACCCCCAGCAAGATGGATTGGCAAAGTGGTAGCATCAATCGGCTCAATCATGGCAACAATTGTGAGGTTGGCCCTATATATTCTGTTGTATATAGGGTTGCTATAAGCCGGTACTGATTTGATGGCACCTAACAACAACATTAAGCACAGTGGTGTGTCACTGCAGAATAGGCACTCAACTTCAAGGTTGGTTTGAACTCACCAGCCTCTCCTCAGAATGACTCGACAGCACTTAACAACAACAATAAACACAGTATCCTGGGGTGCTGTAGGATAAGCACTAGACTGAGAACCACAAGGATGGCAGTTCAAAACCACCAGCTGCTCCTTGGAAACCCTACACAGGGTGACTATGAGTCAGAACCAACTCAACAGCACTTTAACAACAACAAGTGAGTACAGTGACCACACAACTCTATCACACTGCTGGTGGCCTGCCTTTACAGGGTTGTTGTTAAGTGCCATCAAGCCAGTTCCGATTCATAGTGAACCTGTAGAAGATTTCCGAGGAGCGTTGGGTAGATTTGAATCACTGGCCTTGCTTCGACCTTGCAGTTTAAAACAACCTTGTGGTCTGATGCGTATCCTACAGTGCCACACCAGGACTCCACTGCACTGGCCATAAAGAACTCACAGACTACACTTACAGTTAAGGGTTTATTAAGGAACAGTTGACAATTTAGGATCAGAAAGCATACAGGCAGGACAGCTCTCTCAGCTCCTCTTGGCCTCTCTCAGAATAGGCCCCCAGTCAGCCTGTTCAGGACAGGTTCCTCTCAGGCTTGTGTGTGTCACTGGTATCTCTGCCCTGGACCCTTTCTTCATGGCCCTTGGCCATGTTATAACCTTTAGAGGTAGCTGGTCTTCTCTCTCTTTTCTTCTTTCTGTTCTTCCTGCTTTTTTCTGTCTCTGAAAACTCTCTGTGGGGCTATACACAAACTCCCGGTCAATTTCAAGGCAGGGCACGTCTACAAGGGCTATGAACTGACCAATCCCCTCTCAGTCCACTGAACTTCATTTGCATTGTAGGCTACGACTCACCTCATTTGAATAATCTATTGACCAATCCCTGCTGGTGCATATTGATCCAGCGTAGGCTGCAGCCAGACAAGAAGTATCAAACCAAGTTGTTAACAACTTTACCCAGGAAATATCAATCAGTTTAGACAAAAGTAAAAACTCCTCTAGTGTAGAAAACTAAGGCAAAGGTAAGGCTTTAGGACTTAGGGGGGAAATCAAGCTGTTATTCCAAAGGACCAAGGCAAAAGGCCACATAAAGAAACGATTTCATTACAGTAGTATACCGCTCTCAGGAGGCTCCTGAGAGATGTGCCATCCAAGTAAGAGAGAAAGTAGAAGATGACATGGGATCCAGGGCACAGGATGCTCCCAGGTGATGGTTAACAAATTCCAGATTTGGAGTAGAAGACAGAGGCCATGGGAGGGGCCTGTAAGAGAGAATCTGGACATCCTGAGACGTTTACCTTTCCATTAGAGTTTAGGGATGACCTGGCGTCTCAGAACTCATAAACAACCACAAGCTCCAAAAGATACTCTGTTGCTATTAAGTGCAAACTGGTTCCCACTCATAGCAATCCTGTATAGGGGTTCTGAGGAACGGCTGGTGAGTTTGAACTGCCAACCTTGAGGTTCAAACCAAGCTTGTGGTCTAGTGCATGATCCCACAGTGCTACATCAGGACTCCTGCAGGGAATCCAGGTGCAGTATAGAGCATTCCTGGTCCAGCCAAGAACTACATTCATCTCCATAAAAAACCTCTATAAAAAAATTACTGAGTGCAAACTTCACCAGAAACTAAGGAAGGGTTTGGGAGTGAGAGTAGCAAGCGCTTCTTCTAACAAACAGTAAACCAACATTTCAGAGCTCCAACTGGAGATTAAAAAACAAACCACTGCAATCAAATTGTCTAAGAAAATGGAGGGAAAATCCCTGGTGCTCAAGGTGTTTTCTTCTGGGGAGCTGGAAGTGAAGAGGTTGGTGGCACCCCTCCTGAGTCTCCAGAGCTACTTCTGGTTGCTGTTAAATGCTGTCCTGTCGTTCTGCCTCAAAGCAAGACCCTGTATGGGGATTTTGAGACTGTAAATCTTTCTAAGAGCAGAAAGCCTCATCTTTCTCCTGCAGAGTGGCGGATGGACTAGAACTGCTGACCTTGTGGTGCCAGCCCAGTTCATAATCCACTCTACTACCAGGCCTCCTCCCCAAAGGCTCTAGGGATGGATTGTTCCTTGCCTTTTCTGTGATGTCAGGTGCCATCAAGTCAGTTCCGACACACAGTGAACCTGTATAAGGTTTCTGAGGAGTGGTTGGTGGGTTTGAACTGCCAACCTAGCGGTTAACAGTCCAGTACCACACCAGGACTCCCTGTTACTTGTTTATGGCTTCAGTAAGAGTTCTGATCATCAAAAGGACTTAGGTTTGGGGAAACTGAGAAGTTATACGTGGATTTTCAACTATACGCGGTGGGGGGGGGGGGGTTGTCTTGTGAACCTAACCCCAGCATTGTTCAGGGTCAACTATATAACTGCAGCCCATACGTTCATAGAAGAAAGATTGAACATGTCGAGTAGAGATGCAGAAAATATTTTAAAAGCAGAAAATTAACTTCTAGAGATGAAAAACAACAATGTATGAGATAAAAATAAAACAAACACCCTGGATATAATGAATATCTAATTAGATACTGCAGAAGAAAAGATAAGTGAATTCAAAAACATAGCAATAGACACTAAAATGAAACACATAGAGGGGGATTACAGAGTTGTTGTTTTTTTAAAGGATCAGTAATATGTGGGACAATGTTAAGTGGCCAAATATACAAGGGGTTTCAAAATTTTTGTAAATGAGTTCCATGATCTATTTTTCCCTCATGCTCCATTCATTGGTATACTGTTGTTACGTGCCATCGAGTTGGTTCTGACTCATAGCAACCCCAAATAAGGTTTCCCAGGAGCGGCTGGTGGGTTTGAACTGCTAACTTTGTGGTTCACTTTCCAGCCCTTATCCTACAGTGTCACACCAGGGCTCTGTTCACTGGCATAGTTCACACTGAAAGATTTTTCCAAACGCAGAACATTTTTTCTTCATTATCTTCTAATTCCACATTTCCATGAAAGTTTTGAAGCCCCCTCATATGTGTAATTAGTGCCTTCAAAGGAGGAGGGGAAACATTTAAAGAAATAATAGCCAAAATTATTCAAAATTTAATGTCATGCTGGGTAAGATGGAGGGTCAGAGAAAAAGAGGAAGACCTCCAATGAGATGGATCAGCTAGGTGGCATCATTGATGGCGTCAAGTGTGGCAGCGGTAGTGAGGTTGGCCCAGGATCGGACACTGTTTCGTTCTTCTGTGCATGGGGTCGCTATGAGTCGGTTCCAACTCGATGGCACCTGACAACAACAACAACATAAACCCACAGATCCTAAAAGCTCAATCAACTCCAAGTACATCAAGTCACATCATATTCCAATGACTCAAAATTCAGTAAATAATAATGAGAAAACCTTTAAAAGAACTAGAGAAGACATTATATAGACAGGAACAAACATAGGAATGACAGATTTCTCTATGGAAATAAGGCAAGTAAAAAAATAAAATCAATAAAATAAAAAAATAATTTCGAAGTCTATAACCCGAATTTTTTTTTTTTTTTAAGAACTAAAGATGAATAAATGAAGTTTCATTACCATCAGACCCACACTACAAGAAATGTTCAATGAAATCCTTCAGGCAGAAAGAAAATAATCTAATATGGAAATCTAGAGCTACACAAAGGCAATAAGAGGGCCAAATACAGTTACTTTGTGGGTGTCTTGGTCAATCTGGAGCTGCTATAAGAGAAATACCACAAATGGCTGGCTTTAACAAACAGAACTTTATTTTCTCATAGTTTAGGAGGCTAGAAGTCAGGGTGAGTTCAAGGAGCTAGCTCCAGGGGAAGGTGCACTCTCTGGGATAAGAGCTCTGATTCCTTGGTAACCGTGGGCATGTATCTTGCCCCCCTTTGTGCTTGGTTGATTGCTTATCTGATCTGCTCTTTTGTATCTCAAAAGTGATTGACTTAAAATGCAGCCAATACTAATAATGCCTCATAACACAACCAGGAAAACCCACTCCAAAATGGGACTATAACCACAGGTTTAGAGTTAGGATTTACAACGTATATTAAAGGGGACACAATTCAATCTGTAGCAGTGGATAATTATATTTTCTTATTATCGAAATCTCATAAAAAGATAAGTTTAAACAAAAATAGTAACAGTGTAGTGTGGAAGAAAGTAGAAGTAAGATATAAGACAATAGCACAAAGTTAAGAAATGGCAGCATCCTGCCGTACTCATACTATACATGAAGTGGTATGAGATTGCATGAAAGTGCCCTTAATGTAACCTCTGAAATCATGCAAAGTTATAGCTACTAAGCCAATAAAACAAACATCTGAAGGACATTATGCGGAATGAAATTAATCACAAAAGAAATGAGACCAGTGTTGTAAAAAGTTAAGAAGAGATTTTCTTGATAAAAGAAATATTCTGTGATGGTTACTGGGGGAAGGGGAAAGGAAAAAATATTTACAGACTAGAGGGTAGACACAGGTTAACATGGGTGAAAGGGCAGGCAATATATAACAAGAGAGAGGTTGGCAGAGGGAAGATGAAGGCAGCAGGAGACACAGGGAGGGGTGTGGTTGTTAAAGTGAATAGAGGTAAATACTATTAACTGATGGTACATGGAGGGGATGGCAATCATTGCAAAGTATGTGATGGTTGGATATAAAACTGATGAGCTGTTCTGTAAACCTTCACTCAATTCACAATAAAGTTTAAAAAAACAAAAAAAAACCCAACACATTCCATTAATTCAAATGAAAGTATAAAAAGAAGATGGGGCCCCCTCAAATACACAGGGTAGACAGGAATGGGCAACTTGGCCATTGGCTACCCAAAATGGGGGGCTACAAAGGCAAGAAGTGACTGGCTTACAAGCTTTCAAGAGGGACCCTAGATCCAGAGGGCATGAAGGAAGGTAGAATCTCCACTGAGTAGTACCCAATCTGTCTGGGCAGGGCTGATGAAAGGAGATAGGGATGGGTCACCTGTGGTACAAGTGAATACTTGCTATCAGTACTGACTGTGAGGGTTGGAAATGTAAAGGTAGACGTTTTGTAGCAAAAGGAGAGGAATAGTTGACTTTGCAGTCCAGGAGCAGAGGTCCCTGGAACCATCTAGGCAGAAGAGTGGAGAGCGGGACCCTAACCAGAGAAGCAGTGACGCCAGAGATGGAGGTAGAGATGATGACGTGGAGAAATGGAACAGATGGGGCTCTAGACCCAAATAGAGAGAGGTGCTGTGTGCTGATGAGCAGGGGGTAGTCTTTCAGGGTATACCCTTTGGTTGGTTGATGATTCATGGAAGGGATTGTAACCATGGCAATGAAACTATATACGATAGGATGAATGTAAAGCTAATGTTCTCCCATGTAAACTATCACATAATTAACAATAAAACATTTTAAAAAAGAAGAAGAAGATGGGGAGCAAAGGAAAGATAGGACAAATAACCCTAACCATAGCAATGATCACATTAAATGTAATTGGTCTGAACAGTCCAATTACAAAGTTGTTGTTAGTTCTATCAAGTTGGATTTGACTCATAGCAGCTCTATGTACAACTGAGCAAAACCCAGCGCGGTCCTACAGCATCCTCACAGTCGTTCCTGTGGTTGAGGCCCATTGTGGCAGCCACTATGTCAATCCATCCCATTGAGGGTCTGCTTCATTTCTGCTAACTCTTGACTTTACCAATTAAAAGGCAGAGATTGTAAAACTGGATTAAAAAAGCAAGATGCAATTATATGCTACCTACACGAAACCCTGTTGTGGCATTGTAGGATAAGCACTGGACTGCTAACCTTAAGGTCGGTGGTTCCACCAGCTGTTCCTTGGAAACCCTACACAAGGACGCTCTAAGTTGGAACTGACCTGATAACATTTAACAACAATAATAAAATATCTAGAGTAGGACAGAAGAAAGGACTCAAATCAATGACCTCAACTTCCATCTTGAGAAGCCAGAAAAACAGGAGCAAATTGGACTAAACGTAATCAGAAGAAAGGAAATAAGCAGACATCAATGAAATAAAAACAAATTTTAAAAATCAATGAAAACAAGTTTGCTTTTTGAGTTGTTGGATCTTTAGCAAGACGGATAAGAAAAAAAAAAAAGACTCCAATTACCAATGTCAGAAGTGAGAATCCTAATCCACACGGTATCACTATCTATAAGACAAATACACAACATGCTGCCCCTTCTAGTTCCCAATAGCAGCACTATTTACAATAGCAAAAAGATGGAGACAGCCTAAGTGCCCATCAACTGAAGAATGGATAAACACATGGTGGTACATACACATAATGGAATATTATGCTACCTTGAAGAATAACAAGGAAGCTGCAAGCCACCGCGTAACATGGATGAACCTTGAGGACATTATGTTGCATGAAATTAGTTAGTCACAAAAGG
>NW_006408691.1:714057-715126 GCF_000296735.1 Chrysochloris asiatica | reverse complement strand
CTTCTGCCTTTGTGTAAAGTCCCTCCCTGAAATAAAAAGGGGGCGCAGACTGAACCCTGTGTGCATTACTGCCTGCAGGGCTGTGCATTACTGCCTGCAGGGCCATGATGCCTGTAGTCCAGGGTCTGCCCCCCAGTCTTGCATCCACTCAGGTTTCGGGGTATCTCTTTGTCTTTGTGTGTATTCTTTTTCTATCTCTGTCGCCGCCAGATTTCCCTACTTTGTGAACCAAACTTCCCTGTCGAGGCCAGATCCTGACACCCAGGAGACATCAAGGCCAGTGGCTGGGTCCCCTCAGGGCAAACCCCCTTCCAAGACTAAGATCAATGGTTATACATGCTATGATTGGTGACCACATTCGTCACAGATAAGGGGAAGTGAGGAAAAAACAGCAATGAAGCTGTGAGCTAAGTCCTACAACATTCAGTAGATTCTTGTGAGCCCGGGAGGAGACCTGGTGGGCCAGTGAAGAACCCCAAAAAACCCCAACTAGAAAAATTCCCTTTTAAAAAAAAAGTCAGTTTCCCTTCCCTAAAGGCATTTCTTCCCCCATACTCAAATCCTCCCTAACCACCAGACTGCTGGCGCCAGTGAATCCTCCCTAACTGCCAGACTGCTGGCGCCAGTGAATCCTCCCTAACCACCAGACTACTGGCGCCAGTGAATCCTCCCTAACTGCCAATCCACTGACGCCAGCAGCCCTCCCTAGATAAGAGCCAATCAGCAACCTTCCCCAGATAAGGAGCCAATCAGCTTGAAGGTGGTATGACATCACTAAGAGCCAATCAGCAACCTCCCCTAGATAAGAGCCAATCAGCTTGTTACATGTCATCGTTGATCCTCCCCTGACTGCCTATAAAAAGGCCTGCGTGCCTGCTTTTTGGGTGGCCATCAGCTCAGATGGTTGACCCACCCCATGCTGTGAAGAGATCAATAAACGCTTCTGCTGATTGCATACGCGCGAGAGTGTTTTTCGTGGGGACATGAAAATGGGCACAACACTAGCAGTGTGGCGAGACCTGGGGACTCTTGGGCCCAGAGTCAGTGACATAGCCACAGAGGACTAGAG
>NW_006408691.1:669553-708380 GCF_000296735.1 Chrysochloris asiatica | reverse complement strand
CTCAAGTGTAGCAGAGGTAGTGAGGTTGGCCCAGGATTGGACATTGTTTCATTCTGCTGTGCATGGGGTCGCTATGAGCTGTTTCCAACTCAATGGCACCTGACAACAACAACAATAACAACAACAACAACAATGGAGTCCTGGTGTGGCACTCTAGGATAAGCACTGAACCGCAAAGTTGGTTTGAACCGCATGGTTGGTGATTCAAACTCACCAGTCGCTCCTTAGAAACCCTATACAGGGTCAGTATGAGTCTGAACCAACTCTACAGCACTTAACAACAACAACACAGAAACTCAACCAAGAAATTAAACAGGACTGCATGTTTTCCAACTCATTCCATGAGGCCAGCGTTACCTTGATACCAAACCCTGACAAAACATCACAAGAAAACTGTAGACCAATATTCCTCAAGAGCATTCTTACTGAAAACGTTCTTAATTAAAAAAAAAAAATCTAAACTTGGAAAGTTCTAGCAGCAAAATGCACATAAGAGTATATTTAAAAGGATAACTCATTATGACCAAGTGGGGTTTAATCCCATGAATGTAAGGTTGGTTTAAAAATAAAAAAAGTTAATGTAATTCATCATATGAGCAAAGTAAACAAGAAAATCCATATGATCATCTCAACAGATGCCCCCAAATATCATTTAACAAAATTTAATATTCTTTTTCTTATTAAAATAAAAAAAATCTCTCAGCAAATTAGGGGTAGAGAGACCTTCCTCCAGTGGCTGAAGATCAGGAATTCTGTGTCAACCTGTAGAATGTGATTTCTGCCAGGTATTCAAGTGTGTATCTGTCATGTGATTATACGAGACTTTAAGAAACTCTTGAACAGAAAGATGGGGCTGGGGGTGGACGAAACAAATAAACAAACACTAGACTTTCAATCCATCTCATCACTAGATTGTTTACTTCCCTCTGCTACAAACCCTTGCCCTGTTCTGTCCACCGATCCCAAAATATGATCTCATGGTCCTTATCCAATTCTAACCAGTCTGCCTCACTGAAAGACCAGCCTTCCACTAGATTCCCAACCTCATATATATCCTGATTTTGCCCTCCCCAATTTAAAAGGAAGGAGCCGTGGTGGTGCAGGGTTAAGCACTCAGCGGCTAACAACTGTGGCAGTTCTAACCCACCAAGCTACGCCACAGAAGATGTGGCAGTTTGCTTCCATAAAATCTTAACAGCCTTGGAAACCATATAAACAGGGGCAGTTCTACTATAACCCATGTTGTTGTTGTGAAGTGCCATCGAGTAAGTGCCGTGGAGTCGGTTCCGACTCATAGCGACCCTGTACAGGGTTTCCAAGGCTGTAAATGTTTATGGGATCAGAAAGTCTCATCTTTCTCCCATGGAATGGCTGGTAGTTTTGAACTGCTGACCTTATGATTCGCAGCCCGATTTGTAACCGCTATATGTTGGAATCAACTCAACAGTAATGGGTTTGGGTGTTTGTTTGCTTTTGTCTTTTGGATCTGAGAAGCCACAAAGACTTGGTCAAGAATAAAACTAGGGAGCCAAGACAAATGGACATGGAATAAGCAGAATGGGACTAATGAGTATGCTGGTACATTATGAAAATTGTAGCCAATGGCATGGAACAATTTGGATGAAAATTGTTAAACGGGAACCTCATTTGCTGTGTGGAGTCCTGGTGTAGCACTGTGGGTTAATGCGCCAGACTGCAAAGCTAAACAGCTGCAAGACTGGCGGTTCAAGCTCACCAGTCGCTCCTTGAAAACCCTATACAGGGTCACTATGGGTTGGAACCAACTCAACGGCATTTAACAACAACAATAATTTGCTGTGTAAACTTCCTAATACATTGTTGTTGTTGTTGTTATGTGCCATCGAGTCGGTTCCGACCCATAGCGACCCTGTATAGGGTTTCCGAGGGTGTAAATCTTTACGGGAGTAGAAAGCCTCATCTTTCTCCCACGGAGCAGCTGGTAGTTTCGAACCGCTGACCTTAAGGTTCACAGCCCGATTCGTAACCAACTACGCTACCAGAGCTCCTAATACATAACCAAAAAAAATTTTTTTTAGGATATGAATAAACCCAGAATAGATTTCTTGGATGGCATATTTGGGAGTCCATGTTTAACACTGCTAACTAGTTCTGATATTAAATGACATCTTACTAACGGCACTGAGACAGACAGCTTCACAATAGTACATCCTGGGGATATATGTCCACAGGCCTTCTTCAGATATAACCTGTAGGCTGGCCAGGGCTCTTGCAGACACGAGCCTTTCACTTAGACAGTAATCAGAGATGGATGGCCACACACCCACTTTCCACAGGTCCTTCCTGTGCCCTCAGATGCCATGTCAACATGGCGGTGCTGACATATCCCTGCTTGTGATACTGTTCACGTAAGATGCCACATTCCCAGGCACAGTTCAGTTCTTAAAAGTCATGATAATGATGCAATGATGTAATAATTATCACATCATTCTAGGAATCTGTTGTCAGCTCAATGAACTCTAAGATCAAATTTCTGGTGGATTCAAACCCTGTGCCATTCCCAAGATCCAACTCGAAGCAATCTTGATGCCTGCGCAGAGGCTCTGTGGGCACCTGGGGCCTCTGAACAAGGAAACCACCTACTGCCATCCTGCTATGAAACAGGAGACAAACATGATGGTCCTACTGTTCCAGCGAGAGCTCTGATCAAGGAGTAGCCTCAGCAGCCGTCAGGAAATCAAGCAATGTATTACCTTGGACAAAACTGCTGCAAGGGAGCTCTTTAAATTGTTAAAGAGCAAATTTATCAGTTTGAGGATGAAGGTACGCCTGACCCAAGCCATGGTATTTTCAGTCACCTCATATGCATGTGAAAGTTGGACAAGGGAAACAGAACGACCTTGGAAGAATCAATGCTTTTTAATTACAGTACTGGGAAAGAATGTTACATATATCACACACTGCCAGAAGAACAAATAAATCTGTCTTGCAAGAAACACAGTCAGAAGTTCCTTAGACGCAAGGATGATGATACTTCATCTGTTGGATTTTGGACATGCAGACAGGAGAAATGAATTCCTGAAGTAAAATATCATGCTTGGTAAAGTGGATGTTCAGCAAAGATGAGGACAATTCCAACCAGATGGAGTGACATAATGGTGGTGATAACAGACTTGAGGGTTACAATTGCGAGCATGACGCCGGACCCGGAAGTGTTTCATTCCATTGTGTATAGGGTTGCTATGATTCAGTACCTAACATCAACAGCAAGGTCACTGATTAACAGTGACATTTTGGGGAAATTTTGTGTTCGGTTTCCTGAATAGTAGGTAAAAGAACAATGTCAATTGACTGAAAACAGCTAAAATTAAAATATCTCAACTGAGACTTAAAAACAATATATAAAATACTTATTTTTTTAAAAGATGATCTCTCAGAACTTACAATGATGTAAGCATAAGTGGAAGGGTTGTTGTTTACTGTTTCGTGCTGTCGAGTTAGTTCTGATTCATAGCAACCTTGCATAGGGTTTCCTAGGAGTGTCTGGTGGATTTGAACCACCAATCTTGCTGTTCAAACCAACCTGGCAGTCCAATGTTTTTCCTACAGTGCCACATCAGGACTCCAAGGGCAGGGTTGTTGATGTTGTTAAGTGTCATCAAGTCGATTCCGACCCATAGCGACCTTGTATAGGGTTTCCAAGAAGCAGCTGGTAAGCTGGAACCACCAACCTTGCAATTCAAATGACTTTGCAGTCTGACACATTAGCCTACAGAGCCACACTAGGACTCCCCAATGGCAGGGTTTTTGTTGTTTTTTTTGTTGCTATGTGTTGTGGAGTCGGTTCTGACTCATAGCAACCCTGTACAGGGTTTCCGAGGCTATAAATCTTTGTGGGAGCAGAAACCTCATCTTTCTCCCGAGGAACAGCTGGTAGTTTCGAACTGCTGACCCTGAGGATAGCAGCTCGATTCGTAACCACTATGCTACCAGAGCTCCTTAATGGCAGGGTAATGGCCTCTAAAAATCCTCTCCTCTATAAAAGCAAGAGAGTCCTTGAAAAAAAGTATAAGAATTTACTTTTTCAGAACTCTGGAAATGAAACAAATTAAAGCAAACTATAAAGTGTTCAAGGAAAATTATTTAATCTCATTAAGGATTGTGAATTTTGGGACATTTTAATTTGCGGTAGTCCCACCCCCCTGCCCCCAACTTTGCCTTGAAAATGAACAGTTCACAATCACAGTGAAAATCTGGAACTCGTAAGAACTAGAGGGCAACAACGAAACAAGGTCATTCAAAACCCTGTTCTTAGAAATTGTGGTCATTTGACCTGTGTGCTGATTCTCAGGAGGACCACATTAACTTTGACCTAATTTAATGTTCATCTAGAATGAACACATTTTTCCCTGGAGGTATTTGTTAAAAACAAGGAACAGCAATTTGTTAACATTATGAGTGCCTAAGGTGGTGGAGAACAGTTTTGACACACAATGTTGTTACTGTTGTTAAGTGCAGAGGAGTAGTTCCTACTCATGGTTACCCTATTCACAATAGACTGAAACACTGCCCTGGCCTGCCGCCATACTCACAATTGTTATAGTTCAGCCTGTCTTATCAGGAGTCTACTTTTTCCACAGACCCTCCATTTTACCAAGCATGATAGCCTATTCCAGGGCCTGGTCCTTCCTGGCCATGTGTTCAAAGTAATAGAGTCAAAGTCTGACCATTCTCTTCTGGCCAAGAAACATTCTGGAATTTAAAATTACCATGGATTAGTCCTCTGAGTAACATCTTTGTGTTTTAAAACTTTAAAGAGGTCTTTTGCCACCATCAAACTGCCAGTTTTGCTCTTTGGCATTTTAAAGAAGTCTTGTGCAGTAGATTGACTCAATATAGTTGTTGTTTGGTTACTTGACAGTTGCTTCCATGAGTGTTGATGTTAGAGCCAAGCAAAGTAAAGTCTTACACAACTTCCAAAAATAAACGAAATATCCTCACACCAGAGAACTAGAGCTCTGTTTCCACTGAAAACTTGGGATGAAAGACCAGAGGTGGCCAGAGGCCATGAAGAGGAAGGTACTAGACACATGATGGATAGCTCTTCACACAGAATCTAGCCCACAGTGATAGCATGGATCTACGGACCTAAACAAAATGGAGTTGGTTTAGTCATTGAGTCTCAAGTGAAGACCTTGCAAATGAGGAAGTTTATACACTGGCTGGGCTGACCTTGTGGTCCTAGAAGGAGGACAGGACAAGGAGAATAGGAAACACTTAAACCAATCCAGATCCTTATCTCAGGAATTAAGCAGAGACCCTAAAGGTAGAATGTTTGAGAAGGATCATTGCCAGATTGTTCCCTTTTCCCTGAAAGATGGAATGTTTGAGAAGGACATTGCCTGATTGCCATCCCCCCCCCCAAGATGCTATCTTAAAATGTGAAAATAGATTAGGTGTACATCCAAATGTAACTTACCCTTTATAATGTGTCTGCTCTTCATAACGGACAGGACAGTCTTGAGAGATTATTCTCTCCGTCCTCCAGACTGCTGGCTTTCTGCTAATAAAGCTTGGATTGGTTCTCACCCCGTCTCTGTGATTGACTACAGTGACAGGCGGCAAACCCTCGTTTTGGTTTGGCAACAATATCACAGGCCTGTCTGGGAACAAACAGGCTTGGTGGGTACAGCTACCCCGGAAAACCTAGCAACACCTGCCCCACAATCATCGCCTTTATCCTGGCTAGGAAAGAGGATCCAACTCTCACTCAGATGCCCCAGGGACCCTCTTATTCACACACAGGTACAGGTGCCATTCTCTCTGTTTACTGGAAAGATGTGACACCACCCTCACAGATGGAAATTCTGCCTGAGCTTGTTTCAACACCCAGGACTCCAGACTGTACTGTTAGCTAGACTCCATTGGTCATGGGATTGAATACTGCGGGGTGTTCAGGGTACTCACTGGGAGAGTAAAATGTCACCGTGAGAACCTGCCCGGTTCAACCTGCCTCACTAGCTTAGGTAAACCTGAAGTCACCTCTGTCTCTCAGGTCCACTCGTGTGAACTCCTACACGGAAGTGCAGTAAGAAAACTGGAAAGTCTGCCCATGACTGTTGGGTGTCCTTCCTGGCCCAGGCCCAGGCCCAGGGTGATAATATTCTGTTCCCATTCAGTCACTATGCTCAAACACTACCAAGCCAAAGAGCTGCCACTGGGGAAAGCTCAGCCCTCTCCCAGTCCCTGTCCAATCCACTTCACTGTGGCAACACCGCTTGAACATACCCAGTATCCTCTCCTGGTTGCTGCTCAAGGGGGTAACCCCAGCCATCAGGGATGCTATAACCATTCCAATGTGCAAAGGGCAGGAAGGTGGCTTACCATGGGGCATAAGCCTTTGTCACCACACCAAAGTCCTGCCACACACTCACCCGGGCCCTCAGATGCCAGCTCCATGGCTGCTCCAACATGAACTACAGGGTCCCCCACTTGCCATTGGCAAGTCACAGGCTGGTCACATTTCATCCTGACCCACCCTGAAGAAACCTATTGAGGTCTTGCAAGGGGCAGGGCTGAATTCAAGCCTAGGCAGCCTGGTAGTGGGACCTGCCACCTCCTGAAAACAAGCATTCCTCCATTCCATGTCATGACTTCCACACACAGTGTGAAAGGAAGGCCTCTTCTTGCCCAGTTCAATTGGCTCCTGCGTTTACATCAAAGTACTGGGTGACCCAGGAGCCCAAGGGTCACAAAACAAATACCCTGACTGTAGGACGTTCTAGATACCAGACTGAAGATTAGAAACATATTTTAACTTAAAGGAATTGTTGCTTCTAAAATGTATTCGTTTGCTTAGTCTTCATTTAAACCCCAAGATCTCTTTGGTATTTAAAATGGCATTTGTCCTCCAAACACTTCTAGCCCATATGTATGTAAATCAAGTCACACCATCTAGACTTTCTCTAAAGGCAGCTGGCTGAGGGTCCAAAATTGACTCAATCATAAACTTCAACTTTCTATTCCCGCCTAAAAACAATTAAAAACGAATAAATATAGCCTTGGCTATAGAATTTGTGTTGTAATTTCATGGGACCTATCTTCAAAGCCCCAGTTTACTCGGGACTGTCCCTCTAGTAAAGGGGGGCAATTTACAGTTTACAAAGACCTGGTGTGGCACTGTGGGTTAATGCGCCAGACTGCAAAACCGTTTGAACTGCAAGGTCGGCAATTCAAGCTCACCAGCTGCTCCTTGGAAACCCTATATAAGGTCGCTATGGATCGGAACCGACTCGACGGCACTACATAACAACAACAACAACACTCCCCTAAGCGAGTTGCCTCCGGCTATTTCCCTTCCCGCCGGGCTTCCCCGTCCCCTAGCAACGCCAAAGATGAACGACGGGCGAGTAAGCCTGGGGAATGTAGTCTTTTCCTTCCCTAAATAGCCCGGTCCGGGTGAAGCGCTCGGCTACAAGATAATGCACTGGACCGTAAGGTAAGTTTGAACCGCGAGTTTAACAGTTCAAACCCACAAGCCTGTCCTCAGAAACCCTATACAGGGTCTATATAAGTCGGAACCAACTTGAAGGCACTTAATAACAAGGCCCGGTCCAGGGTTGGCGACGCGGACGGAAGAGACACAGACTACACTTCCCAGGGAGCTCCGCGCGCACCTCCCACAGACTCACGAGAATCCGGCGCCGGAACTCACCTGTTGGGGGGGAGCGGGTTCTCGCGGGGACCGCCCGGAGTTGTAGTTTTCGTTCGAGAATCGTGCTCCCGGGTCTCGCGGACTGGGGCGACTGAGAGACTACAAGTCCCAGGGGGAGCGGCGCGACCGCCTGGAGGGCGGGGGGTACGAAAGAGGAATCGAGGGGCGCTGGGGTGAGTGAGGGGCTAGAGGCTGGCGTGGAAGCGGTGGGGGTCGGGCGGGGCGCGAGTGTTGGAGGGAGTGGCCCCCGCGCAGCAGAGCACCGACACCTGGCGGGGAGCGGCGCGGGGCTAGGTGCGGGAGGTTCGGACAAAGGTGCGCGGAGACCCCGGCCAGGCTTCGAGGGTCCCAAATGGGCAGTCCCAGCGCATGTGGCGCAGCTTTCACTTTACTACGCGTCTTAGCGTGCTGAGATAGCTCACCCGTAAATGAAGCTTAGGGCCCCGGGACCTCCTGGGGACCATCACTGAAGGTGTAAGGGCGATACCCAGCCCGAGCGCAAGGCCGTATCCGCACCCCTCTCCGAGTCCTTTAGATGCCCATAGGTCCTGGAGGGAAACAAGGGAGGTGCCTGTAGCCTTTCAAAGGAAAAGCTTGTGGAGTTGTCCAGACTGCTTCGCATTGAGGTGTCAAAGGGTCAGTTTGTTAAGACCTGATCTTTTTCTTCTTATGTAAGATTTACTTTTGTCAGCTTGTCGCCATGAAATCGTCAAGATTTAGCTGTAACGTATGTACAAGGAGGATATTGTTACCCTAGCAATTTAGTGTTTTCCTTTGCACAATTTAATTACCAGCAGCTTGCTTACATCTCTTACGCATTGCAGACCCAGAGCAGAGCATTTTAGTATTTGCAGCTTTTCCCAATAAAACTTTTTTGGGGATTGAATTTTAAAATGCCCCATTCTGTTAAATTTAAAAGAAGCATGTTTTGCTTTGCTTTCTTCTCAGTATTATTACAGTATTGGCAGAAGGCGAGAGTGGACCTTCATCTTTCTGTGATCTTCAGTCTGGTGAAGTCCTCCCAGAGGGGGCAATCTAGAGATTCTGCCCCAGGAGGTTTGGTGAAGCACCCTGAGTAGTTCCGTTTAAGAGCCACAGCACAGGTAGTGGGTGTGCAGCCAGACATGTTGATGCCTTGTTTTTAGTAGCTCTTAGAAAAAAAGGAGCCCTGGTGTGCGTGCCACTGTGGGTTCATGCACTGGACTGCAAAGTCGTTTGAACCGCAAGTTTGGTGGTTCAATTACCAGCTGCTCCTGGGAAACCCTATACAGAGTTGCTATGGGTCAGAGCTGACTCAGTGGCACTTAACAACAAAAACAATGGAAGAAAATACAATCTGCATTATCCAGAATGTTTCTCTTCCTGGCGTTTGTCCTTACCCCATTTATTGCTAAAAGCAGAGCAAACCAAGTGTCTGGTTGAACTTACCCTACCCTTCTGGCATTACCACATTCCCTTTGATTATCAGGTGATTGGATCACTATCATACTGAGAATCCACAGGGCCCCTCTGCCAGCTAGCTCCTTTTGCATCCGATAAGATTGCACTGCCCCTTACTTAAGTTCTGCACTTGAAGGGTGTTGTCACCAGAGCCGTTGTTTGCAGTTGCCTGGCTGCCCCACCATGCCTGAGTGTCCTCTGGTGTCCTGAGGACATTATGGTGACTGCTTTTGCTTTCTGTGAGGACAGTAGCTGGTTCTGGTGGCCTGGAGGCTCAATGTGCCCTCCCATTTTAGATTCACCAAGTTTTAAATGTGCTCTCAACATTGTAGTCAGAGAAAGGCATTCTGTTTTAACTAGAGAAGCAGACAATAATTACATGGCTATGAGACACAAGGAGCCCTGGTGGCCCTGTAGGATAAGCACTGGACTGCTAACCATAAGGTCAGCAGTGCAAACCTACCAGCTACTCCATGGTAGCAAGATGAGCCTATCTGCTCCCATCAAGATTTCCAGCCTCAGACACCCTTGAAGTGAATCAATCACCTAATAATCATAGTCAAGCAAAGGGAATGTAGTAATGCCAGAGGAGGAGGCTGGGGTCCTTGCCCAACAAATGACGCCATGGCAGTAGGCTTGGTTTGATTTGATTTGGTTTATGAAACACAGAGGGACCATCTATCCCCACCCACCCTTACCCCCACCCAGCCCCAGCCACTACACCGCCTAGAGGGTCACTGTGAGTCAGTACTGACTCAATGGCACCTAACAACAACACCCCACCCCACGGAGTCCTGGTGTGGCGCTGGGGTTAATGTGCTGGACTGCACAGTGGTTTGAATCACAAGGTCAGCAGTTCAAGATCACCAACCACTCCTTGGAAATCCTATATAGGGTTGCTATGGGTCAGAACCAACTCGAAGGTACTTACAGCAACAACATACCACCCCACACCAGTTCTGCTACCCTTCCCCCACTGCTCCCCTCCTCTACTCCCCTCCCATCTACTCCCCTCCAGCCTCTGTAGCTGTGGAAGAACAATTATGATGAGTACTTGTGTGTTCTGCCCCAGGCCAGCCCTGCCAGTCACGTATACCCTGTTGACTGAGTGAGCACAGCTACCTTCTACCCACACAGATAGCTTCATACCTCACTTATTTAAAATCATGTGACCAGAAGGCATGCTTTCTTGTGGAAAACCTATTCTTCTAAGGATGAATCAGAGTTGTAAAAGTTCATATAAATTAACACCAAATTTGCATCAGTCTAGCGCCTCCTGGCCAAGACTCCAACTGACCTCATCAAGTCACCCTCTCAAATGGAACATGCCATGAAAACGATGATGTTCACATTTCATAAATTTACCAGGGAGAAATGGAGTCCTGGAGTGGTTAATGTGGGTTAATGTGCTGGACTTTAAGGTCATTTGAACTGCAAAGTCAGTGGTTCAAGCTCACCAGCTGCTCCTCGGAAACCTTATACAGGGTAGCTATGGGTGGGAACCAACTCAATGGCACTTAACAACAACAACAACAAATGCTACTTAACAAAGGAAGACCTGAGGATGCTTATGGAAAAAGAATTCCCTGGATTTTTAGAAAACCAAAAAGACCCTCTGGCCCTGGACAGAATAATGAATGACCTGGACCCATGCCAAGATGGCAAAATGGGCTGCCAGAGCTTTCTTTTGCTCATTGCTGACTCCCCGTTACATGCAACGGCGACTTTGTAGTCCACATGAAGCAGAAGGGAAAGATGTGAAAGTAGGCAGAATTGAGAAATCTCTGACACCCTGATAAGTGGTATCCCAAAATGCTGCTTAAGGAATCTGCCCCCCAGCTTCCCCCTGTGTAAGGCTCTCATGTGCAGATTGGGCCCTTTAGAATGTGTACAAATACAATCCATCCCATTGACAAATAGAGAAAGAAAAGTAAGTTCAATGCCAGATAAGCTTTTGATTTTTATATTGTATGCATCTTCTTGCCCTCAATAAAAAATACCTTTTTTAATAATAATAAATGATCACCAAATTGTTCATTGCCTTGTAGAATATATGTTGTTAAGTGCCGTTGAGTTGGTTCCAACTCATAGCAACCCTGTATAAGGTTTCCTAGGAGTTACCCAATTATTTCGTGTCTTGACTTTAATTGGAGCCCTGATGCAGTGCTGCAGAATAATGCACTGGATCGCAAGGTCAGTGTGAACCACAAGGTCAGCAGTTCAAATCCACCAGTCACTCCTCAGAAACGCTATACAGGATCACTATGAGTCAAATGCGACTCAACAGCACTTCACAATAACAGAAGTCAGTTAGCTCTCACAGTACTGTTTGTGTGTATGGAGGTGCACAGTGGGCCTGTTTTGACAGTTGCAAACACCTTGCAGCCCACACACCTATCATGATGGAGAACATTTCTGTGATCATGTAAGTTTCCGGAAAGCCTCACCAGCCCCACCCTTCCTTCATCCTGGGAGGGCACACTATTGTGTGGGACACCCACTGTGAGCTTCTTTCTCCTGTTGGTGGCCCCTCAGTGAGTTCCTTAGTGCTTGGAGTGTTTGAATAAAGGTGCTGTGGACATTCTTGTGCATATTTTCTGTGGCCTGTGTTTTCCTTTATCCTGGGAAAAGATCCAGGAGTGAAACTGTTGCCTCAAATGGAATGCAAGTTCCTGCATTCTGTGACTTGATTCCAATACACACTTTAGCGATTTCTCACGGGTTGTTCCCACTCATAGTGACCCTGTATAGGGTTTCTGAGGAGCAGACCTTGTGATTCAAGCTGACCTTGCAGTCCAGCGCATTAACCTGCAGCACCACAGGAATGGTATTACTTCTTCTTTTCTAATCTCTGTTTTTGTAGTTAGGTGCCATGGAGTCAGTACCGACTCATACCGACCTTATGCACAGCAGAACAAAACACTGCCTGATCCTGGGCCAACCTCACAGAACAAAACACTGCCCGATCCTGGGCCAACCTCACAGAACAAAACACTGCCCGATCCTGGGCAAACCTCACTATCGTTGCCACGTTTGAGTCCACTGATGCTGCCACTTTGCCAATCCATCTCCTGGGGATCTTCCTCTTTTTCTAATCTCTAGGGTCTTTGTTTTGTTTTCTTGCTGTATTATACTGTTGAGTAGAACTGTTAAGAACACTTAACAACATTTCACTTCACTTTGTTCCCAGTCTTATGAGGAAATGATCAGTAATTAAGCATGTCTTTGTTGTTGTTAAGTGCCATCAACTGGGTTCTGATTCACAGCAACTCTTTATAGGCTGGTGGGTTTGAACTGCCGACTTTGCAGTGCAAACCAACGTTGCGAACTACTGCTTTATCCTATAGTGCCACACCAGAATTCCAGTTAAGCATGTTGTTGTTGTTAAGTGCTGTCGAGTTGGTACAGCAACCCTGTGTAGCCTTTCTGAGGGACAGCTGGTGGGTTTGAACTGCCGACCTGTGGTGTCTTTCATCATGTTTTCTTCTATTCCTAGTTTGCTGAGAATTGGTTTCTGATTTATTATTTTTTAAATAATCATGAATGGGTCTTAAATTTTGAATAATGCAGTATCTATGTCTATTGAAATGATCAAATGAGTTTTCTCCTTTAATCTGTGAAGGCAATGAATGGATTATAAGGATTGATCTTTTTTTTTTTAATGTTTTATTGTGAATTATGTGATAGTTTACATGGGAGAATATTACTTTTACATTCATTCTATCGTATATTGTCTCTCATTGCCATGGTTACAATCCCCTCCATGCAATCCTTCCCCCCGTACTCCCCAGGTCTTCAGCACCCAGTCACTCTCCCTCTCTGGATCTAAAGTCTCCAGCTGCTCCATCGCTCCACGTCATCATCTCTGCCTCCATTTCAGGCATCACTGCTTCTCTGGGTAGGGTCCCGCTCTCTGCTCTTCTCCCTTGATGGTCCTTGGGACCTCCGCTCCTAGACTGAAAAGTTAATCACTCCCCTCCTTGCTATAAAACATCCACCTTTACATTTCCGACCCTCACAATCAGTCCTGATAACAATTATTCACTATTGTATCACAAGAGACCCGTCTGCATTTCATTGCATCAACCCCACCTAGACAGATTGAATACTACTCACTGGAGATTCTACCTTTCTCCATGCCCTCTGGATCTAGGTTCCCTCTTGAAAGCTTGTAAACCAGTCACTTCTTGCCTTTGTAGCCCCTCACCCCCCATTTTGGGTAGCCAATGTCCAAGTTGCCCATTCCCTGTCTACTCTGTGTGTGGAGGGTGTGGGAATGATTCTTGCTGTAAGGACTTGTTCCCTCTTTTGAGCTACTGCTTCCCTAGGTGTAGGTCAAGTTCATCAAATTGTATGAGAATACTTTTTTTTTTTTCCTCTTCTTTTTACTTCTGGTTGAGCTCTGATCATCCAGTCACTGAAGCCAGGATAAGTGGGTATTTTCTGCAAGTGTGGTTGTTCTTATGCATATGCCCTCTCTTCTTATCAGCTGGACACTTCACTCTCCACTCTAGTCCTCTGTGGCTATGTCACTGACTCTGGGCCCAAGAGTCCCCAGGTCTTGCCACACTGCTGGCTAACCAGGTCTTCACCCGGGTTCACAGAAGTCTATTGAACGTTGTAGGGCTTAGCTCACCGCTTCATTGCTGTTTTTCCCTCACTTCCCCTTATCGGTGTCGAGCATGGTCACCAATCACAGCGTGTATTCCCACTGAGTCTTAATCTTGGAAGGGGTTTGCACTGAGGGGACCCGACCACTTGCCTTGTTGTTTTATAAGGATTGATCTTTGTGTGTTAAGCCAACACTTCATTCTTGGGATACATCATTTGGTGATGCTGTTTCGCCCTTTCATACACGAACACATTTGACTTGCTATGATTTTGTTGAAAGTTTTTACATCTGTGTTCTTGGGGGTTATTAGTATGTTCTAATGTACGTTTTCCCCTTGTAATGCCCTTGTCTGAATTGCTGTCACGGTTATGCTACCATATCATTAGGTCTTGCTTGATGGTATATAAATGAGTTGGGACATAGTTTGCCTCTATTTTTGAGTGACTTTGTATAATATCAGTCTACTTCTTTAAATGTTGATAGGATTAATCAGTGAAACCACCTGGACATGTTTTCTCTGTGGGACTTTTTAAAATTGTGAATTCAATTTCTTTCATGGATATAATAAGGCTATTTACATTTTCTGCCATATCTTGTGTCATTTTTGGTCATCTTTGTTTTTGAATAAATGTGTCCGTTTCATCTGTTGCTGGATTGATTTGCAGAAAGTTGTTTATAATATCAACTGGTGATTCTTCCATGATTATAGCATTTATAGTGATGGCATTGCCTTCATTTCTGCTATTGGTAATTTGTGCTAAAGGTTTATTTTGTTTTGTTTCTAAGAACCAACTTTGAACTGTGTGTATTTTCTCTAATGTCCATTTCATTCATTTTCACTCTTATTTCTATTATTTTGTCTGCTGAACTGGGTTTAATTTGCTCATCTTTTCTACTTTTTTTATTTTTTATTTAAGGTTTTTATTGTACATTGAGTAAAAGTTTACAGCGCAGATCATCACTTTTACATTCAATAAATCATACACCTTGTTTCATTACAATGATTATAAGCCCCTCCATGTACCATCAGTTAACAGTGTTTGTGTGTTTTTTAAAACACTCAGGCATATGTAAAAATTTACACCACCAAAGGTCGCATTCTGCAAGTCTGCCTCCTGGCTGCCAGCTCTTTGTCCCTCTCTTCCCATGAATCTAGTGTCCTCATCTGCTCCCTTTCTCCATGTCCCCATCTCTGCCTCCATCTCTGGTGTCACTGCTTCTCTGGATAAGGTCCTGCATTCTGCTTGTGCTCTTCTCCCTTAATGATCCTAGGATCCTTTATTTCTGGACTATAAGATTAATTATTCCCCTGTTTTTGTTACAAAACTTCTACCTTTACAATTGTGACCGTCACAATTAGTCATTGTAACAGTTACTCACTATTGAAACATAAGAATCTTATCCCCATCTCTTTTTACCAGACCCATCTAGACAAGATGAAAACTATTCAGTGGGGACTCTTATCTTCCCCCCCACACTCTTAAACTGAACTTCCTCTTGAAACCTTGTAAGCCGGTCACTTCGTGCCTTTATCACCCTCTCATTTTAGGTAGCCAATGTCTAAGTTGCCCATCTCTATCTACCCTGTGTACAGAGGGGATAGCATTGATACTTGATGTGAAGACTCCTTCCCTCTCTGTTGGTATTAGAGTGACCATGAGTATAGGTCAGGTTCATCAAATTTACCCTTGTTTCCTTTATCAAAAAAAAATTTATTTATTTTATTTTTTTTTACCTTCCTCTAGTCCAAGTTCTGATTATCAAGCCATCAAGGCTAGGTCAAATGAGTACTGTCTGCAAGTTTGGGTGTTCTTGTGCATCTCCCCTCACTTCATATCAGCTGGCTCCTTCACGCTCACTCAGCTCTAGCCCTCTGTGGCTATGTCCTTCTCCATGGGCACAGGTGTCCCCAGGTCTCACCTCACTTTGTACCAACTAGCTCTTTCTCTTCTCTCTCTCATCTCCAAGTCAACGGGAGTCAATGGACTGTGGTTGAACTCAGCGCATTCTGTCTTCTTAAGATGGAAGCATAGATCATTGATTGGACATTTTTCTTCTTTTCTAATATGGGCATTAAAGCTATTAATGTCCTCCTAAGCATCCTGGTGTGGCACTATGGGTTAATGTGGTGGACTGCGAAGTTAGTTTGAACCATAAGATCGGCAGTTCAAGTTCACCAGCCGGTCTTCGGAAACCCTGTTCAGGGTCGCTATGGGTTAGAACCGACTCGACGGCAATTAACAACAACAAACATTGTTTTAGATTCTTTCACAAAATTTGATATGTTGTGTTTTCATTCTTTCTCTTTAAAATACTTTAAAAGTTGCCTTGTGATTGTTTAATTTTTGACCCATGGATTATGCATAGTATGTTTCAGTTCTAAATATTTGGAGATTTATTGTTATTAAGTGCCATAGAGTCGGATCTGAGTCATAGTAACCCTGTACAGGGTTTTCAAGGAGCAGCTGATGGGTTTGAACTACTGACCTTTTGGTTAGCTGTCCAGTGCTTATGCTATACAGCTCCGGACTGATTGCAGATATTACGGTGGAATCCTGGTGTAGCTCTGCAGGAGAATGCACTGAACTGCAAGGTCGGTGGTTCAAACCCACCAGCCGCTCCTCGGAAACCCTATACAGGGTCGCTATGGGTCGGAACCAACTTGACAGCATTTAATCACAACAATGGTGGTGGCGGCGGCAGTGGTTGTGTGCCATCAAGTCAGTTTTGACTCATAGTGACACTGTATAGGGTTTCCAAAACTGTCCATCTTTACGGGAACAAAAAGCCTCATCTTTGTCCTGCAGAGCTGCTGGTGGATTCATACTGCTGACCTTACACTTAGCAGTCTCATGCTTAACCCACTGTGCCACCAGTCGGAAAATACACTGTGGTTTTGAGCCTTTGAAATTTACTGAGACTTGTTTTATGGTCTAGCATACTGTTTCATGGTTTGTCTTGGTGAATAATCTATTTGCACCTAAGAAGAATGTGTATTCTGCCTTTTTGGGGGGAAATGTTCTATAAATATTGAGTAGGTCTAGTTGGCTAATGAGATTGCCTAAATCTTACATAGCCTATTGACTTTTTCAAAGATATGTTGTTCTGTCAACTTTTACTTCACATATTTGGAATCTGTTACTAAATGTATAGAGTCTTGGTATGCCGTGTGGGTTAATGCATCAGACTGCAAAGCTGTTTGAACAGCAAGGTCAGCGGTTCAAATTCACCAGCTGCTCCTCAGAAACCCTATACAGGGTCGCTATGAGTTGGAACCAACTTGATGGCACTTAACAACAACATTAAGTGAATGCATACTTAAGGCTGGTTTAGCTTCGTGATGAATTGACCCTTTTAATCATTGTGAAATGTCCTTTTTGTATGTATGGTCATACTCTTATTAAAGTCCACGCTGTCTGATATCAGTTTATCCACACAAGCTTCCTAATCCTCAGTATTGTATAGACTATCTTGTTCTATCCTGTACTGTCAGTAGATCTGTGTGATTGTGTTTAAGGTTGGTTTCAAGTTTTTATTGTGAATTGAGTGAAAGTTTACAGGGCAGATCATCAGTTTTACATTCAACAAATCATATACTTTGTTTCATTACAATGATTATAATCCCCTCCAGGTACCATCAGTTAACTGTAGTTCTCTCTATTCATTTTAGCTCTTTTTTCTTTTTTAAACACCCAGGCATATATAGTAATTTAAGCCACCAAAGGGCACCAATCTGCAAATCTACTTCCTGGCCACCAGCTCTTAGTCTCTCTCTTCCCATGAATCTAGTGTCCTCAGCTGCTCCCCCTCTCCATGCCCCTATCTCTGCCTCCATCTCTGCTGTCACTGCTTCTCTGGATAGGGTCCTGCATTCCACTCGGGCTCTTCTCCCGTGATGGTCCTAGGGTCCTTTGTTTCTGGACTGTAAGATTAACTATTCTCCCGTTTTTGTTACAAAACTACCTTTACAATTGTGACAGTCGCAATTAGTCATGATAACAGTTACTCACTATTGAATCATAAGAATCTTATCCTCATCTCTTTTCACCAGACCCATCTAGACAAGATGAAAACTATTCAGTGGGGACTCTGTCTTCCCCCACACACTCTTAAACTATATTCCCTCTTGAAACCTTGTGAGCCAGTCACTTCGTGCGTTTATTGCCCCCTCATTTTAGGTAGTCAGTGTCTTAAGTTGCCCATCCCTATCTACTCTGTGTACAGAGGGGATAGCATTGAAACTTGATATGAAGACTCCTTCCTGCACTGTTGGTATTTAGAGCTACTACCTCCATGAGTATAGATCAAGTTCGTAAAATTGTAGCAATTTACCCTCCTTTTTTTTATCAAAAAAAAATTTTTTTTAATCTTCCTCTAGTCCAAGTTCTGATTATCAAGCCATCAAGACTAAGTCAAATGGGTACTATCTGCAAATTTGGGTGTTCTTGTATGTCTCCCCTCACTTCACATCAGCTGGATGCTTCACTCTCAGTTCTAGCCCTCTGTGGCTATGTCCTTGTCTATGGGCTCAGGTGTCCCCAGGTCTCACCACACTTTGGACCAACCAATCCTTTCTCTTCTCTCTCTCATCTCCAGGTCGACAGGAGTCAATGGACTGTGGTTGAACTCAGCCCATTTCTTCATTGCTGTCTTTCCCCCACTTCCACTCACCAGTAGACCAATGTGGTCATTAGCATGTTTACATGCCTGCTTATGTGTTCCCTTTGAGTTCAGTCTTAAAGGGGAGTTTGTCCTGAAGGGACTTGATTGCTTGCCTTGATGGCTTCCTGGCAAACAACTTGCTTATTCTTGTAGTAGCTAGCCATACTGCTATTTTTGTTTTGGGTTTTTCCTGCTGATCTTTCTTTGACGATGTATCTACTGTCACTAGCTGTTCCAGGCTGGTCTGCTTGTCCTTTCTAGTGGGAATGTCCCACCTCAGAAGGTTCTGGATGGGGCTCCGGATTCCACCTAAGGTCCTATACACTGTGAAGGCTCTGCAAGAGGCCTGTTTCACTGGGCAAGTTGTAGAACCCCTTTTACCTATTCCAATCAGTTAAAGGCTGAAGACGAGCTTACAAGCTTTCTTCCCAACATTCCTTTCTATCCTACTCAAGTGTCTCCTTTCAATAGTATATGCCATGCTTTTTATCTAGTCTGATAATCTCTAACTTTAAAATGGAATATTTGTTGTTGTCAGGTGCCGTCGAGTCGATTCTGGCTCATAGTGACTCTGCAAACAAAAGAACGAAGCACTGCCTGTTCCTCTGCCATCTTCACAGTTGTTCTGTTTTGAGCCCAGTGTTGCTGTCACTCTCTCCGTTGATCTCAATGTGTGGGGGGGTCTTTACCTTTTTCCTTGACTCTTCATTTTACCAAGCATGATGTCCTCCTTCAGAGCTTGGTCTCTCCTGACAACGTGTCCAAAGTACAATCGTGTATGTTGCTGTAGGGCATGCACTGCACTGAAAACTACAAGGTTGGTTCAGCTCCTCAGAAACTATACAGGTCACTGTGAGTCAGAAGCAACTCAATGGCACTTAACAACAAAAACAACATATTTAATGAAGTTATTAGAGTGTTTGGGTTTAAGTCTACCATTTTGAGGTTTTGTTTTTGTCTCTCCTCCCTCTTTTCAGGTGAATCAAGGTATTTTTTATTCTATTTTATCTCTGCTACTGAGGCTTTCTACTCCCATAAAGATTTACACCCTCGGAAACCCTGTACAGGGTCGCTATGGGTCGGAACCGACTCGATGGCACTTAACAACAACAACAACAACAACTGACTTTTTAGGTGTGGCTCTGTGGGTTAATACACTGGACTGCGAGGTCAGTTTGAACTACAGGTCAGTGGTTCAAGCTCACCAGCCATTCCTTGGAAACTCTATACAGGGTCGCTATGATTCAGAACCGACTTGACAGCACTTAACAACAGCTGACTTTTTGAAGTCCTGCTGTAGCGCTGTGGGTTAATGCACTGGACTGCCAAGTCAGTTTGAACCTCAAGGTAGGTGGTTCAAGCCCACCAGCCATTCCTCAGAAGCACTATACAGGGTTGTTACGGGTCAGAACTGACTCGATGGCACTTAACAACAACTGGCTTTTTTATTCTGCCTCTTTGTACCATTTGTAAATGATTGTCCTACAGATTAATCATCCATGTTAAGCTATCATGGGCTCCCTGAAAACAATTCTTGTTCTTCATAATGTGAGAACCTTCTAACTTTAAGGTTTCCAATTATTGTGTCCTCCTCTAGTGCTTTTGTCACGTATTTTACATCTACATCTGCTATAAAATTCTCCAGTACTGTGGTGTGAGTTTTACTTGAAATAGTTAATAGTCTTTTAACACTATTTAAAGGCACATTACATTTGTTTTTTAAAATCTTAATTGCCTTGTGAAATTGAGAATTTCTGTAAAATTACACCATGTTTGCCTAGACCTGCAGAGTGTAGTAGTTGGATCTTGTAAAACAAGCAGTATTTACCAGCTCTAGGTGGAAAACCCTCACACCACACCTGGGTGTGGTGGGTAAATATAGGCTCTGGAGCCAGAAGACCTGGGCCCAGCGCTCACCATAAGCTGTGTGGTCTTGTGCAAATCCATGTCCTTGTCTTTAAATTAGGTGAATTCAGGCATTGTTGGAAGGGCAAAATGAGTTAATGTGTGTAAATCACATAGAACAGTGCTTGGCAGATGCTAAGGCTCCCTGAGTGTTGGTTCTCGGTTCTCGCTCCTATTGTTGTTGTTAGATAGTAAATAAGCAGCTTCAGATTCCATGAAGACCTGGGATTTACAGAAGAAAGAGACCTTTTGGATGTTTCACAAACAAACATGATGTGAATGACCAACTGTAAGTTTACATACAATTTGTATAATGAACCTCCATGGCTAGAAAATGATATAAAACAATAAAGCCCAGAGGACTATTTATTGGCTTGATCATTCTTTGGGGAATGCATTAAAGATGAAAGAACTACTAAAATCATGTTAAAATCTAGCTTATTGTCATACATTTAGCTTTTTGTTACTAAACTCACATTCTGAAGAACCAAGAAGAATGTTCTAGCCTCCATTGTTTGCTTCCCAGAGGCCAACCCAGTCTATCTTTATTTGTAAGTTATTTGGCTGGCTCCCGTTCCCGTCCAGTAAAGATAAGACTTCATGAAGACATACCATTCTCTGTAAGTGCTATATTGCTAAATAAAGGCTTGTTGCTAATCAGAGTGTACCACTTGGGAAACTCATTCCACCATTTGGAAATTAAACTTGCTTTTGGTTCTGGATACAAGACACTACATAGAAGAATTCTGCTTCTAATATGGAAGAATAAGCTCCTAAAAAATAATCCTCCCATGGATAATAATTAAGACTCTGGACAAGATACAAAAAATACAACAACAACAACAACAGCTACCTGAGGGCTCTAAAAGAATGAACAATTGCAGGCATTTGGGATGGCAGTTAAAGTCTAGAGGAAACAACCAGAATGAGTTTCCTGGTTTTCCCTGGCTGTAGTCACCATAACAGTGGCATAGGGTCACTAAAATTCTGATAGAAAGTCCATTGTTTTCCTTGTTAGAGGAACCAGGGGAAGGAACCCAGGTAACCCTGGTGAGACCACAGGTAGAGAACCAGAGAAGAGGAATTCTGTGTGTAAACTTGGCTCAAATTGTTGTTGTTGTTGTTGTTAGGCGCCATCGAGTCAGTGTTGACTCCTAGTGACTCTGTGTACAACAGAATGAAACGCTACCCAATCCTGGGCTAACCTCACAGTTATTACCACGCTTGAGCCCATTGATGCTGCCACTTTGCCAATCCATTTCTCTGGGGGTCTTCCTCTTTTTCTCTGACCCTCCACCTTACCAAACATGATATCCTTCTCCAGTGACTGGCCCCTCCTGACAATATGAGAGACAAAGTTTGGCCATCCTGGCCTCCAAGGAGCACTCTGGCTGCACTTCTTCCAACACAGATCTGTTGGTTCTTCTGGCAGCTCATGGCACTTTCAATATTTTCCTTTAACACCATAACTCAAATGCATCAATTCTTCTATAGTCTTCCTTATTCACTGTCCAGCTTTCACATGCATATGAGTTTATTGGTCAGCCACACCTTAGTCTTCAAGCTGACATTTTTGCTCTTCAACACCTTAAAAAGATCTTGTGCTGCAGATTTGCGTAATGTAATACGTTGTTTGATTTCTTGACTGCTGCTTCCATAAGTGTTGATAGTTGATCCAAGAAGAATGAAGTCCTTGACAACTTCAATCTTTCTCTGTTGATAAGGTTATCAGCCCCTAAACCATGTGTGCTGAAGGCGGTCTGAGCTGAGATCTGAACCACCACTCATCACAGGCAGGCTTTTCAGTTTGGGTCTAATGCAGTTAAAGCAAATATTAACAACATAAATTCAAACTGTACCGGATATCTGTACCAGATATAATCCCAAATGATTCAATATATAAAGAACCAGGAGACTAGAGCTCATTCTCAAAGGGAAAGACAACTCGTAGATAGTAATCCTGTGGTGTCCCAGGTGTTAAAATGGTCAAACCAAGTACTTTAAAGCAAGTTTAATCATTGTACTCAGTTAAGGAAAGAAAAATATGCCCATCATAAACAAAAATATCAAAAATATCATCAAGAGAAATAGAAAACATGACAAAAGATCCAAATGGAAATTTTAGAACTGAAAATTATAGAATCTAATATAAAAATGACACTGAATGAGCCTAACAGAATGGAAAGGAAATAGTAATTTTGACTTTTTTAAGAGAAAGTATTAAATCTGGGGGAAAAAATAATAGAATCATGATTGAAAACTAAAACCTGAACAGAGCCTTAAGGGTCTCTTGGAAAATTCCAGAATGTCTAATATATGTGTAATTGTTGTTGTTGTTGTTGTTGTTGTTGTTAAGCGCTGACTCATAGTGACCCTGTATAGGGTTTGTGAGGAGTAGCTGGTGAGTTTGAACCACCAGCCTTGCTGTTCAAACTGACCTTGCAGTCTGGTGCTTATCCTATAGCGCCATACCCTATAACTTGTGAAACAGCTCTGCGCTGTTCTGTAGAGCCAGTATGTGTCCGAAGTGGGTGGGTATCCTCATGAACTCAGACACAACTGTTTAACAAAACGTTGGCAACAATCAAATCCAACAATATATAAAATGGATAGTACACATTAAGCAAGTTGGGTTTTTCCCAGGAATGCAAACTTAGTTGGTTGTTTTTTAACATTTGTATACCAATGAATATCATCACCATATTAATAGAAATAAACTGTATGATCATTTTAATAGACGTATAAACACTTGAAAAAATGCAAAAAAATTTTTGATTTAAAAGAAAACATTTCAGCAAAACTAGGAATTAAAGGAAATATTCTTGGGTTAATTAAACACATGAAACCCCTCCGCCAAACATTGTACTTCATGGTGACATATTGACTCTTTACCTTTTAGGCAAGTTCACACAGATATTAATTGTAGCACTATTCATAATAGCAGAAAGATGGAAGCCACCGAATGTCCATAAATGGATGAACAAATTATGGTATATACACACATTTAAAAGTGTCAATGAATCTGTGAAACGCTTCTTAACATGGATGAATTTGGAGGACATTATTGTTGAAGTGCTGTCGAGAAGGTTCCGACTCATAGCAACCCTGTGTAAAGTTTCAGAGGAGTGGCTAGTGAGCTTGAACCTCCAACCTTACAATTCAAACCGACCTTACAGTCCAGCGCATTAACCCACAGCGCCACACCAGGACTCCTGCTGTTGTTTGGCGGTGGTGGTTATGTGCTGTGGAGTTGGTTCCGACTCACAGCGACCCTGTACAGGGTTTCTGAGGCTGTAAATCTTTACGGGAGCAAAAAGCCTCATCTTTCTCCTGCGGAACTGCTGGTAGTTTCTAACTGCTGACGGTGAGGTTAGCACCAACTTGTAAATTCCTGGCAAACTTCTGTACAGCTGAATGAAATGTTGCCCAGTTTTGTCATCCTCACAACTGCTGGCCTGTTTGAGTTCATCATGGCTGCTATCGCACCAGTCCATCTAACTGAGAGTCTCTACTTGGCCCTCTACTTGACCAAACGTGGTTCTTCCTCCTGGTGACATGTCTAAAGCCAGCGAGGTAGACTTTATTCTGTTGTGATCCATATGTTTTCATTGACTAATTTTTAGAAGTAGATGATTCGTGCTAGTCTGTCTTGGTCTGGAAGCTTCACTGGAATCTATCTGCCAAGGTTGATTCTGTTAGTATTTGTATGAAATAATGTTGAAGTAACACTTCTACCACCACAGTATGACGAACTGGCAGACGGGGTGGGCATAATTGAAAGGAGGTCAGTCAGGAAAAAGGCACGTTTTTCCTGATAGCATTAGATCATGTGCTACAATGTGGGGAGGACAGTGGGGCTCAGGAGGAGATGGTCCTGGCATCCCTCAGGCCTAGGCGTCACCCTACCCACGCAGTGTCCAGTTCCTACTACCCTGGAGAGTCCAGCGGAAAGTAAAAACAGAGCAGGTGCTTTTCACCTGCTTTACTGCCCAACCCCTTCCTCTCCCAGGAGTCCCCACAGCCCAGAAGCTCATGAGTACTACAATGTGGGGAGGCTGGTCGGGGTGCTGGCCATGGGGCCCGTCCCAAGACTCGGAGTAGGATCACCCAAACTACAGCTTCTCAGCCTGCTGAGAGGCCACAGCAAGGATGTCCATCCATACTGTGTCTAGTGGCATCTTCAGGACCTAGAACAATTTCAGATGTGTGCTGCTCTGCTCCATGTGCTTTCATTGGGTTTGAAATTTCATCCCAGAAAGCCTCTCTAGAGATAACCTTTATGTGTTAAAATATTGAGCCAGCTGTGTTTGGGAGAGATTATAATTATGGTGACCACCTTGCCAGTTACCAGAAGCTTGTTAAAATGTCCGCTGACACAGCACTTACAAAGGGGCTTCAGAATTCCATTACCTGTTCATTCGGCTTTCCGCTAACTTTTTGAAGCCCCCTGGTACTTTGAGTAGTAGGGCAGCTCTGTGGCTTTCCTCTTGTGAAGGTGGGCATGTCTGAGTTCCTTGGGCGCCATCAAGTGGGGGCTTCAAAGAATGGAAGTTTGCTCTCATTCTTCTGGAGGCTGGAAGCCCATGACCAGGGTATCAGTCGGTTTTGTCGATTCCTTCTGAGTTTCTGAGGACAATCTGTTCCAGACCTCTCTACCTGCTGTTAGTGATGGCCAGCAATCTCTGCCATCTGTCCTCTGCCTCTCTCTTGCCTTTTCTCTCTAAGGACAGCACCCAGATGGGATTAAGGCCCACACTACTCCAGTAGGGTTAACTCTGATTAACAGTTAACACTGTTCGCTAACAACATCTTCAGAGACCCTGTTTCCAAAGAGGGTCATGTTCACAGGTCCTGGGGGGGTTAAAGGATACAAGTCAGACCATAACACTGAGCTTAAATACTAAACTAACTTATTGGGAAGCAAACCTCTTGACCATCCCAGTTACTCCTCTGCTCAGCCCTACTTCCACATCATGGAGGATGAGCTGAAAGCTGTTGGAGGAAGGAGGGAATTCTGTCCTGCACCTGGTGACTCCCCTATTCCCCTTCCCATCTCCCACAGTGGGCCTCACCTGTTCTGATCTCAAACCACAGTATGTAGGACTCCACAGAGCCCAGGTGGACACATCTCCTAGTCGCCCCAGAGGCCCCAGTCATGGGACCAGCAGGTCATCTTGAGCAGCAGTGGGCAGAGTAGGGTCCCTGCAGGCCACCCTTCACCACAGCCCACAGTGCCCCTCTGTGTTGCAGACGCTGTACTGGGACATGGCACTTCCTCACGTCTTCCTACTGGCCGGAGTCCTGGTGGAAGTCACCAGCACTTCCACAGAAAGTGTGGTAGGTGACCCAGATGTGTAACGTGAGGTTTGGGTCCTTGCCCAAACCCTCACCCCAACAGTCACTGACTCCCCAGAGTCCCAGGACAGTGCTTCAAGTTTGTCTTAGCACCAAAGCAGTGGCTAATGGGGCACAGCATATGGCAGGTACTTTTTTGGCCTCAAACTAATCTCTCAACCAAGCAGAAACTGCTGTGACCAACATGGGGCCTTGACAGCTGCCCCCAGGGTTGATGAGAGTCCACCAACTGCCAATCCTTGGGTAGACTCGTCCTGAGGGGGGTTGGCATTGGGTAGGGATCTCTGAAGGACTGCTCTCCAAGCTGGTGCCAACCACTGTGCACCCAGCCTTTGCTCCCCAAGCGGGCAGCAGTGCACCTCTGCCATGGTACAGCCCCAGGACTGGGACGTGTCTTATGGCAGTACGTCCACCATCCACCCTGGAGAGCTGCAGTCCGGAGAGGGCCTTCCCTCGCTTGGTTAGCCAGGACTGCCACAAGACTCTGCTGTGCCTGGTCAGGGCTCCATCACAGACATGGCTCCTCCATGCCTCAGGTCCCCCAGGTGCCCCTCACTGCTCTCTGGGGCCAGGCACCAAACCCAACACCCAGTCAGGATATCAACCAAAATGCCGCAGTGCCTGTGGCTCTATCCGGGTGCTGTGTGGCAGCGAGGTGTCCTCACCGCTCCCTCTACTCCACACCCTCCCAGGTCCAGCAGCCCGAGTGTTGTGTGGAGGTGGCAGATGTCAATGCCACTTGCCCTGGCACAAGCCTGTGCGGTCCAGGTAAGTAGCCCCAGCAAGCCTGTGTGTCAGGGTGGCCCCTCACACTACGCCCAGGCACTTGGAGGGCGGGGGAGTTGGCATGGTCCGCAGTCAGACAGGTGAAAGGTGTCTGAAGAAGAGGAACATTGGATTTCCTCCTGAGGCTTCATGGAGGGTGACAGCAGACTTGGGGGAGGGAGGGAGGCCACACAGTGTGGAGAGGAGCAGGCATGCAGAGAGGAGGTCTGTCAGGTGAGGAAGGGTCCACAGGAAGGGGTAGGACACAAGCCTAGAGACCAGCGTGCCCAGAGCTCTCAAGCCTCCACATGGCATCTGCATGGAGACTGAGCAGCCTGGGGGCATTTGGAGGGGCTTGGGGCTGAGGCCTGGGGACTCGGAGTTGGCAGACGGGCCTGTCCACAGAGAAGCTGCAAGGCTGGGAGCAGGTGCAGCCCAGCCACAAGGAGCGTATGCAGAGCTTGAGGATGCTGGGGTGAGGCCAAGTGGAGGGTGCCGGGCAGGGCCTGTGGAGCAGCACCCTACACATCCAGAACTTAAGGACTGAGACACCCCTACGGGCCCCGCCCCCTCCTGGTGCAGGTTGCTACAGGCACAGGGCTGAGGATGGGAGCGTCAGCTGCCTCCAATGCCGCAACGCCACCTATCCGGCCACTGCCACCAACAGCTCCGAGTGCAGAAGCCGTAAGTTATCATCAGCTCAGCCCCCCAAGCTTCCTGCCCCCCAGTCCTGGTCCTACTGTGGCAGTCTCGAGGCCCTGACCTCTCCCTGCCTGCCATGCAGTTCTGACACCTCCACTCTCTTCACAGCCTCTAGCCGGGCTGACCCCTTCCCCACAAACAAGAGCACAGGGACGCCTGGGCTGCCAGGTCCTGGTGAGTCACCCAACCTCCACACACAGGAGTTCATAGCTTCAGCTGTGCTTGGTGTGCAAGGTGTGGGGAGGGTTATGGGGGCCCGGGGCCATTGCTGGAGCTGGTCCCAGGCAGGCCCATCCTCATCCAACTCCTGTATGGGGGAAAATGGGGAGCCAGTGGGGTCCCAGGCCCGGAGGACTGACCCTTGCTCTGCTGCAGAGGGGTCCCGGGTGGTTGCCTCGCTCTTCCTGGGGACACTCTTCATCAGCTCCGGCCTCATCCTATCTGTGACCATGTTCTTCTACCTCAAGCGCACCAGTAAGCTCTCCAACATCTGCTACAGAAGGAACGAAGGTGTGTCCCTCATCGGGGCGGCACGGGCGGGAGGAGGGCGGTCAGCTGAGGATACTGCCAGGCAGGACGTGGGGTGGCCTCGAAGACCACCTCGTGGACCGTTCGGCCAGCAGCGCTCTCTCCCCCCACAGCCCCAGCCCTGCAGCCCAGTGAAGCCGTAAGTAGCCACCCGACTCCAGCTGCCCATGCCTGCGCCCATCCCTGCGGCCAGCCCTGTCACTCACTGTGCCTTTCTTTCTCCTCAAGGCTGCGATGATCCACCCGTTGCAGTCTTCAGGTAATGTCACACAGCTCACCTCTGCCCATCCCCATCTCTGGGAGTCACATCCCTGGTTAACACAAGTCCCCTCAGCAGTGTCCCCTTTGGCTTTTAAAGCCCTGCAGGGCAGCATCTTCACTTGGCCCCTTTCCATGATCAGCTGAGGGCTCTTTTGTCTCCCATGTGCTCCTGTGACACTGAGCTTATGATGCGAGAAGGAAAGCCCTCATGGGTGCCATGCCAGCTGTGGCCACACCAGGGCCTGTCCCAGCACAGAAAGGCACTGGCCCACTCATACTGGAATCACACAGTGCTGGACACAGAGCAGAGTTCAGACCAGGCCCTCAGAACCCAAGTTCTCAGCCCGTGTGCAGTGGGCTGGGGATAGGGGACAGACAACAAGTCTTGTTCTTTAGGAACAAAGGTGGCTGGTTAGTATATCTAGAGCAGGTTAGAGGTTTCAAATGGAGCAGCGGAAATTTCTCAGGGAGTTAGGCCTGCTTGCTTCACCCCTAGGAGTGCCGACCCCATTCAACTAGGTTCCACTGGAGTGAGCAGAGCCCACTGGGTATATGCTCCAGAACAAAACCCCGCTGTAACCATGCTTCCCAAGTCTCAAAACCAGCCCAGCCTACAGCACCTTGAATCTAAGCCTCCGAGGTACCTGGGGCTGCTGGGCATGCGCACACTCTGCTTAAGACAGCTTCACAGTTCTAAAGGCCAGGAGGCTAAAATCCGGGTGTCAGCCAGGCCCTGCTCCCTCAGGAGGCTCTAGGAGAAAGATCCTCCCTTCCTTCTTCCAGCTTCTGGTGGCTTCACGACTCCCATCTCCATGCCTATAGGCACTTGGCCTCCATCTGTCCTCTGTCCTCTCCACCTTAGGAAGGGTGGGCCTATTCACAAGTCAACTCAGTGGGAGTGAATAGGAATCCTGCCCACACTACCCTGCTGACTTGCCTCACCTGGCCCTGACCCAAGCCCTCTCTGGTTCATTTTAGTGCGGAAGCCACGTTACGTGAGGCGCGAACGACCCCCTGACAAGCCAGTAGGTGCTGCAGCTATCTCCTCAGTGGAGGCCCGAGTCAGCAGCGTCTAAACCAGAGACCAGCCAGCGAGTGGACCAGGATAAGCCCTGAGGCCTGGGGGTGCCTGGACTGTGCCCTGTTCTCAGAGCTGGCTCTGCCAGCAGCAGATACCATGAGGGAACCCAGCTGTAACTCCCTGGAATCCGTCTTTTCTATTCTATTACTCAGGTGGAATGATGGGGAGTGGGCTTCACTGCGAAGGCCAGGTGGTGGCCTGAAGGCTGGACACAGACCTGGGCAGCAGGCGGGTGAGCCCCTGAAGAGTTAGAGGAACTCGGGCCCCCCCCAGCAATGGGTAGCGCTGAGCCAGGCAGGTGGGGCTGGAATTGGCGATGGCAGACTCCCACACTGTCCTTACACTCCGGCCAGCAGACCCAAGGTTCCAACTACTTCATGCCCAGATACTTCACTGTGCCCCAAGGGGGCATGAGACTCCAGCCTCACTAGCCCTGGCTGCCTTGGAGGTATAGGGCCTGGGGGGAACTGGGGGGTGGTGAGACGCTGAACTGCTGATGTGGGTGTGAGGCCTCCTCAGGCTCCAGCAGATATGTGTTATATGGAAACAGCTTACCACAAGGTGTGTTGGATCCCCTCCCTCTGATCCCTCACCTCGGGCCAGGGTCCCTCATCTGTCTGGGACAGTGGCAGGTACCATGTTTTCACTCAGCATTCCTGCACCTAAAATCTCATGACCACGTTTTCTGTGGCCACTACATGGAATGTTTCTGGTGTCCTGAACGTTCCCTGGGCAGCATCCTGGTCATGGGTCCCTGCCTGCTGGGGATCCCTCAAGGCCCTGCCCAGTCTCTGGGCTCTGGGATTCTTTGGTCACCTCAAAGCTGGCACTTCAAGTCCGGGGATATCAGAGTTCTCTGCACTGTGACAGCCATCTGTTGTCATTAAGTGCCATCGAGTTGGTTCCGACTCACAGCAACCCTGTATAGGGTTTCCGAGGAGCTGCTAGTGAGTTTGAACTGACAACCTTGTGGTTCAAACCGACTTTGCGGTCGACTGCTTATCGTACAGTGCCACACCAGGACTCTGTGACAGTCATCTAGAGAGTTTTATTTTTATATCGTCACTTTGCTATGCACTTGTTTCCCAGGAGTAAACTATGTGTCATCCAGGTGCAAAGACAGGCATGCCATCTTAAAACCGCTGTCAAAACTATAGGAAGCTTTTCTGTCCTTCTTAAATGAGGGGGGTGGGGTTTATTGTGAGTTGCTGTCTGTCTGACAAAGGGTGACCCTTGGTGGTGAGAATAGCGAAGTGCTTGGCTGGACAGGTTAGCAGTTTGAATGACCCAGAGGTGCCTCAGAAGACGGGCCTGGCAGTGTGCTTCCCAAAGATCTCAACCTTGAAAACTCTATGAGGTAGTTCTACTCTCCTCACAGGGGGCTGCCATGAAAAGAGGGAAGATGATGCCTGGGAACCCCTGGTCCAGCCCTGGTCCTGCCTACCACCAAGGGACCCAAACAGCGCACCACCCCATATGCTGGGATCAGAAGGTCTTGTCAGTGCAAACCCCCTCCCCTTCCCCTACTGGCATGCAGCCCCCTTCCCTTGAGACAGTGTCATCTCTAGTCCACAGTTCTCAGCATGGGAGCCCCTCCCACCAAGTGAACCTGAATGAGCAACGTTATAGGAGCTTCACTGGTGGCTCTCCTGCGCATGCCTAGGTCATCTGGGATCTAGGACTTGAAACCCCCTGGAGGCAATGGCCACCTGCAGCTTCCACTCCCACTTCTCCCAGGACCTAAACGCACACCCCGCTCTCTTGTCCCCACCCCCAAGGGCCACCTCCACAGAGGGACTGGACACCTAAAGTTCAGTTGGGTGGGCCAGGAGCCAAAGCATGAGAGAAGGAAACTTAGACTAGATAGGCAAACCCTTCCTGGGCGGCCTTCAGGAGGAAGCTTTCAACCTTTAATGCAGGGAGGAGGAGGCCCGAGAGCGGCCAGTCTATGTCATTGAAGAAAGCAGAGCCCAAATGGGGCAAGGAGGTCCCAGGAGGGCTTCTGTCCTGTCTCCCCCAGGAGCCCTCACCCTGACAAGGGAAGGTCACCATAGCCCCACCCATGCCAGTTGGCACCCCAAGAGTTGCCCTCGATTCTACCTCACTGGGTGCAATCTGATGGCCCCAGCCAGAATGCTACTTGGTCTACAGCATCACTGCCTTCCAGTGAGCCCAGTGACACTTGCAGCTGCTGGCTCTAACTCAGACCCCTCTAACACACAGGTCTGCTTTGGGGAGGGAGGTACCCACAGAAGATGGCAACTGCAAAACCATGCTTGGCTGAGAACAGTCAGGTTGCTGACTGAGTGTGCATCCTCCACAGAGTCTCTCTTCCCGGGTAAAAGCCCATCCTCTGCCACCACCTAATGGCTGATTCCGTCTGGACTGTGTCCCCCAAACTCTGGCCCCACGATCACTCTTCCCCACACTCAGCCCCTCTCATCCATTGAGCTCAGTGGCAGAGTCTCAGACCTGGGCTCACTGGCCTGCACCTGACGTGAAGCCCTTCCCTTCCGAACCCACCTCACTCAAGACACTCCGATCCTCCTCATTAGTTGTTGTTAGGTGGTCTCCAATTGGTTCAGACTCCAGCGACCCTACTATATACAACAGAAGGAAACACTGGTCCTGAACTATCCTCACAATTGTTATATCTGAGCCCAGTGTTGCATCTACTGTGTTAATCCTCCCTTGTGTCTTTCTCCAGGGACTTGTCCCGCCTAATAACTTGGCGGAAATATGTGAGATAGAAGTCTCACCATCCACCATCCTAAGGAATGTTCTGGCTGTATTTATTATGAAACACATTTGTTAGTTTTTCTGGCAGTCTGTGGTATATACCATATTTACTAACACCATAAATCAAATATATCAGTTCTGTCTTCCTTACGCATGCATGTGAGATGATTGAAAATTCCATAACTTGGGTAAGGCACACCTTAAGTCCTCAAAGTGACAGCTTTGCTCTTTAACACATTAAAGCAGTCTTTTGCAGTAGATTTGCCCAATTAATACGTAGTTTGATTTCTTGACTGCTGCTTCTATGGGTGTTGATTGTGGATCCAAGTAAAACAAAATGTTTCACAAAATGTTTAAAACAAAATATTTATCCTGATGTTGCTTATTGGTCCGGTTGTGAGGATTGTTATTTTCTTTATGTTCAGGTGAAATCCCTACTGAAGGCCTTTGAGCTTCCCAGTAAGCGCTTCAAGTTCTCTTTGCTTTCAGCCAGCAAGGTTGTATCTATCGCCTGCATATCGCAGGTTGTAATGAGTCTTCCTCCAAACCTGATGCCACATCCTTCTTCAAATAGACCACTTTTTCAGCTCATTTGCTAGTGTTCATATAGTCCATTATCTCAGATTATTTGCTTAGAATTTGTGTTTTCAGGGGCCATTGAGTCCGTTTCAAAGCTTAGTGACACTGCGTTCCACAGAATGAAACACTGCCCGATCCTGCACCATTCTCACGATTGTTTGAGTCCATTGTTATTGGCCACTATCAATCCATCTCCTTGGGAGTCTTCCTCTTTCTCGCTGACCCTCCACATTTCAAAGCATGATGTCTTCCAGGAATTCATCCCTTCTAATAACATGTCCAAAGTATGAGAGACAAAGTCTTGCCATTCTCTCTTTCTTATAAGGAACATTCTGGCTCTACTTTTTCCAAAACAAATTTGTTCTTAAGGCAATCCATTACTAGTTTCAGTATTCTTCAACACCATAGTTCTCAAAGTGCCAGAGATTATTTTACGGTCTTCCATATTCATTGTCCACTTTCACATTCATATCAGGTGATTGAAAATACTATCGCTTGGGTCAGTCATGTCTTAGTCCTCAAAATGACATTTTGCTCTTAAACTATACAGAGGTCTTTTGCAGCAGATTTGCCTAATACAATAAAAATACATCCTTTGATTTCTTAACTGCTGCTTCCATAGCATTGATGGTGGATCAAGCAAAATGAAGTCTTTGACAACTCCAATCTTTTCTCTGTTATTTATTGGTCCAGTTGTAAGGATTTTTCTTTTCAAATTTAGGTGCAATCCATATTGAAGGCAATGGTTTTTTATCTTTATCAATAAGTATTAAGCCTTCCCTCTTAACTTCCAGCAAGTAAAGTTGTGCTGTCTGCATATCGCAGGTTGTCTAACAAGTCTTCCTCCAATCGTGTATAATATATAATCCAGCTTCCCAATAGACAGTTTGAATCAATATGGTGAAAGGATTCAACCCTAGGTTACACTGTTCGTGATTTTAAACCGTTAGTATTCCCTTGTTCTGTTCAAACAACTGCCTCTTATTCATCCCACAACACTCTGGTCTCCGGTCATTAGTGTCTAATGCATCAAATGGTCTCTAAATTCAGGTGGGGCACTGCAGGATAAAGGTCAGTTTGAATCAAAAGGTTGGTGGTTCAAACTCACCAGCTGCTCTTTGCAAACCCTATATAGGTTTGAGTCAGAACTGACTTGGCGGCACTTAACAACAATAATACTTGATCATATTTTCAGTCTCGTGGACTTGTTTTCATTTTCTTCCACTTCAGCCTGAACTTGCATATAAGCAATCGATGGTCTGTTCCACAGTCTGCCCCTGACCTTGTTTTGGCTGATGATATGGAGCTTTTCCACTGTCTCTTCCCACAGATGTAGTCAATTTGATTTCTGTGTATCTTCATCTGGTGAGGTCCAAGTTGCCTTTTATGTTGTTAATAAGTTGTTGGTCTTGCAGAATTCTGTCTTGCGATCTCCAACATCATTTTTATCACTAAAGCCATATTTTCCAGCTAGTGATGCTTTGTCTTTGTTTCAAACTTTGCATTCACCAGTAATTATTAATGCGTCTTGATTGCATGTGTGATCAATTTCAGACTGAAGAAGTTGATAGAATTCTTCAATTTCATCATCACTGGCTTTAGTGATTGGCACATAAATTTTAACAATAGTGGTCTTCATTTTAAGTATATAGATATTATTCTATCACAGACAGAACTTGAACTTCAAGATAGATCTTTAAATATTCTTTTTAATGATTAATGTAATGCCATTCTTCTTTCATTAGTAGTTCCCAGCATAATAAACCATATTATTGTCTGACTCAAAGTGATCAATACCACTTCATTTCAGCTCACTAATGCCTAGGATATCAGTCTTTATGAATCCCATTTTATTTTTGGCAATTTCCAGTTTTCTTAGATTCATGCTTTTTACATTCCATGTTCCAATTATTAATGGATATCTGCAGCTGTTTCCTCTCATTTTGAGCTGTGCCATATCAGCAAATGAAGGTCTTGAAAGCTTTACTCCATTCATGTCATTTAAGGTCAACTTGACTTTTGTTTTTTTTCTCAAGGTGACCCATGTAACAGAGCAGAATTATTCTATAGGGTTCCCTTGGATGCCATTTTTCTCCCAAGAATATATTCATATGTTACTTGCACATTAAACATAAGATTAAAAAACATGAGTTTTTCTAACTTTTTATTTTGAATTGAGTGAAGATTTAAAGAGTAGATCATCAGTTTTACCTTCAAGAATCATATACTTTGCTTTATTACAATGATTGTAATCCAGTCCATGTGCCAAGTTAACAGTTTACGTCTAGTCACTTTAACTCTTGTGTTCCTATGTCTCCCGCTACTTTCATCTTCCTCTGCCAAACTCCTTGTATATTGCCTGCCCTGTCATGGATAACTTATGTCTACCCTCTAGTCCATGGATAACTTCCCCTCCCTGTCCCTTAACCATCATAGAATGTTTCTTTTATTTTTAAAAAAAAAACTTTTTTTTTTTTTTTAACTTTCTATAACACTGGTCTCGTACCATATTTGTCCTTTTGTGATTGATTAGTTTCACTCAGCATAATGTCCTCCAGATTCATCCATGATGTGAGGTGTTTTGTAGATCACTGTTACTCTTCAGTGTTATGCAGTATTCCATTATGTGTATGTAACAAGGTTTGTTCATTCTTCTGTTGATTAGCATTTAACTATCTCCATCTTTTTTATGTGTCTCTTGTAGATAGCATATAGAAGGATTCTGTTTTCTTATCCATTCTTCTACTCTCAGTCTCTTGACTGATGAATTTAATCTATTTACATTTAGTATAATTAATAGTAGACATTAATTGCTGTCATTTTGCTGTGTGTCTTTTTTTAATGTAGTGCTGCTGATTTCTTTGTTGCATATAATTTTTTTTACTGGGTTCATTTTGTTTGTTGGTTTTCATTTTCACTTCTGTTGTGTTAATGTTTACTAAATTGTTCTGATTTTCCTCATGCTTATTTTTATGTGATGGTGTATTAATTTTCTTTGAGATGTTTCTGTAATTTGTTATTTCCCCCCCTATTTAAAACAGTCTCTTTTATTTTGGTCTCTTTTATTTTGAAACCTACCTGACTTCCTCATCATTTGGAAGTCTGAAATTACACTATTCCCTCTTTTGGCTTTGTAGGTGATTACATTATAAATCAATAATTCTGGTTCGCTATTTTCAGTCTTGTAAGTTTGTTTTACTTTAAAGACTTCTATATCTGGATTGAGTTTTGGGTGATGTTATGTAATGTTAACCTCAGGTTGTTGTCTAGTTGTCTACTATTGCTGGTTCTCAGTCCAAAAAACACCTTTTACTATTTTTTATAAAATTGGTTTAGTTACTGCAAATTCCTTTAATTTCTGTTTATCTGGAAATGCCCTTACTTTGTGGTCATATTTGATAGCTTTGCTGAGTATATGATTCTTGGTTGGCATTTTTTTTTTTCTCAGAGTTTTGTGTATGTCATCCATTGCCTTCTTGATTGCATGGTTTCTGCTGAAAAATCAGAGCTTAGTCTTGTTTCTCCTTTGTAAATAATTTCATTTTTTCTCAAGCTGCTTTCCTTGTCTTTGGTTTTGGAAAGTTTGATTATGAAATGTCTTGGTCATTTTCTTTTGAGATCTATCCTGTTTGGGGTTCATTCAACTTCTTGTATGCTTCTCTTATCCTTCATGATGGTTAGAGAAGTTTCCTTCCAACAACTCTTCGACACTTTTCTCTGTACTTTTTATTGTCTCTTCCTGTTCTGGAATTCCGATCACCCATACATTGTCCCTCTTCATGGTGTCCCACATAACTCTTAGGCTTTTTTTTTTTTTTCATTCTTTTTTCTGATTGTTTTTCTAGCATATTAGTATTGAGAGATTTCTCTTCAAGCTCACTAGTTTGGGCTTCCACTGCTTCAGATCTGTTCCTTTGCCTTTCAATGTATTGTCCATTTCTGAGATCTTAATATTAATCTGGATTTCTAATTGCAGGTTTTACATTGTTGAAAAATTTGCATTTATTGTGTCTGTTTGGATGAATCTGGAGGACATTATGCTGAGTGAAACTAGTCAATCACAAAAGGACAAATATGGTATAAGACCAATGTTGTTAAAAAGTTTTAAAAAAATAAAAAATTTTTTTTAACTTATGTTTTTTCTGTGTTTTCCTTGTGTTTCTCAATTTTTCTGTCAGTCCACCAGAAGTACCTAAATATCACTCTTTTGAATTATTTTTCAGTTAGTTTCATTACCTTTTCTTCCTCAAAAGGTTTTCTAGCTCTGCATCTTGGTCATTTGTTTGAGTCATTCTCTCTTGTTTCTTCATATGAACTCTTGTCTCCAGGGCATTGTGGTGTTGTCATATTTGTATTTAATTGATAACTGTATAGTGATGTGTGTGTTCTTAGGCTCTCACAAAGTGCCTCTTGTGGGTATAGTTAGAAATTGGAAGTGTGTGCACCATTTTCTGTTCACTGTTCATGCACCTTAGTTTAGGGTGGGGTTGGCTGGTATTGGATGCTGTCAACCAACCATTTATCAGGTGGTATGTGAGCTGGTATTGGCTGTTCCCCAGAGGGTGCAGTTGTAGCTAAGCTATATGGGCATGGTTGCTATCTCCTGCCAGGTGGGAAAGAGAAGAAACCACACACACACACACACACACACACACACAAGAAAACAAAATACAATAAGCAAACCAGCAGCCAACAATGAAAAGATAAAATAATAAAGGAGAAAAAGGAAATAAAAACAGGCAGCAACTGGATATGTGTGTGTGTGGGAAGTATAATAACGTAATAGAGAAAAGAAGGACAGGAAAATGGAGCTATATAAGAGAAAATTGAGGAAATAATAGGAAGAAATTTAAAAACTTAGAAAAGCCAAGGAGAAGGAAGATAAAAAGAGAGAGAGTAAAGAGTAGTAAAGAAAGATCAAAAGGGAAAAAAAGAAGAGGAGAAATGAGAAAAATTAGGAAAAACAAAAGTGAAGTTAGAAAGGATAAAATTCAAGGGACTAATTCCTATTCAATATTATGTTCTAAGTCTTACCCAGAACTATAAGGCAATATAGGGAAATTGTTGTTGTTGTTAAGTGCCGTCGAGTCGGTTTCGACCCATAGCGACCCTGAACAGGGTTTCCGAGGCTGTAAATCTTTACGGGAGCAGATCGCCTCATCTTTCTCCCGCGGAGCATTAAAGGAGTCCAAATAGGCAAAGAAGTAAATCTCTGTCTGTTTGAAGATGATATACATAGATGATCTTATACATAGAAAGTCCCTAAGACTCAGCAAGAAAATTATTGGAACTCATTGAAAGTTTAGTTTCAGAGTGTGCAGGGGAAGGTAGACTCTGCTGAACAGCTTTCATCTTGTCTAGATGGATCTGGTGAGAGCAGATGGGGGATAAGATTCTTATGATTCAATAGTGAAGGGAAGATCAATATACAAAAATCAGTTGGATTCCTCTATACTAATAAAGACAGCTCTGAAAAGGAAATTAGGAAAGCAATACCATTTACATCCTGGCAGCCCATGATACTTTTAAGATTCTCTTCCAACACAGTAACTCAAATGCATCAATTCTTGTAAGATCTTCCTTATTCATTGTCCAACTTTCACATGCATATGAGGCTATGGAAGATATCCTGCCCTAGATCAGGCGCACCCCAGTCCTCAAACTGACATTTTTGCTCTTCAGCACTTAAAAGGGGTCTTGTGCAGCAGATTTGCCTAATGCAATACATCATTTGATTTCTTGACTGCTGATTTCTTGAGTGTTGACTGATCTGAGCAAAATGAAGTCTGACAATTTCAATCTTTTCTCCATTTTTCTTGATGTTATGTATTGTTCCAGTGGTGAGGATTTTTGTTTTCTTTACATTTTAAGAATGCATTGTTCAGTGATGAGGAGGTGTAACCTATACCTTTGATCTTCATCAGTATTTTAAGCCCACTTAGCTTTCAGCAAGCAAGGTTGTATTATCTGCATATCACAGGTTGTTAATGAGTCTTCCTCCAATGCTGATGCCACATTCTTCTTCATATAATCCAGTTTCTCTAATTATTTGCTTAGTGTACAGGTTGAATAAGTATAATGAAAGAATAAAACTCTGGTGCACACCTTTCCTGACTTTAAATCATTCAGTGTCCCCTTGTTCTGTTCGAGTGTTGTGCTTGGTCTGTGTACAGGTTCCTCATGAGCACAATTAAGTGTTCCGGAATACTCATTCTCTGCAACATTTTCCATAGCTTGTCATGATCCACACAATCGAAAAGCTTTGCACAATCAATAAAGCACAGGTAAACGTCTTTCTGGTATTCTTTGCTTTCAGCCAAGATCCATCTGCATCAGCAATGATATCCCTCATTCCACGTCCTCATCTGAATCCAGCTTGAACCTCTGACACTTCCCTATCAATGTACTGTTGCAGCTGTTTTTGAATTACTTCAGCAAAATTTCATTTGCATGTGATATTGATAATATTATTCAGTAATTTCCATATTCTGTTGGGTACCTCTTT